>NC_057717.1:23981064-23983904 GCF_004010195.1 Chiloscyllium plagiosum | reverse complement strand
GTGTTTCCTCTGGGTGCTCCAGTTTCCTCCCACAGTCCAAAGATGTGCGGTTAGGTGGATGAGTGACACCACCACTAGGCCGTCCAGAATTATAGGGGATTTTGGGGGGTGAGGGGGTTGGTTGGTTGAACAATCTCACTTCCTAAGTTCTTGAATTCGATTCGCACCATAATAGAAAACACAGCTTTTGAGATAAAGCTTTTATTGCCCTATGAACTTGCTGTTACAAAGCAGCAGGACTGCTCCCACTCAAATTACAATTGCTGCTGGTACTTTTAATCTAAAATGTGAACAAATACACTCCCACACACATAAAGGGTTATTAAAGGATTGGACACTCTGGAGGAAGGAAACATGTTTCCGCTGATGGGTGAGTGCTGAACCAGAGGACACAGCTTAAAAATACGGGATAGACCATTTTGGACAGAGATGAGGAGAAACATCTTCACTCAGAGAGTGGTGCCTGTGTGGAATGCTCTGCCCCAGAGGGCATTGGAGGCCCAGTCTCTGGATTCATTGAAGAAAAAAAAATGGATAGAGCTCTCAACGAGAGTGGAATCAAGGGTTGGGGAGATAAGGCAGGGATAGGAGATTGATTAAGGATGATCAGCCATGATCATATCGAATGGTGGTGCAGTCTCGAAGGACAGAATGGCCGACTCCTGCACCTATTGTCTCTTGTCACACACGCACCCGCCAACACAATTCTACCTGTCATCTTTAAACAATTCCTGCTTCTTCACAAATCTCATAACAGCTTCCTTAACTATTCCAAAACACTAATCATACTTTTTGTTTTACAATATTCTGATTTTCAACGCCACATTCTTCAACGGAACATAATAAAATTATTAAATTAACACCGAAAAGAAAAGTGCTCTGAGAAGCAACCCTACCAGACACCACTGCTTACGTGAACCACTCTGGAACTTCCACAAGTCCTTTTTCAAATTTCCACCCTTCCGTTTAAATCCAGTTTTCTATTCCTGCCTTAATTCCGTGCCAATTAATCTTATGGATGATACCTTTTCAAATAGTGTTTTTAAAAGAAGTGCATGTACACACCCATCATATCTGCGCATCTTAAATTTGCGATGTTTCAAGCATAGTCATCACTTTTGAAATTTACTGTGGCCATTTTATTTCGCAGTCACCTGTTCTATCTTTAAAAACGTGCATTTCCAACAAATCTTTCATGTGACAAAACAAGCCAAGTAGCTCCACAGAAATAGAATAAAACATATTACTGAGCCTCATAGATATCCAAGAGCAGATGTGAAATATTTCATACAGTTTGAGTGTATTGAAGGAGGAAAGTGACATAGACAGAGGCAAAGTTCAGGGAAGGAATTAAAGAGGTTACTGTCTTAGCAACTGAAGGCTCTTCCATTAATGGAGCCATTAAAATTGAAATGCTCAAAGACTGTAATTAAAGGAATACAAATCCCTCGCCTGCAATGTATAACCATGTACATTAACTTAAGTGGTGCAATGATTGGTTCTATCCTTCACTAACCGGCTTTCTGGAATAGAACAGGTAGTACAATACAATCGTCAAGTCTGGAAGTAAGAAAGGCATTGACGAGGTTTCTGCAGTGGAAGAACGGAGCTGGGGCAGTGATCGATAATCAGAGATTTGGGAAATTATCAAAGCAGCCCTTTTGGCCTTTTGAGTCCACATCAAACCTCCGAAGAAAAGACAAACCAGAGCCCTCTCCCCCAGCTGTGTACCTGCATTCCCCATTGCTCATCCACCAAGCCCAGACATATGTCCCATGCCTTCACAGAATTCTTATACTTTCCCACATTTTATTTCCAATTCCACTTCAGAATTCCCATTCTCTACCACTGCCGTTTCCAATTACCTTTCAGAATTTCTATTTCATCCCACTCCCCTGTATCCCATTCCCACTCAGAACTCCCATTCCCCCTCACATCTATATTTACCATTCAGCCTCAGATCTCCCATCCTGCCAACAGTTTTTCCAATTCTCTCCGTCTCCTGTTTCGCATTTTCTCTCAGAACATCCAGTCTCGGCCACTTCTATTTCAATTTCTGTCTCAGAAGACTTATTCTTCCCCCTCCCCATGTTTCGTATTCCCTCGAAAGAATTCTTGTTCCCAAACAATTCCTAATTTTCCTTGCTTGCCATCGCTCGCTGTGGCACAATATTTTAGTCTGTTCGACTGCTCACGGGAAAGGTAGTATTGTGAAACACTGTAGAACCGAAAAACTTCCTTACGTTTGCCCCGACTAACCATACTCAACGAAATATTCCCAGATCCTCAGTTGAGGATGTTTGCTGCTGGACGTTACCTCAGAAACCCTGTTAACACGTAATGTATTGAGCGAATCGCAAAACAGAAAGCATTTAACACGGAACACAAACAAAACTGGCAAACCAAATACATTTTCAGACACAGCGAAGCACGATGCTAAATGTGAGACAGTCCGGGGGCATGAGCCATAAAGTAATCTCACAACTAACAACAGGGCAATTCCAAACTACTCTTTCAAACATATTGCAGCACTAGTGCACCACCACTTCCCAGACAATGCTGAAAAGAGAGAAAGAAAGAATATAATAAGAATGGGCCATAAAAAGTGAATTTCACCAATCACAGTCTCGGTTAGATTACCTTTCCGTTCCAATGTCTCCAGGACAGAAATTAAGGAAATTGGAGAAATTTAAGAACATATGAAGTCTCAATTCATTGGAATTATTTTCCCATTCGCCAGAAAACCAAATAACGACCAGTAGAGTCACTGCAGGACTTTTTTCACAACAGCAATGAAGTAACAGTCTCCATTCGGTTCCAGTAAAAACTCCTGAAGAAGG
>NC_057717.1:23977137-23979622 GCF_004010195.1 Chiloscyllium plagiosum | reverse complement strand
CTGTTTCCAATCATTTCACGTCCCCACTTCCTAAAGTTTCACACCAAGAACTTTGCAACCATCCAGAGTTGGATTTATTCAGAGTGGGATTGTGTGGGTGAACATCCTAAAACACTTGTTTCACTTTCACCACACGTGGTACTGTGCCATGCCCACTACGATGACACTTCTGACCCCAAAACTCAACGGTATTTCAAGGGGTGCAACTTAATGATTTACATCTTTTTAATCAAATAGTTGGTAGGACGAATGGGCAAAAGTGAAATCAAACAACCAAGGTTCGATGGCGACTTGAAGTCAGGCATTCTCACATGCCATTATTTACACAAGCTACTAAGCGAAAATCATGCCCCGCGCGCTCTTACATTTCCAACACCAAACCAGCAGGGATTCGTCGCTCAGGTACAACTACATCCCACTGTACTCTCGAATTTCTACGCACCAACGTGTCTCAAGAATATCGCCTTCTCATCCCGTCTTCTTGCTCGCGGGACAGTGCTGTTTATTCCTTCCGCTTGGACTAAGTTGCCTCCATCGGCAGAGTATTCAGCTATTTCCCTCCACCTGCACGCAGTGTGAGGAGAGGCAAGCGCGGATATGCTCTAAAGCTCGCTCTCATCGGCACAGCCAGTTCCATCAAGTGCTGGAAATCATCAAGTTTGATTGGGAACTTCCTCCAAATATCATGTATCTGAGACAGCGATAAAGATGTTGAGCTGATGGGAAAGACAGAAATGTACTGCGGATTCTCTAACCTCAGGTAAATTTATGTGGGAAATCCTTGTGTAGTCTGTTGGGTGTTCAGAATCCATCTTCACACAGCAACCCTGCAGAAAGGCTTTTGTAACAGTGACATCGGATTCTTTGCTGCAGTCGGGCAGCAGTTAACAGCTGAGCCCTAACTGTCCCAGATGATGACAATCCGAGTGAAACCCTCACTCACTGAGAATCATTCCCATCGCCCTCAGCTGCGGGGCCGCAGACAGTCTAACGCAGAAGATTGGGTTACCAATGAGACATTGTCTCTGCATCAGCCACACTGTCCCAGAGACAGGAAGAGTGGCAGCATCAACGTGTGGCGTCACTCACATGCCGACAGAAGCTTTTCAGCCCATTGAGTCCCTGGCGATTCTCTGTCGCTTGTATATCTCTGTGGTTATTCATAGTTGGTGATATATATCCTAATAAAGCGGAGCTGTGTCTGTATCGTAATGCTGTCTCCAACAAATTGATCTAATTGTCACTCAAGGCTTTTCATTTCATGGGAAAACACTGCTGTGAGAAACAGCGTGCGGAATACCTGCAGGGCGTCATGCACATAGAGCACTCTACAACTGATATATCTCACCATCACCAGTTTATTCCCAGCTCTGGCAAATGATTTTCGAATCAGATCAGAGCAGACGGAGAGAGAACAGGGATTCCTCACCTGTGTAAATTTGGCGGGTGTATCAGTAGTGATATTCATTTTAGACACATTGAGTGAAAGGAAATGGAAAGTGAAACAACATGCAATATGTAGAATTGAGCTCTGTTACAGAGGAACACTGGTGCGGCAGTACACACACTGACACCTGGAATTGTCAACGAGCAGAGGATGTTTTCAATCCATTAATTTCCAGGTGATGAGCCCAGTACGCTCCCGCTGGGTCGCTCTGTTAGCGCTGACTACAGCAGTTTCCCGCGATCTTCAGCTTTTAATCTGGCGTGTGGCATATGCCTCAAAGGATGATTTCAAGAAGGTTTTCACTATTATTGTGTGACACACTGTGGCGCAGATGTGTCCTGGCTGTGTCAATATAACCTGTGAGAAACCACCCACATTCTGTTCATTTAACTGTGATCTCACTCAGAATCACAAAATATGTCACAGTGCAAAGTGAGGCCATGCAGCCCACCTTGGCTGTGCTGGCACCAAGCAATAAGGAAATGTCTGTGTGGTTCGATTGATTGACTTTCATTGATTGATTGATTGTCACATGAACCTGAGTACAGTGAAAACTTTTGTTTGCGATTGGTAAAGGCAGATCATACTGTGCTGGCACCAAGCAATAAGGAAATGTCTGTGTGGTTCGATTGATTGACTTTAATTGATTGATTGATTGTCACATGAACCTGAGTACAGTGAAAACTTTTGTTTGCGATTGGTAAAGGCAGATCATAGCAATCAAGGGCATGCAGATCACAGAATGAGAAAAAAAAAACAAATTTTGAACAGATTAAGGCATTCAGGTTAATCCGCACAGGACGTGCACTTGGCAAAATCCACATTAACAGGATCAGCATCATTTGAAGTTAGGGAATCCATTTCTCAGTCCTACAAGAAGTGGCTGGTGTATGTTTTGAAGCTTCGGCACCTTGATCTGAACTCGATCTCATCAAAATTATACCTTCTGAGTCAAAAATGCAACTGGATGCAAAACTCCAGGGCTCAAGCGTAAGTTCTCGTACCTACATCACCCACCCGAGGTGATATAACACCCAA
>NC_057717.1:23961039-23976637 GCF_004010195.1 Chiloscyllium plagiosum | reverse complement strand
AACAAAGAAAAATCAACTCATACTATTTCTGACACTCCAGCTGTATCACTCTCCAGCCTCCCATTTACTATTCTCAACTGGTCCAATTCCTTTATATCTCAGCAGCATATTCCAGCCTCGAGTGAACACAGCATTTACTGACCACGAATCTGTCTCTGTAAAGGTACATGAATCCTGCCTCATCATCCATAACTCTCACCAGACTTGATAACTCCATCCTCCTTTGGTCATGTGTTTCTCCTTATACTTCATAAATGTGAGCACTTCCAAAAGTCTACTGCCTGTATTCTGGAAAGAGCTCTTATTGTGAAAACTATCAGTCTGGCCTTAATGACTTTTGCCTCCTAAACTTCTAACTTCTCCAATCTAATTGTCACATTTTTGAGAGTCTTTCATGATGAATACCTGCCTTACTTTATGACTTTTAGTCTAACATCGTCCTCCAACCTCTTGTGGTTTTAAGGTCCCTGACTTGTACACCCCTTCCAGAGTTAACCAAATCCTGGCCATGTATAGTAGCCTCATTGGAGAATTCCTTTCCAAACCCCATTCCTCTCCTGTCCTTCAAGTGCATATCTTTTGCAAGGTTTTAGTCTCTACCTTCTTATTTTGGCTTTTTTCCTCAATATGTTTCTGACCGTAATTGCACCATGGTTACCGATGCTGACTGCCCAGATAGTTCGACTGTGTGATCGGCAGGTGTGTATGGTGCTACTGCAGGTCTGATTCCTAGATGTGTATGGCGACACCGTGGCTGCCAAGAGGTCAGTGTGTTCATTGCGCGAGGGCTTTGTCAGTGGCATCTCAGGTTTGATTAAAGTTGTTGAACGGGGTGTAAGAAGTGTGACCAAGTGTTATGCAGATTTGCATATATCTCTTATACACTAATGTAGTGTCCATATTCAGTTTGTTTTTAATGAAACCTGTTAACATCCACTGGATGGATCTTCTACAGAAACTACGTAAATCCAGAGTGATATTGAGATCAGGATCTGTGCACTCAGGGGCGAACTTAAAAAGCACTAGACCATTGTGGACAAGCTGAAGAAAGAACAGAAGAAATGTGCAGGTTAGGTGAATTGGCCATGGTAAATTGCCCGTAGTGTTAGGTGAAGGGATAAATGTAGGGGAATGGGTCTGGGTGGGTTACGCGTCGGCGGGTCGGTGTGGACTTGTTGGGCCGAAGGGCCTGTTTCACACTGTAAGCAATCTAATCTAATCTAATCTAATCTAAAGAAACGTCAAAAGGAGCGATTAAAAGCACAGGAGGCCAGCCTCATTACACAACTAGAGGTGAGATTGAACCCACCACGACGCTGCAGATTTCAGCTGGGGATGTATGGAACATGTGGTCTTGAAGAGATTGCAGTTCAGAACATTTCACATACTGCGTTCCGAAAACCAAATCAGAATCCATCTCCTTTAATTAAAAATTGTTGGAGTCTATGAAGTTTTGTTCTTGACATCTTATGGAAAAGTGATCGAGCAGGTTTCCTTTTTCTGTTTCTTCCTCTCTGCCACGAATAAGAGTTTATATATTCTGCCTAACGTTCATTCAAACCGAATTCCTCAAATTCCTCTACATAGCGTCCTGTCTTCCTACTTTCAAGAGCTTCCTTTTTCCAATGGGGTCTTGTATATTCTGATCTTATACTTCCTTCTTCCTGACCAATGTCTCATTATTCTTTAATAAAACAGCTTTGGGGCCTCTTTCTTGTTAAATGCTGCATATATGAATTGCTGTGATGTTGAATGGTGTGTGCAAGGGTTTGAGAGGAAAATCTGGAATAAATAAACTTGTTTTTGATGACATTCAACCTACTGTGTTTTTTTGTTATCCCTGTTAATCTTTCTTAATTTTGTGGTTAACAGATTTTACAGATCACTAAAATTAGATTTGTTCATTCAGAAAAGTATTTGTGGTTTGTCAAGTGCAGTTTGCAAAGTAGTGTCATGCGTACTTCTTTACATCCCAAAGTTTAATGTCATCTTCTCACCATGTTGCTTTCAGTCGTATGATGGGGTTATTAAGGGAACCCAAGCTGAACTCAGTAAGATCTTGATGTTGCCAGCTCAAGTTAAAAAAAGCGCAGATTAAAACTCTGTACTCTGCTGCTACTGAGAAGCCAAAGATTAAACTGCTCTCTCTGCAGAGATACCTTCAGTAATGGATGTTAATTGTATGACCTTATGAAGGGATGTCTCTTGTATTTCACTTTTATACCCTAGTGGGACCCCTTTTTTCCAAATTAGTGGGTGACTAAATGATTTTTACTTAAGGAGATAAGGAAACTTACAGAGACTTTACAGCAGAGAAACGTGTCTTTTGGCCCAACAGGCGAGTTAAGATATTTAGTCTCCATAGGAGTATACTACCACTTTTTCTCATCCCATCAGTGTATCCTTCTGTATGTTTCTCCCTGAGGTACTTATTCAATTTCCCTTTAAACATATTCATGATATTCAACTTAAGCGTTCCTGGTACTAGATGTCATGTTGTTCCATGTTGTCACCTTTGTCAAGGGAGAATGTTTTGTTTTGAATTTCTGATTTGATTCATTAATGTTAACTTCATTAATGTTCAGGTCAGCCTCACAAGTGAAAATATTTCTCGCTGCATGCAGTTTATGCACCTTAATTTTAAAATTTCTCAATGAAATCTGGTTTTAAAGTTCTCCATCCAGTTACTATCTCGTACAGTTAATGGTAGGGCCCTGGGGAGTGTTGCTGAAAAAAGAAAGACATCTCGGAATGCAGGTATATAGTTCCTTGAAAGTGGAGTTTCAGGCAGAAATAGGGGTGAAGAAGTAATTTGGCATGGTTGCCTTCATTGGTCAGAACATTGACTGTAGGTATGAGGCAAATAGACAAGTCCCCTGGACTGAATGGGATTTATCTAAGGATTCTTTGGGAAGCTAGGGAGGAGCTAGTAAAGCCTTTGGCTTTGATATTTGAGTCGTCATTATCTACAGGTTTGGTACCAGAGGACTGCAGGATTGCAAATGTGTCCTTGATCAAGATGACCCAGTTAATTATAGACCAGTGAGCCTTACTTCTGTTGCAGGAAATGTGTTTGGAAAGGATTATAAGAGATAAGATTTATAATCATCGAGCAAACACCTATTTGATATCACATCGTCAACATGGCTTCATCAAGGGCAGGTAGTGTCTCACAAACTTAATTGATTTTTTGAGAATGCGACCAAGCATGTATATGAGGGTAGGGCAGTTGACCTGGTCTACATAGACTTCAATAAAGCCTTTGATAAGGTTCCACATGGTAGGCTGTTGGAGAAAATGCAGAGAAATTGAATTGAGGGTGATTCAGGAGGTTGGATTAGAAACTGGCTTTCTGAAGGAAGGCAGCGAGTGGTGGTTGATGGAAAATATCCAGTCTAGAGTCCGGTTACTAGTGGTGTGCCACAAGGATCTGTTTTGCAACTACAGCAGTTTGTCATTTTTGTACATTACTTAGACGCAGGCATATATGGATGGATTAGTAAATTTGCAGACGACTCTAAAGTCGGTGGTGTAGTGGACAGAGTAGAAGAATGTTACAGGTTGCAGGGGGACTTGGATAAACTGCAGAATTGGGATGAGACGTGGCAAATGGAGTTCAATGCATCTAAATGTATGGTCATGCACTTTAGGAAGAATAACAGAAAGGCAGAGTACTGGGTCAATGGAAGGATTCTAGGTAGTGTGGATGAGCAGAGGGATTTCGGAGTCCATGTACGTAGATGCCTGAAAGTTGCCTCCCAGTTGGAAAATACTGTTAAGGCGACCTATAGTGTGTTAGGTTTCATTTGTAGAGGGATTGAGTTCCGGAGTTGCAATATCAGGCTGCCACTACACAAAACGCTGGTATGGCCATATTTGGAATATTGTGTGCAGTTCTGGTGCCCATATTTCGGGAAGGATGTGGAAGCGTTGGAAAAGGTGCAGAGGAGACTTATCAGGATGTTTCCTGCCTCGAGTGAAGGCCTTATGAGGAAAGGTTGAGAGATTGAACCTGTTCTCATTGGCAAGAAGGCTAAGACGGGATTTGATGGAGACATACAAGATGATCAGAGACTTAGATAGGGTAGACAGAGAAAGTTTTTTTCCGAGGATGGTGACATCAGTGTGCACTAGGGGGCATAACGACAAATAGAGGGGTGATAGATATAAGACAGATGTCAGAGGCAGGTTCTTGACTCAGAGAGTGGGTAGGGTGTGGAATACACTACTTACTTTTGTAGTTAACGCAGCCACATCAGGGAGATTTAAACACACATTTAGATAAGCACATGGGTGATTTTGGGATAGCATCGGGGGAAAAGCAGAGAATAGTTCACTGGTCGGTGCAACATCAAGGACTGAAGGGCCTTTTCTGCGCTGTATTGTTCTATAATTACAGTGCTACACAGAGCGACGGAACTTGTATTGAGGGCTTACGACCCCCTCACACTCACGACATCACCGTCACACTGATCAACTCACACTCGTTCCATCACCGTCACAGTGACCCCCGTCACACCCACTCCATCACCGTCACGCCGACCCACTCACACTCACATCATCACCGTCACACTAACCGTCTCACACTCACTCCATCACCGTCTCCCTGACTCACTCACACTCACTCTATCACTCTCAGCCTGACCCCCTCACGCTCACTCCGGGGTCATAACTACAAATTGAGGGGTGATAGATTTAAGACAGATGTCAGAGACAGGTTATTTTGTCAGAGAGAGGTGAGGGTGTGGAATGCACTACCTACCAATGTAGTTAACTCAGCCAAATTAAGTATATTTAAACAATCCTTTAGTTAAGCACATGGGTGAGTTTAGGATAGTATAGAGGGATGAGCTGAGAATAGTTCACAGGTTGTCGCAACATCAAGGACCGAAGAGTCTGTTCTGCACTTATTGTTCTGTGACTATAGTGCTACAAGAGATTTCGGCTGTCTTAAACAGATTGACAGATCTTGTATTGTGGGCTTATGAAATGTTACTGATCTCTACCAAACATGTACGAGCTAGAGTTAGGGCAATATTACGATGCTGAAACAGGAGGGGAACAGGTAGCTCCATACAAAACCTTCTCACGTATTTTCAACTCCAAAATCGAGCGCCTTCCACAAAAGCACCTCTATATCCCACCACAAAATTTTGCCCCACAATCGTGGTATCTGGTAATGCACTAGGAGTGCAACCGTCTGTTCAGGGGCCTTGAAACACTTGGTAAAGACTAAAATCATCTGACATTGAGAGCTCCACCACGTTCCATGCATTTTCTATCGTTTTAACTCTGTTCCTGATTTCCCTTGCTTTTCCTAATGAGCCTGTTCAAGGTTGTCATTGCACACATTTGCACAAGCTGTGAATTGAACCCAGGCCTCTCGGTCCAAGATTTGGTATATTTTCACCGCATCACAAGGCAGCGACTCTAACTTTCCTTGTCTCTTAACCTGTGAGTCACGCTTGAATCAACTCTGCAATTGGGAGGAAGGAGTGGAACTGGAGGATCGAGCAGCGGCCGGTCCTCCAACCAGAGTGAGGGAGGAGCGGGATCAACGCATTCTCGGGGAGTGAACGCTTCAGGATTGGTCAGAAAGCAAATTGTTTTGCAGGATTGATCATAGTGGAGCATAAATCAATGTGAGATTTTGAGAAATTTTTGAGATGTAAATCTGATAACGTACATGTTTCCAATCGATTTTCACAACTCGAGTAAGAAACTTATTTTCAAGCTCCCAGAACCTTTGGTAATTTACATACTTGGCCGGTCTGGTTGAGTTGGACCGAACAGTCTGTTTGCATGGTAGACATCTCTATGACTGTAACTCGACAGGTCAATTATTAATGTCTAAGATTTCACCCATGATTCTGTGCGGATATGGATATTCTCTATAAACTCACCGATAACCTCAGACATATGCGCAGTTTGGTTTCTATGGAGAGCATGCGCAGTGTCACATTGATCATGTCAGAGAGAGAGAGAGAGTGAGAGAGACATGGAGCTGCTTTCTCCGGCAGCGGCTGCGATCGGCTTCAGAGAGCAGCGCTCAGAGCCGGTGTGTGGGAGCCTCGCTGGATGAAAGGAGCGGAGAGAATTCACAAATCCCGGAAAAGGTTAAAAAGATCCTCGATGCCCGGGAAAGGAGGTTGCGGTCTCTGATCAGGGAAGTGGCCCAGGATCGCGGCCTCCATGTGTTTGAGGGAAGAGTGAGCGCGGGCCTCAGAACCGCCATCTTGAGAAGGTCAAGGTGCAGGAGGGCGCGGCTATCGGGGTCTGCAGAACAATCACAGGAAAGGGAAGACCCTTTTTGATTGAGTAATTCCATGAATATAGCTTCACTGGGATAATCCCGTAGGATTATCCTCTCTCAGTACTGCTGGGATGTTTCACCCAATCAGAACCATCAGCGCTCCTCCTCTCTCAGCTCCCCTTCTGTCCTTCCTGCAGCATCTGTCCCCTGGAACATTGAGCTGCCTGTCCTGTCCCTCCCTTAGCTGTTGTTCTGTAATACCTGTGATATCCTAGACCCATCTGAGATTACTTCACTAAAGACTTGAATGCACCTGTTGAATTTTTCGTAACATCAGCAATTGTTTCATACTCAGTTACAGGCTGTTAATTACATCTTTTTTGAAGCATTTAATTCACATTCAATCATTTGCAATGGTGAGATTTGAACCTGTGTCCAGAGAACATTCGCTGAGTTTCTGCATAAATTGCCTCACAATAATACCACACGGCCATCACTTCGGCTGCTCACAGGTTGCTCATCCCAGTGCAATATGAATCAAAATCCCTTCTTCCTGCTCAATTATTTGATCCTGACACGTTCCTGCACGCTGGTGATATTACTCAGTATCTCTCCATATGGGATCCCTCACTGTGTGGGTCTAATTGCTGCCTCTGTCAGCGCGTCTCGGTCTTGCAGCTACTCCAGATCCTGAGCCAACAGAATTCGCCACTACAGAGAGACGAGGCTGCACCGACCAGGAATGGAGACTGGGATTTTCCAGATCTCTGTGGGACACAGTGCCATCCGACATGTGTAGCCCTCACTGCATCAGTCTAATTTCCCATTCTGTCCATTCCTCTGTCTCCTGTACGTACTCAGGAAGTTGCTGACTCAATAGACTTCCCAACTGCTGTGTGTCTCATCCATCACCTCATTGAAGATGATTGGTCAGCCAGAAATACAAAGGGCAGGGAGATCTGGAGCCTTCAATAAATCCTGCAGCGGGGTAAGATCATTCACAGTATACAGAGCAGAGAGCAATGAGAGGGCTCCAAACATTGGTTAACAAAACATGACACAGTTACAGTGCTGGAGGGGGAGCACAGTACAGATACACACCAGACTCAATCACCATTGTTGTACTCGGACAGCATCGGGAGTGTCACAGTTATCAATCCAGGCCTGTGCTGTCTTAGTGAGCATCAGTACAACAGAGGGGAAAGCAGACCTCCCATGACAGGGTGGGAATGCTGCCTGGGAACTTTCTGCTCTGTGTTCCCTCTCCAACACTATATCTATGAATGTCCCGTGGATCAGTGACTTTAATCGTTCTAATGCCAAAAATAGTTCCTGTCTCTGTCATCTCCTCCCCTCTCACCATCCCTTCACATATTTGAATTCTGCTTCAGTCCAGGCTACCATCCATATCTCTCTAACTTGCTTCAGTCTTGACAACATATCTGTCTTGATAGTCTCTCCTCCAATAACTAGAGACGTAGGGTCTGTTTCTCTGCTGCATGATTCTTTGGCTGAACTTCCCTCAATGTGACAAGTCACGTCTCCCTGAATTTGGCCCATGGCCCTTCAAACCATCTCCTCTCCGTGTTGCTGCACAAGTGTGTTTTCCATGTTGTCATTTTACTTGTTTTTACCATTTCCTCTGGCAGTCCGTTCCGTCTATGCACCATCCTCTGTGGAACATGTTGTTCCTCAGCCCCTTCTTTAAATCTTTGCTCTCTCATCTCACATTTATACCCTTTAGTTTTGGACTCACCTACCCTTGGCTGTTCACCTTACTTATGGCCCACACGGTTTTACAAACCTGTATAAGGTCACACAGTAGCCTCCTCTGCCCAGGAGAAATATTGACGACAATGTTACAAATATTTCCAACTCATTTACTCAATGCTCTGACCCATGAAGTGTACCAAATGCTGCTTTTACCACGCTGTCCACCTGTGATGCCACTTCCAAGGAACAATGTCACTGCACCCCTTGGTCTCTCTCCATTCGACCACACTGGCCAGGGCCCGACCATTAACTAGATTAGTGGTGCTGGACGAGCACAGCAGTTCAGGCAGCATCCGAGGAGCAGTAAAATCGACGTTTCGGGCAAATCCAGAAACTGGTTTCCAGCACCTGAAGTCATTGTTTTTACCCCGACCATTAACTGTCTTAGTCCTCCCTTGTTTGTCTTAACAAAAATCCTGAATTAAATTTCATCTTTCACTCCTTGGCCTAGTGGCCCCGTTGATTAAGACCACCTTCGATAACTATAATCTCTGCCCAATATCCCACTATTCCTGGTATCCACAAACATACTATCAGAGACTCCTACATTTTCACTCATATCGTTTATGTAAATGATGCACAACAATGGCCCCAGCACCAGTCTTTATGGCACACCCCTGGTCAGAGGCTTCCAGTCTGAAAAATAACCCTCTACCACCGCCCTCTGCCTCCCACTGTCATCCGATTTTGCATGCAGATGGCTAGCTCTCCCTGATTCCTTGGGATCCAACCTTAATAATCAATGTATCATGCTCAACCATTTCCTTCCCTTGCTGAATCGAGAAACGGCGTCTGTTGCTCTGCCTTCATCTCTCTCCATGTTCACATAGAGTCATAGAGATGTACAGCATGGAAACAGACTCTTCAGTCCAACTCGTCCATGCTGACCAGATATCCCAACCCAATCTAGTCCCACCTGCTCGCACACAGCCCATATCCCTCCAAACCCTTCCTATTAATATAGCCATCCACATCTTCAACAAACTTAGTTAAGTTTCTGAAACATGTTTCCCCATTCACGAAGCCATGCTGACTGTCCGTACTCAGTCCTTGTCTTTCCAAATGCATGGGTATCCTACCTCTCTGAATGATCTCCAATAACTTATCCACCCTGATGTCTGGCTCATCAGTCTGTTGTTCCCTGACGTTCCCTTGCATTCCGTATCAAATAATGACACAACATTATATTTCGAGTCATGTGGCATGGAAATTGTTCAGCGTCAACTGAATAAAACCTAAACTAATCCCGTCCCACCTTTCTGTTTCTGGATCGTATCCCTTCAAACCTTTCCTATTCCTGTACTAACCCAAATGCCTTTTCAACATTGTAATTGACCTGACATTCACCCTTTGTTCACAAAATTAATTCCACATGCAAACCTCTCACTGTGCAACAATTTGCCCCTCATGTCTTTCTTTTTAATGTCTCTCCTCTAAACTTAAAAATGTACACCGTTTTGAAACTCCCCTGTCCACGGTAAAAGATAACTCTATCTATCTCCCTCATTACTGTATAAACTTCTATCAGATCGCCTCTCGACATTCAGGCTTTAATGAAAAATTCCAGTCTATCCAGCCCTTCTTTATTACTGAAACCTTCCACACCCAGCATCATCCTGATACATCTCATCTGAACACACTCCAGCTTAGTAATATCCTTCCCATAACTGGGCGACCAGAACTGGACACAGTCTTCCAGAAGAGGCCTCACCAATGGTCTGTACAATCTAAACGTGACTTCCCAACTCCTATACCCAAAGGACTAAACAATGAAACCAAGTGTGGCAGCATCTTCATAACCATCCTGTCTCTCCATGTCGCACACTTCGAAGAATTATGTACGTGAACCCCGAGGTGTCTCTGTTTTACGACACTACCGAAGGTCCTGCCATTCATTAAGTAGGATCTACCCTTGTTTGTTGTCCCAATTGCATTACCTCATATTTATTCAGATTGATCTCCATCCAAGGTTTTTTCAGCCATTTCACCCATCTCCTCAAGATCCCTTTGTAATCTTAGCAAACCTCCTTCACTGTCCACTATTCCACCCTCCGGTCTTCCAGTACATCACGCACATGGTGTCAATCGTACAAATATCTTTGATCATCTTGCCAAACTTTCTTCCTCAGCTTCCCAAATGTCCTGAGATACTCTGGATCATTCCTGGGGATTGATCTACCTTCGTGTTTTACAGCCTGCAGCACCTCCTCTTCTATAATGTGGACTCATTTCAAAACATAGAGTCATAGAGATGTACAGCATGGAAACAGACCCTTCGGACCACTCCTGCAGAATGCTTCTAGTCCCATTTGCCAGATTTTTGCCAAAATCCCTGTAAACCCTTCCTTTTCATATACCCATCCAGATGTCTGTTAAATCCGTACCAGCCTCCATTACTTCCTCTGGCAGCGTATTCCATACATGTGCCACCCTCTGTGGGAACCAGCTGTCTCGTACGTCCCTTTTAACAGTTCCACTCACACTTTAAAGATATGCCCTGTTGTTTGGACTCCCCAAGTCGGGAGAAAATGTCTTGACTATTCATCTATCCACGCCCATCATGATTTTTAAAACCGTTATAAGATAACTCCTCAGCCTCCCATGTTCAAGTGAAAATCGCAACAGTTACTTAAGTATTTCCCTGTAGCTCAAACCCTCCAACCCTGGCAACATCCTTGCTTATTTTTTCTGAACCTTTTCAAGCTCCACAGCATCCTTCCGAAGGCACTGAGACCAGAATTGCACAAGTATTCCAGAGGTGGTCACCCAAACACTGTTTAGTTCCCAGAGCTCTTCGGCCTTTATCCACAGTAAGTTCCAAAGTGAAATATTTGTTTAGGATCTTGTGATTTCACGCACTGTTGGCTTCGTTGATCATTATGGACACAGGTTTTGTCCCTCGCTATTCTTTTGCTCTTAACACATGTGTAAAATCTCTTTGGATTCTCCTTAACTTTATCTGCCAAAGCTATCTCATGACACTTTTTGTATTCCTGATTTCCATCCAAAGTGTATTCGTGCAGCCCCTGTGATCCTCAGGGATTCCCTTGATCGAGCTGGCTCTACCTGACATGTGCCCTCTTCTTCTTCACCAGAGCATGAACAGTCAGCCAGTGTTTCCTAATTCTATCAGCATAGAGCTGCGCACTAACGGGAACGTGCATTTTATCTCCCATATAAAATATTTCCACTTGCTAGACTTCCCTTTACTTGCAAATAGCTTCCACTTTTAAAAATCATCATGTCTAATACCATCAAGACTGGTCTTGCTCCATTTTCCAACTTGAACTTGTGGACCAGGCCTTGTGATTTACCAAAGCTATTTCCAAATTAATACAATTGTGGTGACATTCCAAAGTGCTCCCCCACTAACACCTCAGTCCTGTTCCCTATTTTGTTTACCAAGGGGCGGGCAGGTTTAGCCCCATTCTCCAGTTGGGCCGTTTTCATATTGACTGGGAGTTTCTGGAACGCACTTAACAAATTCTTTCCATCCAAATGTTTAACACGGTAGCACACCCAGTCCAGGTTTGGAAAGGTTCAAATCCCCTACGATTACAACTCTCTTAGTCTAACACATATCTGAGATCTCCTGACAGATTTGCTGCTCCATCTCCCACTAACTACCGCTGTAGTACAATTGCAGTACAATCATAGCAAACTGATGAACATTTTTTTTTAATCTCAGTTCCACTAATATTGTTTAACTGGGTGATTCCACGTGAATATTCCCTCTAAATACTGCTGTGATGTTTCCCCCAATCAAACCCATCAACGCTGCTCCTCTTCTGCCTCTTGTTCAATCCTTCCTGTAGCATCTATTCCATGGAATAATGAGCTGCTGCCTGTCCATCTGTTGTGCAATTCTCCAATACCTATTATATCCCATTACCAGTACACCATCCGTGCCCTGAGTTCATCTGCCTTAACTGTTGAGGGCCCCACAACCCTGCCAGACTAGTTTAAATCTTTTCAAGCAGCTCCAGCAACTCACCACATCAGGATATGGGTCACCCTCCCGCTCCCAGTTCAGGTGCCTTCCCACCCGGTCTATCTGTGCTGACACCTTCAGGGATCTATGGATTTGGACACCAAGACCCCTGTGTTCCTCAATACTCCACAAGGACTTCTGTGCATTCTGTCTCTTCTTCGCTTATCATGCCTTCCACAGGATTTGACGTCACACTGATTAGAAGTAAACTACATCTGAGTTTTCTCTGCTCAGTTTATCATCTGATCGATTTTCGACTGGAGCCTGAGAACATCCTCCTGACTGTGGACAACACCCTTACCTTTTAGGTCATCTGGAAACCTACTAATGATACCTTCTGCTTTCACATCCAAGTCATTAATGTACATAATAACCAGCAATGGCTCCAGCACAGGTCCCTGTGGTACACCTGCTGGTGAAAGGCTTCCAAATACAAAAACAGGCCTCCACCAGGTGCGGATCCAATTTGCCAACTTGCCTTGGATCCCATGGACTCTTCCCTTTTGGACCAGCCTTCCATGTGGGACCTTGTCCAAGACCTTACTGACCTCCATATAACCCACATCATCGGCACTGCTCTCCTCAATATTTTGAGAGGCCATTTCAAAAGTTTCAACTGAATTCCTGAGGCGGTATCTTCCTCTACCAAATCCGTAAAGATGCAGCCAAGTTGATCCCTGCCTTTCCAAGTGTTGATTCATTCTGTCCCTCATCATTGTTCCCTATAATTTCCCTCCCCCTGTTGTCAGACTATCTGCTCTGTAATTCCCTGGCCTATCCCTGCTGCCCTTCTTGAACAACTGAACCATATTAGCTCTCCTCCAGTCATTCTGCACTTCACCTGTGGCCAGCAAAGTATTAAATATATCCACCAGGACCCCAGCAATCTCCTCCCTTACTTCCCACCGCACCCTGGGATGCATTTCATTGAGCACTGGGGATTCTTCCATCTTTATGCCTGTTAAAACTTTTAATACCTCCTCCTGATTGATCTTAACATGTTCCAGAACCTCACCATCCCAACTGAAATCCCCGGCTACAATGCCTTTCTCCTGTGTGAATACAGATGGGATGTATTCATTGAAGGCCTCACCTACTTCCTCTGGCTCCATGCACAGATTGTCCATTTGGTGTCTAACAGGCCTCACTCTTTCACCAGTAATCCTCTGACTCTAACTGTACTGATAAAATACCTTGTGGCTTTTCCATAGCACTGTCTACTAAGGATATTTCATGACCATTGTTTGACCCTCTTTTCTAAGGACCTCCTTGCCCTCTCTATACTTGTAAAGGGCTTCACCTGTGTTTATTGCACTGTATTGTATTTATCAAACTCACGACATCACTTGATCAGTATTTGCTGAACTTGCTTCTCTAGCCATTCACTCTACAAGTAACACACTGGCCATTGATCCTCACTGCATCATTTTAAAATACTCCCACTTTGAAAATAAAGCCCCAACTGCAGGCATTTCCTCCCAGTCTCTGTTTTTCAGATCCTGTCTAATGATAGCAGTAATGACAGGAGACTCTGTTGTGAAGGGGACAGACAGAAGAATGTGTGAATGCAGAATCAGGATGGTGTGCTGCCTCCCGGCTAACAGATTCAATGATGTTTCGGAGTGGTTACAGGACATTCTGAAGGTGGAGAGTGAACAGACAGAGGTCATTGTGCACATCGGTCCACATGACAGAGGTAGACAAAGGGATGGGGTCCTGTGAAATGAGTACCAGTTGTTAGGTAAGAAGTTAAAAAGCCTACCTCAAGGGTAGTGATCTCCAGATTACTCCCAGTGCCACTCACCAGTGGACATAGAAATGGAAGGATAGGTCGGATGGATGTGTGGCTGAGGAGCTGGTGTAGGAGCAAGGGTTTTCAGTTCTTGGATCATTGGGATCTCTTCAGGGTTAGGGGTGACCTGCACAAGGGAATGAGTTGGACTTGAATCAGAGGGTCACCAATATCACTGCGAGGAGATTTGGTAATGTTACTGTGGAATGTATAAACTAGTTAGGCAGGAGTTTGGGACTCTTAATAAGAGAGGGACAATTGAAAGGTCAGGGGAAAATACATTAACCATCAAGAGCAAGTTTCCTATTCAGGATATTCTGGGGCACAGTCAAGGGAGGGAAAATACATTTGGTTTAAAGGGCATTCATTTCAACACACGAAGCGTGACTGGTAAGGCAGACGAGCTCAAAGCATGGACTAGCTCTGGGGACTGGGATATTATACACATAACAGAAACATGGCGGAGGGAAGGGCAGGACTGGCAGCTTAATGTCCCAGGATACAGAAGTTACAGGCATGACAGAGGGACAAGTAAGTGAGGAGGGGGAGCTGTCCTTTTGATAAGGCAGGAAATAAAAACAGTGCTTAGAGAGGATACTCTTAAGGGGTCATCAAATGAGGACATTTGGTGAGAAGTTAGGAACAAAGAGGAGATGGTCAATCTACTAGGCTGGTATTCTAAACCCCCAAAAGGTCAGCGAGTACTAGAGGAGAACGTGTGTAGAGAGATTGCAGGTACCTATAGAAATCATAGAATAGTACTGTTTGGAGATTATAACTTCCATTGTATTGACTGGGACACTCAGTGTGTAAAAGGCCCGTATCGGGTGGAATTTGTTCAAGATGTCCAAGAAAGTTTTCGAGATCAATATATAGAGGGCCCCACTCTACTCAGGCAGGAGCAACACTGGACCTTCCCTCAGAATTCGAAGTCGGGCAAGTGACTGAAGTGTCAGTTGAAGAGCACTTCTAGTCCAGTGACCACAATTGTCTTCGTATTAACATTGTCATGGAAAAAGATCAGACAGCTCCACAGATTAATGTCTTAAACTGGAGCAGGGTCAGGTTTGGGGAAATTAGGCAGGATCGAGCAGGGGTCGATTGAGTGAATTAAAAATCACACAACACTAGGTCCAACATGTTTATTTCAAAACACTAGCTTTTAAAGCGCAGGTGATCAATCCAAAAGATAAAATTAACACTAAATGTGTTTAATATTACATTCCATGACACTACTACCCTGTTGCTATAAATTCTATGTCTTATGATTGGGCTCCACAACCACCTGATGAAGGAGCAGTGCTCTGAAACCTTGTGCCTCCAAATAAACCTATTGGACTGGAAGCTGGTGTTGTGTGATTTTTAACTTTGCCCACCCCCGTCCAACATAGGCTCCTCCACATCATGCTCCCATCAACTGGGTGAGTCTGTTTGAAGGAAAAGGAATGGCTGACAAAAGGGAGGCTTTTGAAAGTGTGTTGTCAAGAATCCAGGACCAGTGTGTCCCTGTTAGAGTTAAGGGAAAAGCTGGCAGGTTTAGGGATCCCTGGCTCATGAGAGATATTGATGCTCTGTTCAAGAAAAAAGAAAACAGCAAACATTGTCTTTAATGTTTCTGTATCAACGTAACCTCTTCCAGTCTTAAAGACACGATCACTCGCTGGAGACTCGACAATCCTTTCAGGACCCTGCAGCACTCCCGATCCCAATGAAAACTGAAAGCCTGTGACTCGCCCAATCCAGTTCCGACAAGATTCACTATCTGTGTGACATCCTCCTGTCGCCAGCA
>NC_057717.1:23956871-23960624 GCF_004010195.1 Chiloscyllium plagiosum | reverse complement strand
CTCCCCATCTGCCATTTCTCTGCCCATCTCTCCCCTGCTGTACACTCTGACAGTCCCCTTCACTATCTGCTACTCCACCAATCTTAGTGTCATCTGCAAACTTGCTAATCAGACAAACTATACCTTCCTCCAAATTATTTATGTATATCACAAAAAGCAGTGGACCCAGCACGGATCCTTGTGGAACAGCACTGGGCACAGGTCACCATTTTGAGAAATTCATTTTACTATAATCCGTGTGCATGTCCAAAAGTTAAGTAAATGTCCCTAATGTAACTATCTCTACCACCAACGCTGGCAGTGCATTCCACATACCCACCACTCTCTGCATAATGTATCTACCTCTGACATCTCCCATAAACCTACCTCCAATTACCTTAAACTTATGCCCCATCGTAATAGCCATTTTCACAATGGGAAAATTCTCGGGCCACCCACCCTCTGTATGCCTCGCATCATCTCGTACACCTCGATCAAGTCAGCTCTCATCCTTTTCATTCTAATGGGAGAAGGCCTGGCTTCCCCAACAATTCTTCATTAGACTTACCTCCAATCCAGAAAACATCCTGATAAATCTCTTCTGCGCCCTCTCCAAAGTTTCCACATCTTTCCTATAATGAGGCGACCAGGACATAACACAATATTCCAAGAGTGGACGAACCAGGGCTGTATGGAGCTGCAGCCTCACGTCACAGGTCTTAAACTCAATCCCCCTGTTAATGAATGCTAAGACATCACACGCCTTCTTAACACCCTTTCAACACGGCTGGCATATGTGAAGGGTCTATGGACGTGGACCCCCAAAATTCTTCTGTTACTCCACACTACCAAGAATCCTGCCTTTTACCCAGTAGAGGTTCTCAGCAGAAACCTTCATTCTTAAACCCTTCCGATTTTGGTACCTTCCTCCAGTCACCACAAAACCCATAAACTGTGAAACGTCTTCCAGTCCCTAAAATCCTCCTTAACTCTGTAACCTCCTTTATTAGCGTGAACCGTCGAAATGATCGAAGCCAATTTTAGCTACTTCAATATTACTAATAACTGCAAAATCCTCCAATCCTGATATTCCTCCCTAGACTTTGTACCCCCACCGTCCTCCAGTACTCTTCTGGGGAATATTGCAGAGGAAGGAAGAGTTTTAGAGTCCGGGTCATGTTACGAGCTTGGAAGGGCTGCAGAACCTGGAGGGTGGTCCAAATATAGGAGGGGATAGGGATCCTGCAGCAGGTTAGAGGGACCGAGATTCATAGAACCTGCAGAATGGGACCGGGAATGGTTTGTGGAACCTGCAGGATATTTTAGTCTGAATGACTGATTTATTTTTGATAGCATGTTGGGCCGATTTTGATTACCTAAATTTGGAGATGTTTACCAGAATGTCTGTGCACAGCTTCAGATTTCCAGGCTGGGAGATGTGAGTTCAGATGTGAATCTATTTGCACATTCTGTCTGTGTGTCTGATACTGACCTGGAGCTGCTCTGATAGAAAGCACTCTCCGTGTATCTGGTGGCCTCCAGATCTACATGGCTGACCAGAGCTCACCTCATCGAAGCCTTCATTTAGAATGTGCTTTATTTTTTCATTATTTTCAAATGGCAGTTTCGTGAGATGCGCGAATTGGGGTTTGGGAAAATGAAACCTTTTTCATTGGAAGATGGGAAGCCTACAAAAATGAGATTACGGCTTTCCAGAGACAGTATAAAGTATTCCTATTAGGATGGAAGGAAATGCTGGTGGGTGTAGGGTATGCTGGATGACTAGAGAACTAAGCTTTTGGTTAAGAAAAAGAAGGAAAAATTTGCCAGATATAGACACGAGAAATCAAGTGAATCCTCAGACTATAAAGGTAGGAGGAGTGTACTTAAGAGGGTAATCAGGGGGGTAAAAAGGGGACACGAGATAGTTCTGACAAAAAGGGTAAAGGAGAATCCAAAGGGTTTTTATAAATACATAAAAGGCAAGAGGGTAAGGAGGGAGAAAATAGGGCCCCTCAAAGATCAGCAAGGCAGCCTTTGTGTGCAGCCGCAGGAGATGGGAGCGATAATAAACAAGTGTTTTGCATCGTGTTTACTGTGACGAAGGAAATGGAAGAGAAAGAATGTGGGGAAATACATGGTGACAACTTTAAAACGTCCATATTAAAGAGGAGGAGGAGCTGGATGTCTTGAAACACTTAAAAGTGCATAAATCCCCTGGAACTGTCAGGTGTACCTTGGAATTTTGTGGGAAGCTAGGGAAATGATCGATGTGCCCCATGCTGAGAAGTTTGTATAATCGATCATCACAGGTGAGGTATTTGAAAATTTGAGGTTCTCTAACGTGGTGCCACTGTTTAAGAAAGGTGGTCAAGGATAGCTAGGGAACTATAGACCAGTGAGCCTGACATCAGTAGTTGGTAAAGTGTTGGAGGGAATCCTGCGAGATAGAATTTACATGTAGTTGGAATGGCAAGGAGTGACTAGGGATAGTCAGCATGGCTGTGAGTGTGGGAAAACATGTCTTAAGAAATTGATTGCGTTTTTTGAAGAAGTAACAAAATAGATTGATGAGGGCCAATCATTGGATGTGATCTATATAGACTTCAGCGAGGCGTTCGAAAAAGTTCCTCCTGGAAGACCGGTTCGCAAGGTTAGATCTCATGGAACACAGGGAGAACTAGCCATTTGGATAGAGAACTGGCTCGAAGGTAGAAGACAGAGGGTGGTGGCAGACAGTTGCTTTTTATACTGGAGGCCGATGGTGTGCCACAAAGATCGGTGCTGGGTCCACAACTTTTCATCATTATATAAAAGATTTGGACGTGAACGTAGGAGGTAAATTTAATAAGTTTGCAGATTGCACCAAAATTTGAGATATAGTGAACAGTGAAGAAGGTTGCCTCAGATTACAACGGGATCTTGATCAGATGGGCAAATGGGCTGAGGAATGACAGATGGAGTTTAATTCAGATAAATGTGAGGTGCTGCATTTTGGGAAAGCACATCTGAGCAGGGCTTATACACTTAATGGTAAGGTCCTAGGGAGTGTTGCTGAATAAAGAGACCTTGGAGTTCATAGCTCATAGTAGAGTCGCAGGTAAGCGGATAGTGAAGAAGGTGTTTGGTATGTTTTCCTTTATTGGTCAGATCATTGACTGCAGGAGTTTGGAGGTCATGTTGCAGCTGTGCAGGACACTGGTTCGGCCACTTTTGGAATATTGCGTGAAATTCTGGTCTTTTTACTACTGGAAAGATATTGTGAAACATGGAAGTGTTCAGAAAGGTTTACAAGGATGTTGTCAGGGTTAGACAATTTGAGCTATTGGAAGAGGCTGAAACGACTGGGACTGTTTACCTTGGAGTGTCGGAGGCTGAGGGGTGACATTCTTGAGGTTTGTAAAATTATGAGGGGCATGGATAGGATAAACAGACAATGTCTTTTCCCTGGGGTGATGGAGGCCAGAGCCAGAGGGCATAGGTTTAGGGTGAGAGATGGAAGATTTAAAAGGGACCGAAGGGGTAACGTTTTCACGCAGAATGTGGTGTATGTATGTAATGTACTGCCAGAGGAAATGGTGGAGGCTGGTACAATTGGAGCATTCAGAAGGCATCTGGATTGGTACGTGAATAAAAACGGTTTAGTGGGATATGGGTCAAGTGCTGGCAGATGGAACGATGTGTTATTCAAAGAAACACTGATTAAAACATTCAAGGAGGATCTCGGATAATATCATTCTTGCCAATATGTCTGTCCCAGATTATACAAAGATT
>NC_057717.1:23954126-23956792 GCF_004010195.1 Chiloscyllium plagiosum | reverse complement strand
CCTCTTGCTTTTGTTTTTGACACGTAGCACCCAGAATTTGCATTTAGACTGATTCAGCTGCATAACCTGAGGCCACATGCTTTCTCTGTAATGCCTTTGTTATCCATTAGTGTCAGGGTTCCCATCTTGCATTTCCATGCTGCCTGAGATCCTGTAAGGTTGTTTATAGTTGAATATTTATGCTCCACCTTTTGTTCACCCAGTAACCACGTCTGTCTGGTGACTAAATCTCCATTAGATTAGATTAGATTAGATTACTTTACAGTGTGGAAACAGGCCCTTCGGCCCAACAAGTCCACACCGACCCGCCGACGTGCAACCCACCCAGACCCATTCCCCTACATTTACCCTGCACCTAACACTACGGGCAATTTAGCATGGCCAATTCACCTGACCTGCACATTTTTGGACTGTGGGAGGAAAACGGAACACCCGGAGGAAACCCACGCAGACATGGGGAGAACGTGCAAACTCCAGACAGTCAGTCGCCTGAGGCGGGAATTGAACCCGGGTCTCTGGCGCTCTGAGGCAGCAGTGGGCGGCACGGTGGCACAGTGGTTAGCACTGCTGCCTCACAGCGCCAGAGGCCGGGTTCAATTCCCGCCTCAGGTGACTGACTGTGTGGAGTTTGCACGTTCTCCCCGTGTCTGCGTGGGTTTCCTCCGGGTGCTCCGGTTTCCTCCCACAGTCCAAAGATGTGCAGGTCAGGTGAATTGGCCATGCTAAATTGCCCGTCATGTTAGGTAAGGAGTAAATGTAGGGGTATGGATGGGTTGCGCTTCGGCGGGGCGGTGTGGACTTGTTGGGCCGAAGGGCGTGTTTCCAAACTGTAAGTAATCTAATCTCATCTAAATTTCATTTTTCTCTGTGTCACAAGTCACCATAATGCAGATACTTTGTCCATTCCAAAACTAAACAACATTATAATTTACATTTTCCCACAATGTCCTGTCACAATCCTATTCGCTGATGTACAGTTTTAGTTCAATTCTGTCCTTTCCTGTTACTTTCTGCTTGTCTTCAGCCTCATTCCCATGCGGTTCCGAGCCTTCACATTTTCTCTTTGGTTTTGGAAATCTGGTTTCACCTGAACCCTGTCCCTGCATCCTTTATGTCAGTTTAAAGCCCTATCCATAAACCTATAGACATGATTGGCCAGGACACTGATCCCAGCATAGTTGGTTTTAATGCACTCATGGGATGTTGCTGTCTCTGGCTGGCCAGCATCTCAGTCCCACCCTGACCAGTCTTAGAGCTGAGTGGCTTGTCAGACCATTTCAGAGGGCATTTGAGTGTCAAACCCATTGCTCTGAGTCTGGATTCATATGTTGGCCAGATCGGCAACCAAGAACAGATTTCCTTACTTAAATGGTATTCAGTGGTCAGATGGGTATCCCTGCTACCGGCATTAATTTCTGGATGCACAGTCGAGTGAGAGTAACGCAAGACCATTGCCTGGCCCACTGATAGCTCCCACATCCCTGAGTACTGATCCCAGTGCACCTTCTTCGTGAAAGTGGTTTGATCGTAATGCCTTTCTGCACTCTGGTGGTATCACTCAGTACCTCTCCATGTGATTTCTGTTACCGTGAGGTTTTAATTGCTGCCGGTGAGTGCAACGTTTGCAGCTACTCCAGATCCTGAGCCAAAAGAACTCTCCACTCCAGGGAGACGAGGCAGCACAGGCCAAGGATGGAGTAAGAGATTTTCCAGATCTCTGTGGGGCTCAGTGCCATTCTCCATGTTTAAACCTCTCCGCATCAGTCTAATTTCCAATTCAGTCAATTATTTCTCTGTCTGTAGGTGATCAGGATGCTTTTGACTCAGCAGAAGTCCAAATTCCTGTTTCATTCATCACCACACTGAAGACAGTTGGTCAGCGAGAGTGAGATCTGGAGCCTTCAGTAAATCCTGCAGCGAGGTAAGATCACTCACAGTGAACAGAGCAGTGTATACTTAAGGCATCGAACATTGATACAGAAGACACGACAGAGATACAGTGT
The DNA here is from genome assembly GCF_004010195.1 of Chiloscyllium plagiosum. Classification (NCBI taxonomy): domain Eukaryota; kingdom Metazoa; phylum Chordata; class Chondrichthyes; order Orectolobiformes; family Hemiscylliidae; genus Chiloscyllium; species Chiloscyllium plagiosum. The sequence goes on along the minus strand of NC_057717.1, from coordinate 23,954,789 downwards.
TGAAGCACAGAGCATGATGGCTTCCAGGCTCAATCTCCACCATCTTGTTTATTTTCATCTCTGCTGTACTGAGCCTTCCCATGTCAATATAGGAAGTTGAAAGTTATCAATCCAGGCCTGTGCTGTCTTAGTGAGGATCAGTACAACAGAGGGGAAACCAGGCCTCCCCCCAAGGAGATGGCATTGAAACCTGGCATCCTTCTGTTCTATATTCACCCCTCACGCTGTCTCTTGTCATGTGATAGAGTCATACAGCAAGGAAACATGCCTTTCGCTCCAACTCATTTGCACCAGTATCTTGAATGCTTGTACTTGCCAGAAAATTTCCTTTTCTATAACCTCCACCCCTCCCATACTCCCGCTGTATATTTGAAACCTACTCCAATGCTGATGACTCTCCCAAGTGTGTAAATTGCTCCAGTGTCGATAACAGGCCCAACTTCAATAATCTCATTCTGCACCCAATACAATAATGCCTATTTCTGTAGTCTTGCACAATACTTACAGTGCCCCCGCCTCTGTAAAATCCTCCAGCCTGGACCAAAATATCCACCCGCGTACCTTCCCCAAGCCCCAGGAGGACATGATATCACTGTAACCTTCTGCAGGCCCTATAACACTCCTGTCTCCTGGCCTAGAGCACCACGCAACCACAGTAAGCTT
>NC_057717.1:23952740-23953626 GCF_004010195.1 Chiloscyllium plagiosum | reverse complement strand
GTAACATCCGTGTAATCCTTTTCTGACGCCTTTCAAGTTTCACAATATTGTTTTGATAGGAATGAGACCAGGATTGCACGGAATATTGCAAAAGTGGTCTAACTAACGTCCTTTGCAGCCTCAATATGATCTCCCAACTCCGATACACAATGCTCTGACCGTGAAAGGAAAGCGTACTAAAACCTGCCTTCACTATCCTATCTACCTGCGACTCCACTTTCAAGGAGCTATGAACCTGCACTCCAACGTCTCTTTGTTCAGCAATGCTCCCGAGGACCTGCCACGATTTGAGTTTCCAAAATGCAACATCTCACATTTTTCTAAAGTAAACTCCATCTGCCACTCCTCAGCCCATTCGCTCATCAGATTAAGGTCCCGTTGTACTGAGGTCATCTTTTTCACTGTCCTCTACACCTCCAATTTTGGTATCATCTGTAAAATTACTAATACCTCCTATGTTCACATCCCCATCGTTTGTATAAATGATGAGAAGGAGTGGACCCAGCACCGATCCTTGTGACACTCCACTGGTCACAGGCCTGCAGTCTGAAAAGCAACTTTCCACCACCACCCTCTGCCTTCTACCTTTGAGTCAGTTCTGTATCCAAATGGCTACTTCTCCCTGTATTCCATGATTTCTAAACTTGCTAACCAGTCTCCCATGGGGAACCTTGCCGAACGCCTTACTGAAGTCCATGTATATCATGTCCACCGCTCTGCACTCATCAATCCCCTTTGTTGCTTCTTCAAAAAAAATCATTCTCGCCACGGAAAACAGAACAGGACAGCACCGGAATAATCGGTCCACCATGTCTGTGCGGATCATAATGCTATTCCAAACTAATTCTATCTGCCTGTATATGATCCATATCCCTGCCAACCCATG
>NC_057717.1:23930025-23949937 GCF_004010195.1 Chiloscyllium plagiosum | reverse complement strand
CGTAGACTGTAAGTGGGAGGAGCTCATGGAGTTTCCATGTGAGTGAGATTGAGAAAATCTTCCCTTCTTTCTACTAGCCCATCAGGAAACGGTGGTAGTGTCCTTACCTCTGGACCAGGGAGGACCGGGCTCAGAGTTTAGTAACAGCTTCTTTGAAGAGGCTGATTAGACCAGGCCATACTGTCTCCCAGCTCTCCCTGCCTGAGCCTCCAAACAGAACCTTCCTGTAGTTTCTCTCCTGTCAGACTCTCCCATTGCTCAGTTTGTCCAGGATCCCCTCCTGCTGCTGCACTGCTCCTGTCCCTCACTGAGCTGTCCATCCCCCAGTGTCCTCCACATTCATTCACTGTTCACAATCCCATTGACCCAGTCCTCCAGCCCCGCCCCCTCCACTCTATTGGGCAGCAGCTGCTGTCAATCACCCAGACTCCTGTGTGATTTGGAGCATGTGCCATAGGAGGGGAGACCAGTGCACGGACGCATTGCTGGCCAATTGTTGGCGTTTGTGGAGTACGGGTCAGTGCCAGGGAGGGACGCCGAGGGTGTGTGGGATTATTCTGTCATTGGCAGCTCCCTCCCTTCCTCCCTCTGGGAACAGGACCAGGGGAATGCTGAAAGTTATCAGAAAACTTTTGTGAAGATTCTTGATTGTTATGGAAATGGATAAAGATGCAACTGCAACGAGAGTTCTATTTTGGTTCATTTTAGTTCAACCAGGTATGATTTGGCCAGAGTGTGCAGGAAGCAGTGTGTGCAGGATGGTTTTCATCAGAGGGTGGGGCTGGGAAAAATAAGAGGTTTCAGACTTTTTTTCCCCCAATATGGTTCTGACCAGGAAAGAAGCCCTGGGAGGTGGGGGGGGGGGGGGAGGATTCATCAACACCCAATAGAATCCGAGTCAGAATCATTGATTTGTTTCTTAGCCTGCAGACAGGAGCTAGGGAATTGAATTCAAAGAGAGGAGAGAGAAAGTGTGAAAACTGGCTGTGGGGGAAAGGGGTGAAGAGATTGTTTTGGATTTCAGTTCACGGAATAAAGTATATATCAGTGAAAAGGAAGGACTGTCATACAATGAGTCATCTGTCATTGGTGTCTATGGAAATAGGGGACTCTATCAAATTGAAATAGAAGGCATACAAGTTGGCAAAGATCAGTGAGAAACTAGGAGATTGGAAAAACTTAAAAGATCAACAGAAAGCTAGATGGGATTTGGGGAGAAAAGTGATGAGTAGCTATCCCCAGGCCAGAACAGCAGTTGACACTACTCGAGGGTAACCTATTGTATGGGGAACATATGACCTCTAATTGTTGAAGCACTTAACTGTTACCATAGATATAATCCTGATCAAGTTAAAAATCACAGCACACTCCAAAAGCTTGCACTTCCAAATAAACCTGTTGGATTATAACCTGGTACTGTGTGATTTATAACTTTATCCAACACAGGTCCCTCCACACCAGAATCCTGATACATAACCCCACTGAAACTGAAGTACCTGTCAGGTGCTTGAGTGAGCTACATGGGTGTGGGGGAGGGGTGTGTGGTTTAACCACAAAGTGCTGAACTGAAATAGACGTTTTAAACTGCCGTTGCCTTGGAGATAATCCTGATACTGGATTAGTGGTGCTGGAAGAGCACAACAGTTCAGGCAGCATCCGAGGAGCGGTAAAATCGATATTTCGGGCAAAAGCCTTTCATCAGGAATAAAGACAGAGAGCCTGATAAGCGAGAGGAGGATGGAGGTGGGGAGAAAGTAACATAGAGTACAATAGGTGAGTGGTGGAGGGGAGGAAGGTGATAGGTCAAGGAAGAGGGTGGAGTGGATTGGTGGAAAGAAAGATAGGCAGGCAGGGCAAGTCATGGGAACAGTACTGAGCTGGAAGTTTGGAACTCGTGTGAGGTGGGGGAAGGGGAAATAAGGAAACTGTTGAAGTCCACACTTATGCCCTCGGTTTGAGGTGTTCCGAGGCAGAAGAAGAGGCGTTCTTCCTCCAGGCGTCTGGTGGTGAGGGAGCGGCGGTGAAGGAGGCCCAGGACCTCCATGTGCTCGGCAGAGTGGGAGGGGGAGTTGAAATGTTGAGCCACAGGGCGGTGTGGTTGATTGGTGCGGGTGTCCCGGAGATGTTTCCTAAAGCGCTCTGCTAGGAGGCGTCCAGTCTCTCCAATGTAGAGGAGACAACATCAGGAGCAACGGATGCAATAAATGATATGGTGGATGTGCAGGTAAAACTTTGATGGATGTGGAAGGCTCCTTTAGGGCCTTGGATGGAAGTGAGGGAGGAAGTTTGGGCACAGGTTTTGCAATTCCTCTGGTGGCAGGGGAAGGTGCCAGGATGGGAGGGTGGGTTGCATGGGGGCGTGGACCGGACCAGGTAGTCACGGAGGGAACGGTCTTTGCAGAAGGTGGAATGGGTGGAGGGAAATATATCCCTGGTGATGGGGTCTTTTTGGAGGTCGCAGAAATGTCGGTGGATGATTTGGTTTATGCGAAGATTGGTAGGGTGGAAGGTGAGCACCAATGGAGTTCTGTCCTTATTACAGTTGGAGGGGTGGGGTCTGAGGGCGGAGGTGTGGGATGTGGACGAGATGCGTTGGAGGGGATCTTTAATCCTGATAGACAGCTTCTATTCAAAACCACAAGTCACAAACGTATAAGAATGGGAACCGCATATGAGACAGTTACATGATACTGCCCGAAGGCGTTTTGCATGTACACGATTCAGGTAACTACCATGTCGCATCAATAAAGACTCAAAGAAGACCTCTCAGAGTTCTGTGCCGAGTTATTCCTCTCCAGAAGGTTTCAGAAATATGAGTACACAGCAGTCAGTCTTCACTGTGGAGAACACGAAGAACATGTCAGAAATTGATAAGGAGACTGAGGAAGGTGAGGACCTAGAAAGACCATTATCATGAAAGCGTTAGAGCTGGGCACCTCGAAAAATTGCTTTGATATTCCACCACTGTCCATCATCTGTCATACTGTAAAGCCTTTGTTTCCAGTCTACATTAGCCAACTCCTGCCTCATCCGATTGTTGTCTCCTTTGTTTATGCACAGGACCTTGGAATTATATTTGATCTTTCCGCTTTCCATCTGTGTTCTAAATTCAACCTGACTTTGCACAAGTCTCTTATCAGATTACAAGGTGAGGCGATGTTTCCTGGGAATTTTGGTTTTCATTGTCAGAGACCTTGGCTTTGTAATAAAGTACAGGATAGATATTCACAACAGAGTATTCTGGACGGTGTGAATGTCCTACACAGTCTAAACCCATAAATCACTGTCTCCCCTGGTTTAAATTTGCAAAACCATTATCTCCTACATGCTTCCTCATTATCTAAGTTTGGAACGCTAATCCACGTGACTATCGTACATTTTCCGAAAATCTCCTTGGGTGAATGTGGTGAGTTTTGGATTCAGCTTTCCAGTTATTACTGTAAGAAGATAAGCACTAGGCACAGGAGGGGCAATGCAGCCCTTCAAACCAGCTCCACCATTTAATACGGTGATGACTGAGCCCACCTCGGTCTCAGCTAGATTTTACTGCCTGCTGTCTCACCCTTCAACTCATTGCAAATTAAACATCTGCATCTCTTCAGTAAATTTGCTCATTTTCCTGGAATGCACTGCATTTTGAATAGGGAATTCCACAGATTCACAATACATGGAGATAGGTACATTCTTCTTTATGAGAGTAGAATAGAGTCCATATAGTGCAGAAACAGGATATTCGTCCATTGAGTCCACACCAACCCTATGATGAACATCCCATTCAGACCCACCCACCCCCTGTAGCCCGACATTTCCCATGGCTAATGGCCAAACCTGCACATGCATGGACAGTGGGCAATTTAGTTTGGCCAATCCACCTAACCTGCACATCTTTGGACTGTGGGTGGAAACTGGGTCATCCGGCGGAAACCCACGCAGACATGGGGAGAACATGTAAACTCCACACAGCCGCCTAAAGCTGAAGTCAAACCCCAGGTCCCTGAAGCTGTGAGGCAACAGTGCTAACCACTGAGCCACCTCTGCTGAAAACCTGCTAACCTTTATTAACCACCCCAGCCTGCAATTGGCTGAATCTATATTCCTTACATCAGAAATCAGATTGTCGAAGCAGATGTCTCTGTAAAACCCAGTGACAGCCCATAGTCCTGTGTGTCTGAATGGGAATGCTATACACACACCCTCCACACTTTTCCTTCACTTTCCAGAGACAGGGCTCCAGTGGCTTCATAGGGTCTACAACTCCCACAATCCCTGAGGCAGGGACCAGTCGTATTTAGGGAAACCCGGCACTGCACATGTGCAGAATGTGGGCGGGTTTTGGAGCATGTGCTTTGGGGAAACGAGTGGAAAGCATTTCACACTGTGACTGGCTGAAGGCCGTATGCATCCGTTTTTAGTATTGGTCTGTTTGGGGGGTCAAAGTATCACCACACCCATGTGGGGACTACTTTCCATCACCAACTTGCTGTAATGCTGGAATCGACCAATGGGAAACAAAGAAGGATGTGACCCATTCTCACAGACGGAAGGTTCCTCTTCTGTCCAGGATCTGCCACCTCCCTTTCTGTTTCCTTTTGTTTCGTTCTGCTGTTGCATTATTGACTTGCAGCAACTGAAGGGAAAGGAAGTGAACCCAGAAAAGGTGCAGAGTCTAACCAGGACGGGAAATGAAGGCATGGATCTGTTTATCAGTAACTTCATGAGAATGGGGAGGGTGTACAATAGGGACAGCAGAGGCAGAATGATGGGAGATAGTATGTGGGCTGGAGGGTTACAGCTTTGGTGGAACAAAGGGGAAAAAGATATTCAGCAAAACGAGAATTGTCTGTTCTGAATTTCTAATCTGTACATATTCCTTTATACAGGTTGCTAGATGGTGAAGATTAGCAGACTGGAATCTCAAAATCATGTGCAGTTTGTTATTAAGTTAACCAGCATTTTAAGAACCAAAGATGGAGAATTATTTAGCCAAAATCCTACAACACTCTCCCCACTGCATTTTCGGTCTATCTGCACCAAATGGACTGCGAATGGTTCAAGACAGCAGCTCACTACCATCTTCTCAAGGGTAACTAGAGATGGGGAATAAATGCTGGCTGAGCCAGTGATGCCCATATCCTGGAAATGGTTTCTATCTCTAGTTGCTGAAACCTGGTTGATGTTACTGCAGGATGATCCTTCACTGACTACATCCTCCAGGACGCAGAACCTTCACATTACCCCTGCCTACACCCACACAGTAACACAGCAATGTCACTGGAACAAAAGGCAGTGAAGCTCATGGAGGACTTTTGATATAGTTCTTCGAGGTAAAGTCATGAAAGGGGATTGGAACACAGCAGGAACAGGAGACTGAACTGGATAGTCAGCTGTTTCCCATTGAATGGTGGAGCAGGATTGAAAGGCTGAATGGTCTCCTCCTGCTGCTATCTCCCAGGTATGTATATAGTCATGGAGCCTAGTTAGGAAGAAGTAGGCACGGCAGGGATTCTCCAGGAGATTGCACTTCCACAACAGTTTTCAGCGAGGGAAAGTTTGATGGATTTTATTTAGCATTTGTCTTTAACACAAGGGTTGTGATTTTTGGTTTTAAAATGTTGGAAAAGTTTAGTGCACAACAAGTAAAATTAAAGTAAAGAATTAAACTGTCTGAATATCACAGTTCTAAAATTTCACATGCCCTGTAAAACAAAATCCTATCTACTCTCGGACACTATCACTTTCCAGCTACTCAAACTCCAGAGAAATATTTCCTCCCTGCCTGAAACTTTGGTTTGATTTAACTGTTTTTCAGTTCTCGTTCTGTGAGCTGTGAAGCGTTCTTTTTCCCCATTTCTCCTACCAGACATGTGATCACAGCAACCTTCCCACCATCAAAATCATCATTACGCCATTTTGCTTTTGGTTACCAGCAGTAAATCATCCGTGTATCCAAATGAATATTTATAAACAAAGCCCATTACACGCAAAGCAAACCATTACAAATGACAGAGTGGGAAGGGACTAAATCAAAGTAGAGTTGGGGGGGAGGGGGCAGCGGTGGAGATAAAACACTGTATCCCCTGCGATGCCCACCTCTATCTAAAGGCATCGAGAGCATTGATACACACCACATACTCCTTCTCCAAGGACACCCTGCTGTGTCGCCTTAATCCTCAATCATAGAATAGAATCCCGACAGTGTGGAAGGAGAGCATTGGCCCATCAAATCCCACCGATCTGAAGATCATCCCACCCAGAGCACTCCATCCCTGTAACACTGCATTTCCCATGGCTGGTCCATCTGGTCTGCACAATCCTGATCACTGTGGACAATTTAGCAAAACCGATCCACCTGACCTTCACATTTTGAACTGTGGGTGGAAACCAGAGCACCTGTAGAGGACGCACACTATCTTGGGGAGAATGTGGGAACTCCACACAGGCTGTTGACCAAGGCTGGACTCCAACCTTGTACCTGAAGCTGTGAAGCAGCAGTGCCACAATCACAATTTAAATCAAAACAGATAATCCCTGCTCCTTGACACATTGCTGTGTATTGGAGACTTATTGCCCAGAGAGACATCCTGAGGTTCAGAAAGTGGCAAAATAAATTCAGTCAACTCCAGCCCAGTTAATGTGCTTAACAACAACAACATCAATACTCCAACAGTGTCATCATGTACAAGGTCCACTCCTGACTCTGATGAGCAGAAACTGCAGAATCAGAGTCCTGCAGTGATGAGTGAACTCTACCCCACACGGAGCAGGGAGATGAGCACTTCCCTGTGAGTACTCACTGAGCTCTCAGTCGTGTTGTAGACGCAGCAAATCCCTTGTCACACAGAGAGGGAAACGGCTCCTACCCAGTGTGAACACGCTGGAGTCTCAGGGGGCAGGATGAGTAACTGAATCCCCTCTCCCACACTGACCATCTGAATGGCCTCTCCCCTGTGTGGGCTCACTGGGGTCTCAGTGGGAGGGATGAATCACTGAATCCCTTTTCCCACACTGAGCATCTGAATGGCCTCTCCCCCCTGTGTGGGCACACTGTGGTCTCGGGGGGCAGGATGATTAACTGAATACCCTTTCACACACTGAGCATATAAATTGCCTCTCCCCCTGTGTGGTCTCACTGGGGTCTCAGCAGGCGAGATGAATCACTGAATCCCCTCTCACACACTGACCATCTGAATGGCCTCTCCCCTGTGTGGGCTCACTGGGGTGACAGCAGGTGGTACATTTGAGTGAATCTCTCCCCCCATACTGGGAACAAGTGAATGACCTTTTCCCCAGAGTGAGCTCGCTGGTATTTCAGAAGGTCAGAGGACTGAGTGAATCCTTTCCCACACACTGAGCAGGTGAATGGCCTCTCCCCGATTGGAATGAACTGATGTCTCCGCAGGTGAGAGATTTGAATAAATACTTTCTCCCACATGGAGCAGCTGAAGGGTCTAAATCCTTTGTGCCATCTCTGGTGCCTCAGCAGAACGTAAGATCGAGTAAATCCCGTCCCATACCTGGGGCAGGTGAACGGCCTCTCACCAGAGTGACTGTGTCGGTGAGTGTCCCACTGGGAGGGGTAGGTGAATTCCTTCCCACTTGCCCCACATTTACACAGCCTCACCCTGGTCCTGTCATGATGGTGTCTTCCCAGATCACATGACCAGTTAAATCCTCAACCATGCACACAACATGGGAATGGTTTTTCTGGGCTGGGAATGCTGTTTTCCCTTCCATATTGCCCATAATGATCAGGAACTGTGGAATTGGGTGGCTCTCATATCGCTTTCAAGTGTGAAGTTCCCATCCGTGAAACATTTGGCTGTAAAACAAGTTTGTCGCTGTCCTTATTGCAATAATATTTCAGGAGGAATTGAGAACAGTTCGTAAATTACTCTATTATTAGTTTCTGATCAGGATCTGATTTCTCTGCTCTCAAGATTAACACCAGTCCGTCTCACACATTGTCTCTATCCCTTTAAATTAGAACAGCAGTGAAGGACAGTGTTCCTTTAAACAACCAGCCTCTACACATGCTCCAGTGGCTCAAATGAGCAACTTAAAGCTGTAGCTATCCTTTCGTGTCTCCAAGGGAATGGGGAGATGCAGACGTTCTGGAAAAGAGGCTAAATCACTGAGAGGAAGTGAATTTCCCAAGCTTTTGGGAAGCAAAGACAGAATCTGAGTGGGACTAAGTATTTTTCATCAACCACAACTTTTGTTTATTTATCCCTCTGACTCCTAGCTCATCCCACAACTCCCAGCTTCCAGCTTTTCTTTTAGTTCTCTGAACATGGAAAACTTGAACAATACAATGATCTCAGTTATGTGTCCTACTGTCACCATGATGCTAAAAGTAAGTTAGTAACATTTTAAACAACTTTGTGAACTTAACCAGCAGAACTGATACCTCCTCCATTACTTACACTTCTTGACCCATGATACCAGCTTCTATGATAGTTACAATTCTCTGACCACTTGGTTGGAGCCAGGTAAGTCAATTCCCACAACTATTAATAGATCGTATCGAAAGAGGGTGCCCCTCAACTGACATTCATCTCCCAAATGTGCTTTTTTTTTTCCTTGAAAACACTTGACATGTCTGGCAACCTGGCAATACAGCATACAGTAAATTGACAGTCTCAGTAGCCACTTCCAATCCATGAAGTAGCCAGTAACATACACCAGTGAATTCGTTTCTAACAGCAGCATTGCCCTTTCAGTTGAGATTGAGGAGAATGAAGCTGTCTTCATGAGCGTATCTAAACATGAAACACTTGAAATGAAAAAAAAAAATTAAGCAGATCAATAGGATCGATACAGGAAGGATGTGCACCCTGGCTGGTGTTCTGAATGAAATAAGCACTAACTGCAGTATCTTTACCCAGTGTCCCCTTCAGCTGCATCAATGTTGTTGTCTATTTCTGTGCTCATCCAGTTTCACTCTCTTGAGCATTCCCATTGTTAACTGCTGTAATACTGGGGGCCATGCAAATTCATGAGATTTAGAATTCCATTCCCAAACCTCAACCGTCTGTACCTCACCTTTACTCACTGAGACACTCCTTCAATTTGACCTTTGTACCAAACCTTCCTTCACCTGCTCTGATTTTCCCTTATGTGGCTCTTAATTAAGTGACCACAGAACTTTTATAGTGTAAAAGGAGGCCACTTGACTCATCAGTTCCACAAAGAATCCTCTTCCCGCATGCTATTCTTCTATCTTTACCCCATTCTTCCTCTTCCAAAGTTGATGCGAGGCACGGTGCCAGAGTAGTTAGCACTACTACTCCACAGCGCCTGATACCCGGGTTCAATTCCCGCTTCGGGGAACTCTCTGTGTGGAATTTGCACATTCTCGCCTTGCCTTCTGGGTTTTCTCTGGTTGTTCCAGTTTTCTCCCACAACTCAAAAATGTGCAGGTCAGGCGAACTGGCCATGCTAAATTGCCCGAAGTGTCAGATGTAGGGGAATGGGTCTAGATGGGCTGCTTTTCAGAGGGTTAGTGTGAACTTGTTGGACCGAAGGGCCTGTTTCCACACTAAGTAATCTAATCTAATGTACCTGGCTCCATCGGCAGTACATTCTCAACCGTTTGCAGCATGAAAATGGTTTGTCTAAATGTCACATGTGCATCGTTGCTTCACCATTCTTGATTCTTTCACAAATGTGAACAGTTGGATTATGATTCCTTTTTAGCAGTTTCCCTTCCATCCGGACTGCAGGTTACGTTTGCAATCAGGAGGAGAACATGGGCATTGTATATATTCACTGTGACAGGTTCTAGCTCTGTGCAGTTCCCTGAACGGGCAGCTTCCCAACATTCAGTGACGTATCAGCTCCATGTTCCTGACTCTGAGCTGTGCACGGTGGAAGCCATTGGGGTATTAAAGGATCTTTACTTGGTTAAAACTAATCTGTAGAACCAGAATGCACAGCGTGAGAGAGGCAATAGTTAGCGGAGAATATGAGAGTCCACTTCGCCCATCAAGACTTCTCTGCCATTCAACAAAGCCATAGCTCACCCAGTTGTGGCCTTTATTTTCCTGGCAGGATTTGTTTCTTTTCTGTCCATTTGTCTGTCCCTGGTTATCCAGCGAGATGAAGTGTGCGGGGACAAGCAGTGGATTGATATCTTCCAGAACTATTGGACCCTCAGGACACAGGGTGTCTAACAAACACGGACATACACATTCTTATTTAATTTGACAGATTCCCATGTCCCATTCCATTGTTTTGGACTTGGTTGCTGATTTTGGTTTATTTTAAATTGATTGGATTATATATTGAGTGAAGAAAACAGCAAAGAAGAAGCCCCTTCAGGTCGCTATACAGAGGCTGTGAGCTCTCCCACTGACTGTATGAAAAGCCCATGGACTGTTCGCAGCCCCTGCCCAGTGCTCTCTCTCTTCACATTGGTGACAGTGCTGACTGCGTGACAGGTTTCCATACCTGATGAACATGAGTGAATCATTTGGTGATTTAACAACAACCTGATAGCTTTTATGGTCACTATTCCTTACTGCCAAACCAACTAATTACTATATTAATTCCCCTTAATTTCACAAGCTGCCTTTCAGTTTATTCTTTATCTCGCTCATTTTTAAAAAAAAAAATTGTAGGTCAATTCTAATGTGTTTACTAAAATGGGGACATGCAGTTAAGAGACAGACTAAACATCACCCCAAGATCAGAGAGAGAGACGTCATTTAATACAAAATGAAGAGAGATAGTTTTTAGAACATGGAAGATGGATGCAAAATTGACAGTGAGGAGATACTGTACACATTCTGTATGGTCTGGGCCTCAGGTTAACATGTGACGTTTTGAAACTCAACAAATGTCACATTGACAAGAAACTGTGGATATGTGGGGACTGTGGGAAGGGTTTCAGTTACTCATTCAATCTGTAAACACATTGGTACAGTTTCATCAGGGAGATACCGTTCACCAGCTCAAAGTGAGGGAAGGCATTCATAAAGTCCTCTCACCTACTGGCTCAGCAGTTTCTTCACTCTGCTCCGCTGCTCTGTGTGGGACAAGGAGTTCATTCAGGCCTCCCACCTGCTGACATGCCAGAGAGCACACTGGGGAAAGACTGTTCCCCTGCTCTGTGTGTGACAAGGAATTCATTCAGACATCCCAACTGCTGACACACCAGTGAGTACACATTGGGGAGAGACTGTTCCCCTGCTCTGTGTGCGACAAGGAATTCATTCAGACCTCCAACCTGCTGGCACATCAGTGAGACGACACTGGGGAGAGACTGTTCCCCTGCTCTGTGTGTGACAAGGAATTCATTCAGACATCCCACCTGCTGATACACCAGTGAGAACACACTGGGGAGAGACTATTCCCCTTCGCTGTGTGTGACAAGGATTTCATTCAGGCCTGCCACCTGCTGACACACCATTGAGTCCACACTGGGGAGAGACAGTTCTCCTGCTGTGTTTGTGACAAGGAATTCATTCAGACATCCCACCTGCTGACACATCAGTGAGCCCACACTGGGGAGAGACTGCTCCTCTGCTCTGTATTTGAAAAGGAATTCATTCAGACCTCGCACGTGATGACACACCAGTGAGTGCACATTGGGAAGAGACTGTTCCCCTGCTCTGTGTATGACAAGGAATTCATTCAGATATCCCAACTGCTGATACACCAATGGGTCAACACTGGCGACAGACTGTTCCCAAGCTCTGTCTGTGACAAGGCAGACATCAGACATCCCAACTGCTGACACCACTGGGGAAAGACTGTTCTCCTGCTCTGTGTGTGACAAGGAATTCATTCAGACATCCCAACTGCTGACACACCAGTGAGCCCACACTGGGGAGAGACTGTACCCCTTCGCTGTGTGTGACAAGGATTTCATTCAGGCCTGCCATCTACTGACACACCAATGAGTCCACACTGGGGAGAGACAGTTCCCCTGCTGTGTTTGTGACAAGGAATTCATTCAGACATCCCACCTGCTGACACACCAGTGAGCCCACACTGGGGAGAGACTGCTCCCCTGCTCTGTATTTGAAAATGAATTCATTCAGACCTCCCACCTGCTGACACACCAGTGAGTGCACATTGGGAAGAGACTGTTCCCCTGCTCTGTGTATGACAAGGAATTCATTCAGACATCCCAAACGCTGATACATCAATGAGTCCACACTGGCGACAGACTGTTCCCAAGCTCTGTCTGTGACAAGGCATTCAGTCAGACATCCCAACTGCTGACACACCAGTGAGTGCACACTGGGGAGAGACAGTTCCACTGCTCTGTGAGTGACAAGGAATTCATTCACACCTCCCACCTGCTCACACACCAGTGAGACCACACTCGGAAGAGACTGTTTCTCTGCTCTGTTTTTGAAAAGGAATTCATTCAGACCTCCCACGTGCTGACACACCAGAGAGACCACACTGGGGAGAGACAGTTCCCCTGCTCTGTGTGCGACAAGGAATTCATTCAGATATCCCATCTGCTGACACACCAGTGAGTACACACTGGGGAGAGACTGTTCCCCTGATCTATGTGTGACAAGGATATCAATCAGACCTCCCACCTGCTGAGACACCAGTGAGATCACACTGGGGAGAGACAGTTCCCCTGCTGTGTGTGTGACAAGGAATTCATTCAGACCTCCCACCTGCTCACACACCAGTGAGCCCACACAGGGGAGTGACAGTTCCCCTACTCTGTGTGTGACAAGGAATTCAATCAGACCTCCCACCTGCTGACACACTAGTGTGACCACACTGGGGAGAGACAGTCCCCCCCCCCCCCCCCCCCCCCCCCGCTGTGTGTGTGATAAGGAATTCATTCAGACGTCCCACCTGCTGACACACGAGAGAGACCACACTGGGAACAGTCCGTCCCCATGCTCTGTGTTTCACAAAGAATTAATTCGGACCTCCTACTTGCTGACACACCAGTGAGACCACATTGGGGACAGACAGTTCCCCTGCTCTGTGTGTGACAAGGATTTCATTCAGACATCCCACCTGCTGACGCACCAGTGAGACCACACTGGGGAGAGTCAGTTCCCTTGCTGTGTGTGTGACAAGGAATGCATTCAGACATGCCACCTGCTGACACACCAGTGAGCCCACACTGGGGAGAGACTGTTCCCCTGCTGTGTGTGTGACAAGGAATTCATTCAGACATGCCACCTGCTGACACACCAGTGAGACCACACTGGGGAGAGTCTGTTCCCCTGCTGTGTGTGTGACAAGGAATTCATTCAGTCCTCCCACCTGCTGACACACCAGTGAGCCCACACTGGGGAGAGACTGTTCGCCTGCTGTGTGTGTGACAAGGAATTCATTCAGACATGCCACCTGCTGACACACCAGTGAGCCCACACTGAGGAGAGACTGTTCCCATGCTCTGTGTTTGACCAGGAATTCATTCAGACCTCCCACCTGCTGACACACCAGTGAGCCCACACTGGGGAGAGACTGTTCCCCTTCTCTGTGTGCAACAAGGAATTCATTCAGACCTCCCACCTGCTGACACACTAGTAGGTCCACATTGGTGAGAGATTGTTCCCCTGCTCTGAATGTGGGAAGAAATGCACTGTCATTCAGGTGAATTCATTACCAGCGAGTTCCCACGGAATGACAATGATTGGAATTTTGATTTTGTTTGTTCACAGGATCATCGCATCCCTTTCTGGGGCAGCATTTAACAACCATTCAAACTATTCCGAGGATATTGAATAATCAACCACATTGTCATCAGTCCTCCCACCTGCTGACACACCAATGAGCCCAGACTGAGGAGAGACTGTTCCCCTGCTGTTTGTGTGACAAGGAATTCATTCAGACATGCCACCTGCTGACACACCAGTGAGCCCACAGTGGGGAGAGACTGTTCCCATGCTCTGTGTTTGACCAGGAATTCATTCAGACCTCCCACCTGCTGACACACCAGTAAGACCACACTGGGGAGAGACTGTTCCCCTTCTCTGCATGTGACAAAGATTTCATTCAGACATCCCACCTGCTGACACAGCAGTAAGTCCAAATTGGGGAGAGACTGTTCCCCTGCTGTTTGTGTGACGAGGAATTCATTCAGTCCTCCCACCTGCTGACACACCAATGAGCCCACACTGAGGAGAGACTGTTCCCCTGCTGTTTGTGTGACAAGGAATTCATTCAGACCTCCCACCTGCTGACAAACCAGTGTGTCCACACTGGGGAGAGACTGTTCCCCTTCTCTGTGTGCAACAAGGAATTCATTCAGACCTCCCACTTGCTCACACACCAGTGAGATCACACTGGGGAGAGACTGTTCCCCTGGTCTGTGTTTGACAAGGAATTCATTCAGACCTCCCACCTGCTGACACACCAGTGAGCCCACACTGGGGACAGACTGTGCGCCTGTTGTGTTTGTGACAAGGAATTCATTCAGACATCCCACCTGCTGACACACTAGTGAGACAACACCCCTGCTGTGGTCCTCTGCTGTGTATGTGACAAGGAATTCATTCAGACAGCCAGTTTGTCTTCTGTATCAGTGAACCATTTCCATTTGTCAAAATGGGATACTTTCTTCATATATCATTCATGTCTTAATTAGTTACATGATTCATTCTTAAACTCAATAAAAACTTCAGAAATTTCCGAAAATTGCCAACTGCATATAGTCAGTAACTTTAATCACGAACCACCTAAAATCAACAAACTTCATATCCCGAACAATAGTCTGAGGTTGTCGACCATCCACACATTGTGAAGGATGGCAGTATCCCTGAGAGGGGGGAGATCACCCACACATTGGGAAGGATGGCAGTATCTTTGAGAGGAGCAGATCACCCACACATTTGAAACGATGGCAGGGTCCCTGTGAGAGGCCAGATCACCCACACAGTTGGAAGGATGGCAGAGTCCCTGAGAGAGGTAGATCACCCACACATGGGGAAGATTGGCAGTGTCCCTGAGAGGGGACAGATCACCCACATATTAGGAAGGATGGCCGTGTCCCTTAGAGGGGGCAAATCACCCACATATTGTGAAGGATAGCAGCGTCACTGAGAGGGGGCAGATCACACACACATTGGGAAGGATGGCAGTGACACTGAGAGGGACAGACCGCACACACATTGGGGAGGATGGCAGGGTCCCCGAGAGGGGACAGATCACCCATACATTGGGAAGGATATCAGGATCTCTGAAAGGGGGGAGATCACTCACACAATGGGAAGGATGACAGGGTCCGTGAAAGGGGAAAGGTCATCATCACATTGCGAGGATGGCACGGTTACTGAGAGAGGACAGGTCAACTACACATTGGGAAGGATGGCAGTGTCCCTCAGAGGGACAGATCACTCACACATTGGGAAGGATGGCAGGGTCCTAGAGAGGGGGCAGATCACCCAAACATTGGGAAGGATGGCAGTGTCCCTGAGAGAGGGCAGATCACACACACATTGGGAAGGATGGCAGGATCCCTGAGAGAGGGCAGATTACCCACACATTGGGAAAGAAGGCAGTGTCCCTGAGAGTGAGCAGATCACCCACACATTGGGAAGGATGATAGGGTCTCTGAGATTGTACAGATCACCCACACATTGGGAAGTATGATATGGTCCCTGTGCGGGGACAGATCCTCCAAACATGGTGGAGGATGGCAGTGTTCCTGAGAGTGGGCAGAGTACCCACGCAATGGGAAGGATAGCAGGGTCGCTGAGAGGGGGTAGATCACCCATACAATGGGAAGGGTAGCATAATCCCTAAGAGGGGACAGATCAACAACACATTGGGAAGAATGGCAGTGTCCCTGAGAGGGGGCAGCTCACCCACACATTGGGAAGGATGGCAGGGTCCCTGAGAGGAGGCAGATCACCCACACAATGGGAAGGATGGCAGTGTCCATGAGAGGGGACAGGTCACCCACACATTGGGAAGGATGGCATGGTCTGTGAGAGAGACAGATCTCCCACACATTGGGGAGGATGGCATTGACCCTGAGAGGGGACGGATCACCCACACATTGGGAAGGAGAGCATGGTTCCTCAGATTGGCAGGTCACCCACACATAGGGAAGAATGGCAGGGTCCCTGAGAGGGGACTGATCACCCACACATTGGGAAGGATGGCAGGGTCGCTGAGAGGGGACAGATCACCCACACATTGGGAAGGATGGCAGGGTCCCTGAAAGGGACAGATCACCCACACATTTGGAGGTATAGCAGGGTTCCTGAGAAGGACAGATCACCCACACATGAGGAATGACGGCAGGTCCCGGAGAGTGTACAGGTCCCCTACACAATGGGTAGGATGGCGGGGTCCCTGAAAATGACAGACCCAGCACGCATTGGGGAGGATGGCAGTGTCCATGAGAGGGGACAGATTCCCCACACATTGGAAACGATGGCAGTGACCCTGGGAGGGACAGTTCACCGACACACTGGGGAGGATGGCAGGGTCCCTAAGAGGGGGCAGATCACCAACACATTGGGGAAGATGGCAGGGACTCTGAGAGGGGGCCAGATCACCCACAGATTGGGAAGGATGGCAGATCCCTGAGAGGGACAGATCATCATCACATTGGGGAGGATGGCAGGGTAGCTGAGAGGGGACAGGTCAACCACAAATTGGGAAGGATGGCAGTGTCCCTGAGTGGGACAGATCACCCACACATTTGGAAGGATGGCCGGGTCCTTGAGAGGGGGCAGATCAACCACACATTGGGGAAGGAACGCAGGGTCTCTGAGAGGTGGCAGATCACCCACACATTGGAAAGTATGTTAGGGTCCCTGAGTGGAGACAGTTCAACCAAACATTGTGGAGGATGGCAATGTTCCTGAGAGTGGGCAGAGCACTCACGCAATGGGAAGGATAGCAGGGTCTCTGAGAGGGGGCAGATGACCCATACAATAGGAGGATGGCATGATCCCTAAGAGGGGACAGATCACCAACACATTGGGAAGAATAGCAGTGTCCCTGAGAGGGGGCAAATCACCCACCAATTGAGAAGGATGGCATGGTCCCTGAGAGGGTGCAGATCACACAAACATTCGAGAAGGAACGCAGGGTCTCTGAGAGTTGACAGATCACACACACAATGGGAAGGATGGCAGTGTTTCTGAGAGGGGACAGGTCACCGAAACATTGGGAAGGATGGCATGGTCTGTGAGAGAGACAGATCCCCCACACATTGGGAAGGATGGCAGGGACCCTGAAAGGGGACAGATCACCCACACATTGGGAAGGATGGCAGGGTTCCTGAGAAGGACAGATCACCCACACATTAAGAATGACGGCAGGTCCCTGAGAGGGTACAGGTCCCCTACACAATGGGTAGGATGGCGGGGTCCCTGAGAGGGACAGTTCACCCACACATTGGAAACGATGGCAGTGACCCTGAGAGGGACAGTTCACCCACACATTGGGTCGGATGGCAGGGTCTCTAAGAGGGGGCAGATCACCAACACATTGGGGAAGATGGCAGGGTCACTGAGAGGGGGTCAGATCACCCACACATTGGGAAGGATGGCAGGTCCCTGAGAGGGTCAAATCACCCACACATTGGGGAGGATGGCAGGGTCCCCAAGAGTGGACAAATAACCCACACATTGGGAAGAATGGCAGGGTCTCTGAGAGTAGACAGATCACCCACACATTGGGAAGGATGGCAGGGTCACTGAGAGGGGAAAGATCATCATCACACTGGGGAGAATGGCAGGGTCACTGAGAGGGGACAGGTCAACCACACACTGGGCAAGATGGCAGTGTCCCTGAGAGGGACAGTTCACCCACACTTTGGGAAGGATGGCAGTGTCCCTGAGAGGGGACAGATACCCACACATCGGGAAGGGTGGCCGGGTCGCTGAGAGGGGACAGATCGCCCACACTTTGGGAAGGATGGCATGGTTCCTAAGAGGGGACAGATCACCAACACATTGGGAAGAATGGCAGTGTCTCTGAGAGGGCGCAGATAGCCCACACATTGGGACGGATTGCAGGGTCCCGGAGAGGGGGCAGATCACCCACACAATGAGAAGGATGGCATGGCCTGTGAGAGAGACAGATCACCCACACATTGGGAAGGAGAGCAGGGTCCCTGAGAGGGGACAGTTCACCCAAACATTGTGGAGGATGGCAGTGTTCCTGAGAATGGGCAGATCAACTACACAATGGGAAGGATATCAGGGTCTCTTAGAGGGGGCATATCACCCACACATAGGGAAGGATGGCAGGGTCTCTGAGAGGGGACAGATCCCCCACACATTGGGTAGGATGGCAGGGTCCCTGAGAGGAGACAGATCCCCCACACATTGGGAAGGATGGCAGGGTCTCTGAAATTGTACAGATCGCTCAAACATTGGGAAGGATGGCAGGGTCCCTGAGAGGGGGCAAGTCACCCACACATTGTAAAGGATGGCAGGGTCCCTGAGAGGGAGCAGTTTCCCCCACACATTGGGAAGGATAGCAGGGTCCCTGAGAGGGGGCAGATCACCCAAACATTGTGGAGGATGGCAGTGTTCCTGAGAGTAGGCAGATCACTTACACATTGGGAAGGATGGCAGCATCACTGAGAGGGGGCAGAACACTCACACATTGGGAAGGATGACAGTGTCCCTGAGAGGGAAAGATCACCCACACATTGGGAAGGATAGAAGGTTCCCTGAGAGGGGACAGGTCACTCACACCTGGGAAGGATAGCAGGGTCCCCGAGAAGGGGCAGATCACCCACACATTGGGAAGTTTAGCAGTGTCCCTGAGAGTGGGCAGATCACTCACACATTGGGAAGGATGTCAGGGTCTCTGAAAGAGACAGACAAACCACACATTGGAAGGATGGCAGGGTCCCTGAGAGCGGCCAGATCACCCACACATTGTGAAGGATGGCAGTGTTCCTGAGAGTGGGCAGGTCACACATACAATGGGAACGATAGCAGGATCTCTGAGTTGGGGCAGATCACCCAAAGAACAGGAAGGATGGCATGATTCCTAAGAGGGGGCAAATCACCACCACATTGGGAAGGATGGCAGTGTACCTCAGAGGGGGCGGATCACCCACACATTGGTCAGGTTTGCGGGGTCCCTGAGAGGGGACGGATCACCCACACGTTGGGAAGGATGGTAGGGTCTCTGAGAGGGGACAGGTCACCCACACATTGGGAAGGATGGCAGGGTGCTTGAAAGGGGCCAGACCACCCACACATTGGGAAGGATGGCAGGGTCCACGAGAGGGGGCAGATCACCCACACATTGGGATGAATGGCAGGTTCCCTGGGAGGGGAAAGATCATCATCACATTGCGAGGATGGCAGGAACACTGTGAGAGGACAGGGCAACCTGACATTGGGAAGTATGGCAAGGTCCCTGAGAGGGACCAGGTCACCCACATATTGGGAAGGATGGCAGGGTCCCTGAGAGGGGACAGATCACACACACATTGGGAAGGATGGCAGGGTCCATCAGAGGGACAGATCACCCATACATTGGGAAATATCGCAGGTTACCTGAGAGGGGGCAGATCACCCACACATTTGGAAGGATGGCAGTGTCCATGAGAGGGGCCAGGTCACCCAAACAATGGGAAGGATGGCCGTTTCCATGAGAAGGACCGATCGACCACACATTGGGAAGGATGACAGGGTCTCTGAGAGGGGTAAGATCATCATCACATTGGGGAGGGTGGCAGGGTAGCTGAGAGGGGACAGGTTAACCACACATTGGGAAGAATGACAGGGTCTCTGAGTTTCTACAGATCACCCACACATTGGGAAGGATGGCATTGTCCCTGAGAGGGTACAGGTCACCCACACATTGGGAGGGATGGCATAGTCTGTGAGAGAGACAGATCACCCACACATTGGGGAGGATGGCATTGCCCCTGAGAGGCGACAGATCACCCACACATTGGGAAGGAGAGCATGGACCCTGAGATTGGCAGGTCACCCACACA
>NC_057717.1:23926775-23929525 GCF_004010195.1 Chiloscyllium plagiosum | reverse complement strand
GGGACACTGCCATCCTTCCCAATGTGAGGTTGATCTGCCCCCTCTCACGGACCCTGCCATCGTTCCAAATGTGTGGGTGATCTGTCCCTCTCAGGGATAGTGCCATCCTTCCAAATGTGTGGGCGACCTGCCCCCTCTCAGGGACCCTGCCATCCTTTCCAATGTGATGATGATCATCTCCCTCTCAGAGACCCTGCCTATCATCCCAATGTGTGGGTGATCGGCACCTCTTAGGGACCCTGCCATCCTTCCCAATGAATGGGTGATTTGCCCCCTCTCAGGGACACAGCAATTCTTCCCAATGTATGGGTGATCTCTCCCTCTGATGGACCCTGCCATTCTTCCCAATGTGTATGTGAACTGCCTCCTCTCGGGGACCCTGCCATCCTCCCCAATGTGTGGGTGATCTGCCCCCCTTTCAGGGACACTGCATCCTTCTCAATTTGGGTTATCTGGCCCCTCTCAGTGTCCCTGCCATCCTTCCCAATGTGAGTTGATCTGCATCCCCTCCGGGACCCTGCCATCCTTCCCATTGTATCGTTGATCTGCCCCCTCTCAGGGATCCTGCTATCCTTCCCAATATGTGGGTGATCTGCCCCATCACAGTGACACAGCCATCCTTCCCAATGTGTGGGTGATCTGCCCCCTCTCAGTGATCCTGCCATCCATCCCAATGTGAAGATGATCTTCCCCCTCTCAGTGACACTGGCAATCATCCCAATGTGTGGGTGATCGGCACCTCTCAAGGACCCTGCCATCCTTTCCAATGTGATGATGATCATCTTCCTCTCAGAGACCCTGACTATCATCCCAATGTGTGGGTGTTCGGCACCTTTTAGGGACCCTGCCATCCTTCCCAATGTATGGGTGATTTGCCCCCTCTCAGGGACACAAACATACTTCCCAATGTATGGGTGATCTGTCCCTCTGATGGACCCTGCCATTCTTCCCAATGTGTTTGTGATCTGCCTCCTCTCGGGGACCCTGCCATCCTCCCCAATGTGTGGGTGATATGTCCCTCTCAGGGTCGCTGCCATCCTTCACAATGTGCGGGTGGTCTGCCCCCTCTCAGTGACCCTGCCATCCTTCACAATGTATGAGTGATTTGTCCCCTCTCAGTGTCCCTGCCATCCTTCCCAATGTGTGGGTTATCTGGCCCCTCTCAGTGTCCCTGCCACCGTTCCCAATGTGTGGGTGATCTGTCCCTCTCAGGGACCCTGCCATTCTTCCCAATATTTGGGTGATCTGTAAAATCAGCGACTCTGCCATCCTTCCCAATGTGTGGGTGATCTGCCCTCTCTTGGTGACCCTGCTATCCTCCCAAATGTGTGGGTGATCTGCCCCCTCTCAGGGACACTGCAATCCTTCACAAAGTGTGGGTTATCTGCCCCTCTCAGGGACCCTGTAAACATTACCAATGTTTGGTGATCTGCCCCCTCTCAGAGACCCTGCCTATCATCCCAATGTGTGAGTGATCGGCACCTCTTAGGGACCCTGCCATACTTCCCAATGTATGGGTGATCTGTCCCTCTGATGGACCCTGCCATTCTTCCCAATGTGTTTGTGATCTGCCTCCTCTCGGGGACCCTGCCATCCTCCCCAATGTGTGGGTGATATGTCCCTCTCAGGGTCGCTGCCATCCTTCACAATGTGCGGGTGGTCTGCCCTCTCTTGGTGACCCTGCTATCCTCCCAAATGTGTGGGTGATCTGCCCCCTCTCAGAGACACTGCCATCCTTCTCAATGTGGGTGATCTGGCCCCTCTCAGTGTCCCTGCCATCCTTCCCTATGTGAGGTTGATCTGTCCCCCCTCAGGGACGCTGCCATCCTTCCCATTGTATCGTTGATCTGCTCCCTCTCAGGGATCCTGCCATCCTTCTCAATATGTGGGTGATCTGCCCCCTCTCAGGGACAATGCCATCCTCCCCAATATGTGGGTGATCTGTCCCTTCTCAGGTACCCTGGCATTCTTCCCATTATATCGGTGATCTGCCCCTCTCAGGGACACTGCCAATCTTCCCAATGTGTGGATGATCTGCCCCTCAAAGCAGATGCTGCCATCCTTTACAATGTGTGGGTGATCTACCCCCCTCAGAGATGCTGCCATCGTTCCCAATGTGTGGGTTATCTGACCCTCTCAGGGACACTGCCATTCTTCCCAATGTGTGGGTGATCTGCCCCCTCTCAGCGATCCTGCTATTCACCCCAATGTGTAGTTGATCTGCCCCCCTCTCAGGGACACTGCTATCCTTCTCAATGTGGGTTATCTGGCCCCTCTCAGTGTCCCTGCCGTCCTTCCCTATGTGAGGTAGATCTGTCCCCCCTCAGGGACGCTGCCATCCTTCCCATTTTATCGTTGATCTGCTCCCTTTCAGGGATCCTGCCATCCTTCTCAATATGTGGGTGATCTGCCCCCTCTCAGGGACACTGCCATCCCCCCCAAAGTGTGGGTTATCTTCCCCTCTCACTGACCCTGCAAACATTACCAATGTGTGGGTGATCTGCCCTTCTCAGGGATCCTGCCAATCTTTCCAATGTGTGGTTGATCAGCTTCCTCGCAGGGACACTGCCATCCTTCCATTGTGTGGGTGATCTGTCCCCTCTCAGGGCACTGCCAATCTTCGCAAATATGTGGGTGATCTGTCCCTTCTCAGGTACCCTGGCATTCTTCCCATTATATCGGTGATCTGCCCCTCTCAGGGACACTGCCAATCTTCCCAATGTGTGGATGATCTGCCCCTCAAAGCAGAT
>NC_057717.1:23918020-23926766 GCF_004010195.1 Chiloscyllium plagiosum | reverse complement strand
ATTTAACTAATTAAGAATTAAATGATATATGAAGAAATTATCCCATTGTGACAATTGGAAATGGTTCACTGATACAGAAGACAAACTGGCTGTTGGCGAACAATGGGGCAGTCTTGTATGGGTTGTAGGTCAGCCTCCTGCTCTCCAATCTATTATCTATCTGCTATTCTCATATATAATATATCCAGGACTGAAGCATGTAATACTCTGCTCTCAGGCCGGTTTGTTTCTGTGTCAATCAATTATCTGAACCCTTTTGACTCATGGCTATGTGACATAGAATTTGAAAGTTAACGACTCGTGTCAGAGCTGATCAACAAAACTGCATGTTCACCAGACATAGCAACAAACTTTTATTAACCTGCACCCATCGAGACCAGGAGTGTTCCTGTTGATCAACTATTCCAGGTAATCATGTGCTCCACAAAATTAGTATAAATCACGCACACAGTATTTAAACATAATGAAACTGGTATACTGTTATACCTTATTTACAGTACAAGTTGCTTAGATAATAACGCAACTTTGCCTGAAATAAAACTTTGCTAGTCAATAAACGTTTGCTGTCCCGGTAAAATTATGTGGTTAAGGAACCCCAACTGACAGTATTTGCAAATCGTTAAATTAATATAATTCTGGAGTTGAAAAAGGTTCGCCGAATGGTATCCTGTCAATTGGTTTGAATTCCCATTTGCTTCACTCATATCCTTTCATGAAGGGAATCTGCCATCTTCACCCGGTCGGGCCGACATGTGAATACTGAGACATAACATAACAATGTGGTTGATTATTCAATATCCTCTGGATAGTTTGAATGGTTGATAAATGCTGCCCCAGAAAGGGATGCGATGATCCTGTGAACAAACAAAATCAAAAATACAATCATTCTCATTCCGTGGGAACTCGCTGGTAATTAATTCACCTGAATGACAGTGCATTTATTCCCACATTCAGAGCAGGGGGACAGTCTCTCCCCAGTGTGGTCTCACTAGTGTGTCAGCAGATGGGAGGTCTGAATGAATTCCTTATCACACACAGCAGGGGAACAGTCTATCCCCAGTGTGGTCGCACTGGTGTGTGAGCAGGTGGGGTTTCGGAATGAAGTCCTTGTTACATTCAGAGCAGGGGAACAGTCTCTCCTCAGTGTGCACTCACTGGTGTGCCAGCAGGTTGGATGTCTGAATGAATTCCTTGTCACACATAGAGCAGGGGAACAGTCTCTCCCCAGTGTGGACTCACTGGTGTGTCTGCAGGTGGGATGTCTGACTGAATTCCTTGTCACACACAGAGTGGGGGAACAGAGTGAAGACACTGCTGAGCCAGGAGGTGAGTGGACTTTATGAATGCCTTCCCTCACTTTGAGCTGGTGAACGGTATCTCCCTGTTGTGACTGTGTTTACCAATGTGTTTACAGATTGAATAAGTAACTGAAACCCTTCCAACAGTCCCCACATATCCCCAGTTTCTTGTCAAAGTGGCATTGGTTTAGTTTCAAAACGTCACATGTTAACCTGAGGCCCAGACTATACAGAATGTGTACAGTTTCTCCTCACTGTCAATGGTGCATCCACCTTCCATGTTCTAAAAACTAGCGCTCTTCATTTTATATTAAATGAAGTATCTCTCTCTGATCCTGGGGTGATGTTTAGTCTGTCTCTTAACTGCATGTCTCCATTTTATAAAACACGTTAGAATTGACTTAAAATGTTTAAAAAGTGTGAGACAAAAAAATAAACTGAAAGGCAGCTTGTGAAATCAAGGGGAATTAATGTAGTAATTAGTGGGTTTGGCAGTCAGTAATAGTGACCATAAAAGCTATCAGGTTGTTGTTAAATCACCAAATGATTCACTCATGTTCATCAGGGATGGGAACCTATCACCCAGTTAGCACCGTCACCAATGTGAAGGGAGAGAGCACTGGGCAGGGGCTGAGAACAGTCCATAGGCTTTTGATATAGTCAGTGGGAGAGCTTCCAGCCTCTGTACAGCGACCTGAAGGGGATTCTTCGCTGTTTTCTTCACTCAATATATAGTCCAATCAATTTAAAATAAACCAAAATCAGCAACAAAGTCCAAAACAGTGGAATGGGACATGGGAAGCTGTCTAACTAAATCAGAATGTGTTTCTCCGTGTCTGTTAGACACCCTGTGTCCTGAGGGTCCAATAGTTCTGGAAGGTATCAAGTCCACTGCTTGTCTCCGCACACTTCATCTCGCTAGATAATCAGGCACAGACAAATGGACGGATCAGAAGCAAATCTACAAGGAAAATGAAGTGAAGGCCACAATTGGGTGAGCTATGACTTTGTTGAATGGCAGAGCAGTCTTGATGGGCCAAGTGGACTCTCATATTCTCCTCTAACTATTGTTCAGTCAGTCACCCGCCTCTCACACGCTGTGCAATCTGGTCCAACAGATTAGTTTTAACCAAGAGAAGATCCTTCAACATCCCTATGGCTTCCACCGTGCACAGCTCAGGGTCAGGAACATGGAATTTATACGTCACTGAATGTTGGGAAGCTGCCCATTCAGGGAACTGCACAGAGGCTAGAACCTGTCACAGTGAATATGAACACTGCCCATGGACTCCTCCTGACTGCAAACATAACCTGCAGCCTGGATGGAAGGGATGCTGCTAAAAAGGAATCATAATCCAAATGTTCACATTTGTGAAAGAATCAAGAA
Organism: Chiloscyllium plagiosum; assembly: GCF_004010195.1. NCBI lineage: Eukaryota > Metazoa > Chordata > Chondrichthyes > Orectolobiformes > Hemiscylliidae > Chiloscyllium > Chiloscyllium plagiosum. The sequence goes on along the minus strand of NC_057717.1, from coordinate 23,924,081 downwards.
TGTTGAGGCACCGAGGCGCATGTGACATTTAGATAAACCACTTTCATGCGGCAAAAGGTTGAGATTAGGAATTCACTGCCAATGGAGCCAGGTACAATGAAGAGAACATTAGATTAGATTACTTACAGTGTGGAAACAGGCCATCCGACCCAACAAGTCCACACCGACCCTCGGAAATGCAACCCACCCAGACCCATTCCCTTACATTTACGCCTTAACCTAACACTACGGGCAGTTTAGCACGGCCAATTCACCTAACCTGCACATTTTTGGACTGTGAAAGGAAACAGGAGCACCGGAGGAAACCCACGCAGACACGGGGAGAATGTACAAACTCCACACAGACAGTCGCCCAAGAGGGGAATTGAACCCAGGTCTCAGGTGCTGTGAGGTAGCAATGCTAACCACTGTGCCTCCCATCAACATTGGAAGAGGAAGAATGGGGACAAGATGCAAGAATAGCATGCGGGAAGAGGATCCTTTGGGGAGCTGATGAGCCAAATGGCCTCCTTTTACGCTATAAAAGTTCAGTGGTCACTTAATTCTGAGACAAATAAAGGAAAATCAGAGCAGGTGAAGGAAAGCTTGGTAAAGAGGTCAAATTGAAGGAGTGCCTCAATGAGTAAAAGTGAGGGACAGACGGTTGAGGGCTGGGAATGGAATTCCAAATCTCATGAATTTGCATGGCCCCCAATATTACAGCAGTTAACAAAGAGAATGCTCAAGAGAGTGAAACACACAACATTGATGCAGCTGAAGACGACGCTGGTTAAAGATACCACAGTTAGTGTTTATTTCATTACAGACACACCAGCCAGGGAGCACATCCTTCCTGTATCGATCCTATTGAACTCTTTACAAAATTTTGTTCATTTCAAGTGTTTCATGTTTAGATACGCTCAAGAAGACAGCTTCACTCTCCTCAATCTCTCCTGAGAGGGCAATGCTGCTGTTAGAAATCAATTCACTGGTAGATGTTACTGGCTGCTTCATGGATTGGAAGTGGCTACAGAGACTGTCAATTTACTGTATGCTGTATTGCCAGGTTGTCAGACATGTCAAGTGTTTATAAAAAAAAAAACACATTTGGGAAATGAATGCCAGTTGAGGGGCACCCTCTTTCGATACGATCTATTAATAGTTGTTGGAACTGACTTACCTGGCTTTAACCAAGTGGTCAAAGAATTATAACTGTCATAGAAGCTGGTATCATGGGTCAAGAAGTGTAAGTAATGGAGGAGGTGTCAGTTCTGCTGGTTAATTGCACAAAGTTGTTTAAAATGTTGCTGACTTACTTTCAGCATCATGATGACAGTAGGACACATAACTGAGTTCATTGCATTGTTCAAGTTTTCTACGTTCAAATAACTAAAGGGAAAGCTGGAGCTGGGCGTTGTGGGATGAGCTAGGAGTCAGAGGGACAAAAAAAGACAAAAGTTGCGATTGATAAAAAGAACTTAGTCCCACTCAGACTCTGTCCTACAGTTTTGTCTTTGCTTCTCCAAAGCCTGGGAAATTCACTTCCTCTCAGTGATCCAGTCTCTTTTCCAGCTTCTCCTCATTCCCTTGGAGACACGAAAGCATAGCTACAGCTTTAAGTTGCTCATTTGAGCCATTGGAGCATGTGCAGAGGCTGGCTGGTTAAAGGAACACTGTCCTTCACTGCTGTTCTAATTTAAAGAGATAGAAACAATGTGTGAGACAGACTCATGTCAACCTTGAGAGCAGAGAAATCAGATCCTGATCAGAAATGAATAATAGAGTAAATTACGAACTGTTCTCAATTCCTCCTGCAATATTATTGCAATAAGGACAGAGATTGTTTTACAGCCAAAGGATTCACGGATGGGAAATTCACACTTGAAAGCGATATGAGAGCCACCCAATTCCACAGGTCCTGATCATTATGGGTATTATGGAAGGGAAAGCAGCATTCCCAGCCCAGAGAAACCATTTCCATGTTGTGCGCATGGTTGAGGATTTAACTGGTCATGTGATCTGGGAAGACACCATCATGACAGGACCAGCGTGAGGCTGTGTAAATGTGGGGAAGGAGGGAAGGAATTCATCTACCCCTCCCAGTGGGATACTCATCAACACAGTCACACTGCGGAGAGGCCGCTCACCTGCCTCACATATGGGAAAGGGTTTACTCGATCTTGCAATCTGCTGAGGCACCAGAGAGGGCACAGAGGATTCAGACCCTTCACCTGCTCCATGTGTGAGAAAGGATTCATTCAAATCTCTTCTCATCTGCAAAGACATCAGTGCATTCCCACTGGGGAGAGGCCATTCACCTGTGCAGTGTGTTAAAGGGTTCACTCAGTCCTTTGACCAGCTGAAACACCAGAGAACCCACTCTGGGGAAAAGTGCTTGCTCCCTGTGTGGGATGAGACACACTCAAATGCCGCAGCTGCTGAGACCCCAGTGAGCCCACACAGGGGGAGAGGCCATTCAGATGGTCAGTGTGGGAGAGGGGATTGAGTGATTCATCCCTCCTCCGAGACACCACTGAGCCCACACAGGGGGAGAGGCCATTCAGATTCTCAGTGTGTGAGAAGGGAATGAGTGATTCATCCCTCCGCCGAGACACCACTGAGCCCACAGAGGGAAGAGGCCATTCAGATGTTAAGTGTGTGAGAGGGATTCAGTGCTTCATCCCTCCCCCGAGACCCCAGTGACCCCTCACAGGGCAGAGACCAGTCAAACGCTCAATGTGCGAGAAGGGATTCAGTGATGCATCCTGCCTCCTGAGACATCAGTAAGACCACACAGGGGAGAGGCCATTCAGATGCTCAGTGTGCGAGAAAGGATTCAGTGATTCATCCGGCCTTCTGAGACCACAGCGAGACCACACTAGGTAGGAGCGGTTTACTTCTCTGTGCGACAAGGGATTTGCTGCATCTTCAACAGGACTGAAAGACCAGGAGGTGCACACAGGGAAGTGGTCATCCCCCTGCTCCATGTGGGGTAGAGTTCACACATCACTGCAGGACTCTGATTCTGCAGTTACTGTTCATCAGGGTCAGGACTGGACCTTGTACATGATGACACTGTTGGAGTATTGGTGTGGCTGTTAATCACATTAACTGGGCTGGAGTTGACTGAATTTATATTGCCACTTTCTGAACCTCGGGATGTCTCTCTGGGCATAAGTCTCCACAAACAGCAATGTGACAATAAGCAGGTGTAATCTGTTTTGATTTAAATTGTGAATTCACAGCACCAGGTACAAGGTTGGAGTCCAGCCTTGGTCAACGGCCTATATGGAGTGCCCATATTCTCCCCCGTATAGTGTGGGTCCCCTCCAGGTGCTCTGGTTTCCTCCCACAGTCCAAAGATGTGAAGTTCAGGTGGATCGGTTGTGCTAAATTGTCCACAGAATCCAGGAATGTGCAGACTCGGTGGATCAGCCATGGGAAATTCAGTGTTACAGGGATGGAGTGCTCTGGACGTGATGTTCTTCAGATGGTTGGTGGAATTTGACGGGCCAATGCTCTCCTTCCACACTGTCGGGATTCTATTCTATGATTGAGAATAAAGGCTACACAGTAGGGTGTCCTTGGAGAAGGAGCATGTGGTGTGTATCAGTGCTCTCGATGCCTTTAGATAGAGGTGGGCACCGCAGGGGATACAGTGCTTTATCTCCACCGCTGCCCCCTCCCCACAACTCTACTTTGATACAGTCCCTTCTCATTCTGTCACTTGTAATGATTTACTTGGCCCGTAATGGGCTTTGTTTGGAAATATTCAATTGGTTTACAAATGGTTTATGCCGGTGATTATGTATTAACAAAAACCAAAACGGTGTAATGATGATGTTGATTGTGGGAAGGTTGCTCCGCCGTATGGGTTAACACGTCTGTGTAGAAGAAAAAAGAACACTTCACAGCACACAGAACGCGATCTGAAAAGCAGTTAAAGCAAAACAAAGGTTCAGAAAGGGAGGGAATGTTTCCCTGGAGTGTAAGTAACTGGGTAGTGATGGTGTACAGGAGTAGACACGATTTTGTTCTAAAGGGCATTTGAAATTTTAAAACTTTTATATTTAGATATTCCGTGTCTTTTCTTTTAGATTTATTTATTGTGGAATAAACGTTTACATTTAGAGCAAAACAAAGTCACAAACCTTGTGTGAAAGACCTAAATGTTAAATAAAATCCATCAAACCACCCCTCACTGAAAACTGATGTGGAAGTGCAATCGCCTGGAGAATCCCTGCCTTGCCCACTCCTTCCTACCCGGGCTCTATGGTTATGTACATACCTGGGAGATAGCAGCAGGAGGAGGCCTTTCGATCCTGCTCCACCATTCAATGGGAAGCAGCTGACCATCCAGCTCAGTCTCCTGTTCCTGCTGTGTTCCAATCCCCTTTGATGATTTTATCTCGAAGAACTATATCTAAGCCCTCCTTTGGCTTCACTGCCTTTTGTTCCAGTGACGTTGCTGTGTTACTGTGTGCGTATAGGCAGGGGTAATGCTCTCAGCCTCCATCTTCATTCTGCAGTAACATCAAGTGGGTTTCAGCAACTAGAGATAGAAACCGTTTCCAGGATATGGGCATCACTGGCTCAGCCAGCATTTATTCCCCATCTCTCGTTACCCTTGAGAAGATGGTCGTAGGCTGCTGTCTTGTACCATTCACTGTCCATTTGGTACAGAGAGACCGATAATGCTGGGAGGGAGAGTGTTGCAGGGTTTTGGCCCAGTGATTCTCCATCTTTGGTTCTTCAAATGCTGGTTAACTTTATCACGATCGGCACATGATGTTGATATTTCAGTCTACAAATCTTCACCATCTAGCACCCTGCATAAAGTAATATGTACAGATTAGAAATTCAGAGCAGACAATTCTCAATTCTCTGGAATATCTTTACCCCTTTCTTCCCCCAAAGCTGTAACTCTCCAGCCCAATTACTCTCTTCCATCGTTCTGACTCTACTACCCCCGAATGTACACCCTCCCCATTCTCACGGGAGTTGCTGATAAACAGATCTATGCCACCACTTTCCGTCCCTGGTTAGACTCTGCCCCCTTTCTGGGTTCACTTCCTTTCCCTTCAGTTGCTGCAAGTCAATAATGTAACAGCAGAACGAAACAAAAGGAAACAGACAGGGAGGTGGTAGGTCCTGGACAGAAGAGGAACCTTCAGTCTGGGAGAATGGGTCAGATCCTTCTTTGTTTCCCATTAGTTGATTCCCACTATTACAATGAATTGGGGATAGAGAATTGTCCTCCATTTGTGTGGTGACACTTTGACCCCCCAACTGATCAATACTATAAGCAGATGCATTCTTCCTCCAGCCAATCACACAGTGTGAAATAGTTTCCGCAAAGTATACTTACCCAAAGCACATGCTCCAAAATTCGCCAAAATTCTATGCATGTACAGTGCCGGGTTTCCCCACACAGGTGTGGTCCCTGATTCAGGAATTGTGGGAGTTGTAGTCCCCATGAAGCCATTGGAGCCATATCTCTGGAAAGAAAATGAAAAGTGTGGACTGGAGGGTGTTTTGTATAGGAGTCCCATTCAGACACACAGAACATATGGACTGTCATTGGGTTTTACTGAGAAATCTGCTTCCACAACCTCATTTTCTGATGTAAGGACTATAGACTTAGCCAACTGGGGCGTTGGGTGGTTAATAGGAGGAGATGATTTTAAGCAGACGTGGCTCAATGGTTAGCATTGCTGACTCACAGCGTCAGGGACCTGGATTTGATTCCAGCCTTAAGCGACTGTGTGGAATTTACATGTTCTCCCCGTGTCTGTGCGAGTTTCCTCTGGGTGCTGCAGTTTCATTTCTCAGTCCAAAGATGTGCATGTTAAGTGGATTGGCTATGGTAAATTCCCACAGTGTCCATGCCTGTGCAGGTTAAGCTATTTACCATGGGAAATACAGGGAATGGGTGAGTCTGAAAGGGATGCTCATTATCGGATTGGTGTGGACTCCATGGACGAGTACCCTGTTTCTGCACTGTAGGGATTCTATTCTATTCTCATGAAGAAGAATGTACTTATCTCAATGTGCTGTGAATCTGTGGAATTCCCTATTCAAA
>NC_057717.1:23912695-23917365 GCF_004010195.1 Chiloscyllium plagiosum | reverse complement strand
GCTTATCTTCTTACGGTAATAACTGGAAAGCTGAATCCAAAACTCACCACCTTCAGCAAAGGAGATTTTCGGAAAAAGCAGGATAGTCAGGTGGATTAGCGTTCCAAACTTAGATCGTGAGGAAGTATGTGGGAGATAATGATTTTGCAATTTTAAACTGAGGTGAGTTAAAAATCACACAACAACAGGTTATAGTCCCACAGGTTTAATTTGATCATGATGAAGGAGCGACACTCCGAAAGCTAGTGTGCTTCCAATTGAAACTGTTGGACTATACCTGGCGTTGTGTGATTTTTAATATTTTGTACACCCCAGTCCAACACCGGCATTTCCAAATCATGTAAACTGAAGGGAGACAGTGATTTATGGTTTTAGACTGTGTAGTACATTGACACCGTCCAGAATATTCTGCTGTGAATATCTATCCTATAATTTATCACAAAGCGAAGGTCTCTGACAATGAAAACCAAAACTCCGAGGTAAAATCGCCTCACCTCGTAATCTGATAAAAGACTTGTGATAAGTCTGGTTGAATTTAGAATACAGAAAGAAAGCGGGAAGATTAAATCCAATCCAATCCCTGTGCTTAAACAAAGGAGACCTACAATAGGATGAGGAAGGAGTTGGCTAATGTAGACTGGAAGCAAAGACTTTAGGGTGGGACAGTTGACAGACAGTGGAGGAATATCAAAGAATTTTTCAAACTGCTCAGCAAAAGTATATATCAGTGAAAATTGAGGACTGCAGGAAAAGGAGTAAGCTGCCATGGGTGTCTAAGGAAATAAGGGAATCTATCAAATTGAAATAGAAAGCATACAAATTGGCAAAGACCAAGGAAAAACTAGGAGATTAGAAAAACTTTAAACATCCACAAAAAGCGAGATGGGATTGAATAGCTATCCCCAGGGCCAGAATAGCAGTTTACACTGCTAGAGGGGAACCTATTATGTGGGGAACATATGGCCTCTGTAATTGTTGGAACACTTAACTGTTACCATAGAGATAATCCTGATCAAGTTAAAACGCACAGCACACTGCAAAAGCTTATAGTCCAACAGCTTTATTTGGAAGTACAACTTGGTGATGTGTGGTTTTTAACTTTACCCACCCCGCTCCAACACCAGTTCTACCACATCAGAATCCTAACAGACAGCCCCACTGAGGGGTATGTGATTTAACCACAAAGTGTTGAGCTGAACTCGACTTTTTAACTGCCATTGCCATGGAGATAATATTGAGAGACAGCCTCCATTCAAAACCACAAACCACAAAGGTATAAGAATGGGAGTGGCACATCGGACAGGCGGGGAGTTACCTGATGCTGCCTGGAGGTGTTTTGCATGTACACTATCCAGGTAACTGCCATGTCTCATCAATAAAGACTCAAAGAAGACTTCTCAGAGTTCTGTACCTAGTTATTCCTATCCAGCAGGGTTCAGGAATATGAGTACACAGCAGTCAGTCTTCACAGTGGAGGATACGAAGAACATGCCAGTAATTGATAAGGAGACTGAGGAAGGTGAGGACCAAGAAACAACCATCATCACAAAAGCGTTAGAGTTGGGCAAGCTAATGGAGTTAAAGGTAGACAAGTCTCCTTGCTCAGATGAAATACATCCCAGGGTGCTACCAGAGATAGAGGAGAAATAGTAAATATACTTGGAGTCAGAGCATCCGAGAGCAAAGGCTGGCCCTTTGGCCCAAACTATCCCATGCTGACCAGAATGTCCATCCACGCGAACCCCATTTCCCTGCACTTGGCCCATCTGCTTCTCACCCTTTGCTATCCATGTATTTGTCCAAATGTCTTTCACATGTTGTTAATGTACCCACCTCAACCACTTCCACTGGCAGCTTAGTCCATATACATACCACCCTCTGTGTAAAACAGTTGCCCCTCAGGTTCCCTTTCATTCTTTCTCCTATAACCTTAAACTGATGCTCTCCAGTCCTTGATTCCCTGGGCAAAAGACTGACTGCATTCACCTTACCCATGCCTCTCATGGTCTTATAGACTTCGAGAAAATATTCCCCCTCTGTTTCCTCTGCTCTAAACAACAACAAAAAATCCTCGTTTCTCCAACCTCTCCCTATAACTCAAACCCTTGAGCCCTGGCAAAAATCCTTGTAAATTTCTTCCGCACTTTTTCCAATTTAATAGCTGAAACCTACATTACATTCATCACATTTCCAGTATTTCCCCACGGCGCTGGAACCGACGTGACAACGCCAATGGATTACAATCCATGATCGATAATTAACTCCTTTGCAACAATCCCGTTTTCATCATTTGTTCCATGGTGCAGGTATCCTGGTCTCTTTCTGGTTGCTTGGTAATTAAAACCTTGTCCTCATACAAAACAAATCTGTAACTTAATTGTTCCTGGAAAATGTGCCATGTTTTTCAGACTTTTAAAAACAAATGAAATCTCTCTCCACAGTCACCACACTAACATGGCTGTGTCTCGGTAATTTATTCCAGACACACTGACATTTGAAATATTCACCCACGGACAGAATACACACCTTTCCTTCTACATGAAAACGCCAATGATACCCAGATCGGCACGGATCAAGTAACTATCAAAACTGAACATGAAGTTCAATTTGAATTTCTCATCCACAAATCCGCCATTTCAGTAACGTACAGAGAAAATAAGATACCATCGTTAATACCGGATGGATCTTTATAAGACAATGATAGTATTAAGTTGTAGTTTCCTTGTTGCCCCAAAGCTATAAATCTCAGTCTCACAATTTCTCTCTCTTGTGAACTGAAGACCAAACCAATCTCCTCACTCCTTTCCTCCACACCCAGTTCTCACACTCTCTCTCCTCTCCTTGAATTCAGTTTCCTAGCTCCTGCCTGCAGGCTAAGAACCAAAAAAAAAAGGGGTGGCATGATGGCATTGCTGTCCCACAGCACTAGGGTCCCAGGTTCGATTCCAGCCTTGGGTGACTGTCTGTGTGGAGTTTGCACATTCTCTCCGTGTCTGCGTGGGATTCCTCCGGGTGCTCCGGTTTCCTCCCACAATCCAAAGACGCGCAGGTCAGGTGAATCGGCCATGGGAAATGGATCTGAGTGGGTTACTCTTCCGACGGTCGGTGTGGACTGGTTGGGCCGAAGGGCCTGTTTCCACAGTGTAGGAATTCTAATCTAATCAAGTCTATTACTCTAACTAGGAGCTTTCCGGGTGTTGGTGAATCCTTCTCCCATCTCCCAGGGTTTCCTTCCGAGTCAGAACCAAACTGACTTTTTTCCCCAATCTGGAATCTCTTATTTATTTTCCCCACACCGACCCTCTGATAAGAACAATCCTGCACACACTGGCCAAATCATGTCTGGTTGAACTAAAATGAAACAAATTAGAACTTTAATTGCAGGCCCATCCTTGTTCCTTTCCATAACATTCCTGAATCTTCACACGAGTTCTGATAACTTTCTGCAAAATGCTCCCCCCACTGATACGCCGATCACATGTCACGATACCAAGGCTGGGACAATTCCCCTGGGTCCTGTTCTCAGAGGGAGGAAGGGAGGGAGCAAAAAATGACAGATTAATCCCACACATCCACAGCCTCCCTCCCTGGCACTGACCCATACTGCACATAGGCCAACAATTGGCCAGCACTGTGCCCGTGCACTAGTTTCCCCTCCTACAGAGCATGCTCCAGATCACACAGGAGCCTGGGTGATTGACAGCAGTTGCTGCCCAATAGGGTGGAGAGGGCGGGGCTGGAGGACTGGAGTACTGGGACAATGGGATGGTAAACAATAAATGAATGTAGAGGACACTGGGGGATGGACAGGTCAGTGAGGGACAGGAGCAGTGCAGCAGCAGGAGGGGATCCTGGACAAACTGAGCAATGGGAGAGGCTGACAGGAGAGAGACTACAGGAAGATTGTGTTTGGAGGCTCAGGCAGGGACAGTTGGGAGCTTGAGCATGTTTTCCAATCAGCCTCTTCAAAGATGCTGTTACTCAATTTTGAACCTAAACCTCGTGGTTCAGAGGTAAGGACACTACCGCCGTTTCCTGGTGGGCTAGTGGAATGAAGGGAAGATTTTCTCAGTCTCACTCACATGGAAACTCCATGAGCTCCTCCCACTTACTGTCTACGGTGGGGATGGAGGAGACAGAGCAGACGGAAGCGACTGCCTTTCAAAAGGAACTAACCGGCATTGGTGTTATTAACAAGATTCAAGTCACAGTCACTAACACAAAGCTGGTGTACATGAACTTTATCCAGAATATTAACACCTATAATTGGGTGACGCAGACCCCAATGTACAGAGTTAAGTCGTGGATATTAATAACGGCTTTGTGTGTGAGAAATCACCTCTCATGAACATGAGTCAATTTTTTTGAAGAAGTAACAAAGAGGATTGATGTGGGCAAAGCGGTGGAAACGATCTACATGGACTTCAGTAAGGTTTTCGACAAGGTTCCCAATGGTTGACTGGTTAGCTCGGCTAGATCTCACGGAAGATAGAGAGAACTAGCCATTTGGATACAAAACTGGCTCAAAGGTAGAAGACGGAGGGTGGTGGTGGAAGGTTGCTTTTCAGAATGGAGAACTGTGACCAGTGGAGTGTGACAAAGGATCGGTGCTGGATCCACTAATTTTCATCATTTATATAAATGATTTGGATGTGAATATAGGAAGTATT
>NC_057717.1:23908807-23911960 GCF_004010195.1 Chiloscyllium plagiosum | reverse complement strand
CCCAAAGAGAGACTGGAACATTTGGAAAGACAAAAGAGTGGATAACGATCCGGCTGGGAGGGCGGAAAGCTGTTAATGGAGGAGACAGGAACCTGGTAGCATCTCAGTAGCGGTGGTGGAAATGGCGGCTGATGATCTACGTTCTGTTGCAAAAAAGACCCGGAGCATCAAATTCCCGCCACTTTAACACACAAGGCTGTTCCCAGACCAACATCTCTGTCTCATGCTTCCTGCAATGTTCCAGTGAAGCTTGATGCAAGCTGGCGGAACACTTCAGAACATACCAAATGGCCTCCGATTTCAAGGACTGCAATTTCCCCTCCCGTGTATCTCCTCCACTTCCCACACCATTGCCCTTGGCACCCACACCTCCAACTGCAACAAGGATGGAATCCCCCTTGTCCTCACCTTCCACCCAGATACAATGCATTTCCACCCATTTCCACCAACTGCAATCAGACCTCACCACCAGAGATATATTTCCCTCCCCACCCCTCCCACATCCAACAGAGATTTTCCTGCACATCCAAACACCCCACCTTTTGTGTCCTTAACTCTCGATGCGGTCTCCTCCACAGTGGGGAGTCAGGATGCCAACTTGTGGAACAGTTCAGGGAACATGCACCAACCAACCCCACCGCCCTGTGGCCAACCACTTCAGCTACCCCCCTCTGCCGCCACGCTGCCAAGGACATGCAATTCCTGGGTGTCATCCACCCCCAAATCCGAGCCACCCGACGCCTGGAGGAAGAACACCTCATCTTCCACCTTGGGACCTTTCAACCACACGGCATCAAGGTTTCCTCATCTCCTCTCCCCCACCTCATCACAGATTCAACCCTCCAACTCGGCACTGGCCTCTTGTCCAGTCCCACCCGTCCATCATCCTTCCCAATCACCCACTCCACCCTCTCACCACTACCTCATCTACTGGGTTAGTGGTGCTGGAAGAGCACAGCAGTTCAGGCAGCATCCAAGGAGCTTTGAAATCGCCTTTTCAGGCAAAAGACCTTCATCAGGAAGGGGTTTTGCCCGAAACGCCGATTTCAAAGCTCCTTGGATGCTGCCTGAACTGCTGTGCTCTTCCAGCACCACTAATACAGAATCCGGTTTCCAGCATCTGCAGTCATTGTTTTTACTACCCCATCTACATCTACCTAGTCTCTTCCTAGCTCCCTTCCTCCCAACCCCACACACCCCTCCCTATTTATCTCTCAGCGCGCTTCCCCAACTCACACATTTCTGATGAAGTGCTTAAATGCCCAATATGTCGATTCTCCTCCCATTTGGATGCTGCCTGAATTGCTGTGTTTTTCCAGCGCCACACTTTAACACAAGCTGGAAGAACAACACCTCATCTCCCACTCGGGGACCCTGCAATCCTTTGGCTTCAACATCGAATTCAATAATTTTAGGTCCTGAACTCTCCCACGTTCTAGTTTCTTTGCCCCCTACCTCACCTACCAGGCCTTGTTATGACATAGCCTGTTATTACACACTACCTATGGATAACCACTAACAGTCCCCATAAACAGCTATTTACTCTCCCCCAGCCAGGTTGATATCCACTTCTTTGTCCAACTGCTCTGATCTCTCTCTCTTTGGACTTTATCCCCACCTATCATTTACTCCTTAACCTCTACCTTCTTCATATAAACCAATAGAATTTTCTCAGTAATATCAGTACCTGAGGAAGCGTCACCGGATCCAAAATGCGAACTGATTTCTCTTCACAGATGATGTCAGATCTGCGGAGCTTTTCCAGTACCTTCTGGTTGTTGTGTGTGATTTACAGCATCCGCAGTTCTTTTGGTTTTAATTTACCCCGAGTATTTCTTTCAGGTCAAGCAGACTGAAACAGTATTTATCAACCCTCCCAGTCCACACTAACTTCATCTCTCTCCCAGTCCCTCATACTGACTGAGACCTCTCTCCCCTCACAGTGACACTGCGCCTGCAAAGCTCATGGTCAGGTGTTGGCCCGCTGGACCCAGCCCTCATTCACTCCCATTGGCTGGAGGTTCACGCCAACTGTCCTATTGATCTGAAGCTGTGTCAATCAGCCAGGCTCCATTGTGACATAAGTGGTGGGATCCTCCCAGGTGCATCAGAGGCTGAGGGATGACCTCAAATGTTTATTAAATAATGAGGGGCATGGATAGGATAAATAGACAAGGTCTGACAAGGTCTCTTCCCTAGGGTGGAGGAGTTCAGAGCGAGAGGGCATAGGTTTAAGATGAGAAGGGAAAGATTTAAAATGGATCTGAGGGGCAATTTATTTCACACTGGAGTTGGTGCGTGGATGGAATCTTCTCTCGGGAAGTGGAGGAGGTTGGTACAATTATACCATTTGGCATATGGATGGGTATATGAATAGTAAGGGAGTAGAGGGATATGTGCCAAGTGTTGGCAAATGGGACTAGATTAGGTTGGGATATCTGGTCAGCATAGATCAGTTTAACCAAAGAGTGTGTTTTCATACTGTACATGTCTATGGCTCTGCCCTGTGATGAGCTTCATAATTCACAGTGAATGGGACAGTATCTCAGAGCACAGGGACTGGGGGCTATTCAGACCAATGGGGCTGTACACTCTCCCTCTGGAGATGGTGCCAGTCAGTCCCAACTCACCTTCCATTTGGACATAGCCCTCCAAATCCTTCCTTTAAAAAGGAAAATTGCAAATTTGTTTTGACAATAACTACTTAATCTGCATCCAGCTGTCAATCAAACTGTTCCAGATGCTCAGAACTTACTGAGTAAAATAATCTTCACGTTTTTACCCTGCATTATTTGCCAGTTACCTGAAAGTAGTTCATAAAAATTAATAATTTCTCATGCTGTCTCTGTAAATTAAATTTCCTGGAAACAATTCTGCTCCTCGTTGAAATCACTGCTTAACCCTCTCAGCTCCAAGGAGAATTTTCTGACCTTCTGCTAACTCTCCATAAAAGAGAAACCGATCTTAATTTTAAATTTTTAGTGTCATAGAAATGTACAGCACAGAAACTGACCGCTTGGTCCAACTTGTCCATGCCCACCAGATATCATCTCATCCCATTTGCCATTTGCCAGGACTTGGTTCATATCCTTCTCAATCTTGCCTGATCACATATCCAATTAGATGCCTTTTAAATGTTGCAATTATACCAGC
>NC_057717.1:23903773-23908747 GCF_004010195.1 Chiloscyllium plagiosum | reverse complement strand
CTTTTAAATCTTTTCCCTCACACCTTAAGCCTGTGCTCTCTGGTTTTGGACCCACTTAACGTGGGACAAAGACCCTGGCTGTTCACCCTAACCATGTCTCTCACGAGTGTATCAACCACTGAGGTCACCTCTCAGCATCCCATGCCCCAGGGAAAACAGCCCCAGCCAATTCAGCCTCTCCCTATTTCTCAAACTCTCAACCCTGGCAAAATCTTTGAGCATCTTTTCTGAATCATTTCAAGTTTCACAACATCATTCCTATAGCGGGGAGACCAGGACTGAAAGCAGAATTCGAGAAGTAGCTGAATCAATGCCCTGTACAGCCCCAAAATAATGTCGCAACTCCTATACTCAATACAAAACACCCTCTTCACTAGCCTACCTAAGATTCCACTTTCAAGGAAGTGTGAACCTGCATTCCAAGGTCTCTTTGTTCAGCAACACTCCCCAGGACCTCCTCATTAAGTGTACAAGGCCTGCTCTGATTTGCTTTTCCAAAATGCAGAACCTCATATGTATCTAAATTAAACCCATCTGCCCCTCCTTAGCCCATTTGATTGAAGTCCCATTGTACTGAGGTAACCTTCTTCACTGTCAATTTCACCTCCAATTTTGGTGTCTAGTGTTAACATACTAACCATACCTCATATATGCACACAGAAATCATTGATTTAAATTACAAAAAACAGTGGACCCAGCACCCAGCCTGACAGCATATTTCTCACACAGTTGTTGGGTTGGGTAAGTAGTTGGCATGGACGGTACGGACTGAAGGGTCTGTTTCCATGTTATACATCTCTATGACCTTCTAGATAATTCTGTATCTAAATAGCTAGTCCTCCCTGTATTCTACAGTCTCAAACTTGCTAACCGGTCTGTTATGTAGAACCTTGTGTCTTCCTGGAGTCCAAGTTAGTGACTTCCATATACAAAGCCATGCTGCCTCTCCCTCATCACTTCTTGCCTTTCCAATTACATGTAAATCAAGTCCCTGAGAATCACATCCAACAACTTCTCTGCCACTGATTTCAGGCTCACTGGTCTATTGTTCCCTGGCCTTTCCATCCCACCTTTCTCAAACAATTGCGCCCATCTTCCAGCACCTCATCTGTGACTATCAATGACACAAATATCTCAGCGTGGGATCCAGCAAACACTTCCTTAGCTTCCCACAAAGTTCTGGGTTACACCTGATCAGGTCCCAGGGATTATTCCACCTTGCTACCGTTTAAGACATCCAGTACCACCTCCTCTGGAATATGGACACTTATCACGTTATCACTATTAATTTCTCCAAACACTCTAGCTGCCACATCCTCTTTCAGTAAAAGAATCTCATATGGAATCTCTCCCACCTCCTGCGGTTCCACAGACTACCTTGTTGATTTTTGCGGGTACCTATTCTCTGCCTGGTTACTCTTTGTCCTTAGTGTATTTGTACAATCACTTTGGATTCTCCTTAAACCTATTTCCTAAAGCTATCTCATGTCCCCTTTTTGCCCTCCTGGTTTACCTCGCGTATACTCCTACTGCCCGTATACTCTTCTAGGGAGTCACACAAACCCAGCTGTCTGTACCTGCCATATCCCTCCTTCATTTTCTTGACCAGGCCCTCAATTTCTCTCGACAGGCAGCATTCTCTTCACCTATCAGCCTTGGCCTTAACAGTAACATACTGTCTATGTACTCTCATCGTCGCCGGCCTATGGAGGCAATGGCAGATGAGGACAGAGAAACAATCATTCTCAGTAAAGAGGTAATGTTGGGAAAGATAACAGCCTGAAGGTAGATGGGTCTCCTGGCCCTGATGGAATGCATCCCAGGGAAAAAAAAGAGATGGCGGGGGGGTGGGATAGCAAATACAACTCGTAATAATTCATTTAAAGTTGTTGGATTCTGGGATGGTTTTGACAGACTGGAAGCTGCAAATGTGGCGCCACTATTTTTTAAAAAGGATCCGTTAGCTTAACCTCTGTACTGGAGAAAATGTTTGAACCTCTCAAGGAAGTAATGGTGAGATATCTGGGTAGAAATTGTCTCATTGAGCAGACAAAGCATGGATTCATGAAAGGCAGGTCACGTTTAACACATTTACTGGAATTATTTGAGGATACGACGAGTGCGTTGGACAAAGCGGACTTGGTGGATGTGGTGCACCTGGATTTCCAGAAGGCATTCGATAAGTTGCCACGTAAAAGGCTGCTGTTTAAGGTAAAGATGCATGGCATTGTGGGTAATGTATTATCATTGATACAGGATCGGTTAACCAACAAAAAATAAAGAATGGAGATAAATGGGTGTTTGGATTAGTGTTGGCACTACAACTGTTTGCAATTTACACAAATGTTCTGGAGTGAAGGACCAAGTGTACGGTGTCAGAGTTCACATTTGCTATAAAGATGAGGTAGAGCAATGTGTGCAGAGGCCACTGTAAGTCTGCACAGGGATACAGATCAGTTACGTGAGTGGGTAAGGATCTGGCAGATGGAGTTCAGTGTTGGGATATGTGAGGTCATCCATTTTGGTCAGACAAACAGCAAACTGGATGATGAAATGGTGAAAACGTGCACCATGCTGCTGTACAGAGCGAGCTGGGTGTCCTTGTGCATGAATCACAGGAAGTTGGTTTGCAGGTGCAGCAGGTAATTATGGCAGTGAAGGGAATATTGTCCTTCCTTGCTGGAGGGATGGTTATGCTGCAGTTGTACAGGGTGCTGGGGAGGCCACACCTGGAGTACTGCGTACAGGTTTGGTCTCCTTACTTCAGGAAGGATGTACTGGCACTGGAAGGAGTACAGAGGAGGGTCAGTAGTTTGAGTCAGGAGTTGAGGGTTGGCGTGTGTGTAGAGATTGAGAAAACGGGTTCTATAGTCATTGTAATTTAGAAGAATGGGAGGTTGGATAGGAAACAATAAAATTATGAAGGGAATAGATAAGACAGAAGCAGGGAGGCTATTTCATCTGGGACGGGTCAAACTACAGAGCTGTACCTCAAAATAAGGGGGAGCAGATTTAGGACTGAGTTCAGGAGGAGCTTCTTCAGCTAAAGGGTTGTGAATCGGTGGAATTCCCTGCCGGGTGCAGCATTTGACGTTATCAACTTGAATGCCTTTAAGGCAAAATGTAGATTTGTGAACAGGAAAAGAATTAAAAGGTTATGGTGAGTGAGCAGGAATGTGGAGCTGAGGTCACGAAAAGATCAGCCCTGATAATATTGAATGGTAGAACAGGCTTGAAGGGTCAGATGAAATTTCTTGCCTTGTGCCGTCGAAATTGGCCTTTGTCCAATTCAGAACCTTAACTTTTAGATCTGGTCTATTATTTTCTGTAACTATTTTAAAACTAGTAGAAATATCAAAGAATTCCAAACAATGTGGAAGCAGGTCATTCAGCCCATCACATTGATACTGACCTGGAGAGCCTCCGAACCTCCCCCTGTAACATTGCATTTCCCAAGGCCACCCAACCTACACATCCCTGAACACTATGAGCAATTCAACCTGGATTATCCACCCAACCTGCACATCTCTCAACACTGTGGGCAATTCAGCCTGGATAATCCACCCAACCTGCACATCCCTCAACAGTGGGCAATTCAGCCTGGATAATCCACCCAACCTGCACATCCCTCAACAGTGGGCAATTCAGCCTGGATAATCCACCCAACCTGCACATCCCTCAACAGTGGGCAATTCAGCCTGGATAATCCACCCAACCTGCACATCCCTCAACAGTGGGCAATTCAGCCTGGATAATCCAACCTACCCTACGCATCATTGGACTGTGGGAGGAAACCAGAGCACCCGGTCCCAGTGCCATGTTCAAAACCATACCCTGAGCTCATCTGCCTTCCCTGTCAGGCCTCTTGCATTGAAGTAAATGCAGTGCAACTGCTCAGTCCGACTTCATTCAGCCCATCATATTAATACTGACCCTTGCCTGCCTTGATTATTTGACTTCTGAACTGTACCAGCCTCAGACATACCTCTTTTCTCACTACCTTCTTGGGTTTACATCCACTCCCTCACTGGTTTAATGCCTCCCGAGTATCACGAGCAAGTGTCCCTGTGTAGATATTAGACACGTTCCAATTCAGGTACAATCCATCCTTCTTATGCAGGTCAACTCTACTCCAGAGGAGCTCACAATGATCCAAAAAAATGTGAATCCTTTTCCCCTGCACCAGCTCCTTACCCACTCATTGAGCACCTCCTCCTCTGTAATATACTTGTCTCCGTATCTCGCCCATCGCCTGCAGCTCCACACAATGGTTGCCTTGCTGATCTTTGAGGGTCACCTCTCAGTCTTTGACCCTCCAGCGAAATTACCCCTAGCCTATTCAGCCTCACTATGTAGCCCACATCCTCCAACCCGAGCAAAGTCTTTGTAAATCTTGTCTGAACTCTTTCAAGATTCACAACATCCTTTCCAGAACAGGGAATTTCGATCTTAAAACAGAATTCCTGAAATGGCTTAATCAATGTCCTGTCCAGCCACAATTTGATGTCCCAGCTTCTGTACTCAATGCATTGACCAATAAATATAAGCATACCAAACACCACCTTCACTATTCTGCCTACCTTCCACTCTACTTTCAAGGAACAATGAATCTGCACTCCATGGTGTCTATGTTCAACAACATTCCCAAGGACTTTACCATGAAGTGTATAAGTCCTGCCCTGACTTGCCTTTCCAAAATCCAACAGCTCACATTTGTCTGAATTGAACCCAGTCTGCCATTCCTCGCCCCAATGGCCCATCTGATCAAGATCCTTGTGCATTCTGAACTAACCTTCTTCATTGTCCACAACACCTCCAATTTTGGTGTCTTCTGTACACCTACTGACCATATCTCATATTCACATCGAAGTCAATTATTTAAGGACCCAATATCCATTCCTGCAGTACACTGCTGCTCATAGGCCTCCAGTCCACAAAGCAACCCTCTTTCACCACCCTCTGCCTCCTACATTC
>NC_057717.1:23889702-23903273 GCF_004010195.1 Chiloscyllium plagiosum | reverse complement strand
AGATGCTCAGTGTGAGAGAAGGGATTCAGTGATTCATCCCTCCTACTGAGACTCCAAGGAGTCCACCCAGAGGAGAGGCCATTCAGATGCTCAGTGTGGGAGAAGCGATTCAGTGATTCATCCTGCCCCCGAGACTCCAGCGTGTTCACACTGGGTAGAGCTGTTCAAATCTCTGTGTGACAAGGGATTTGCTGCATCTTCAACACGATTGAGACCAGTGAGTGCTCACAGGGAAGTGGTCATCCCCCTGCTCCGTGTGGACTGCAGGAGTCTGATTCTGATGTTACTGTCAGGACTGGACCTTGTACATGATTACACTGCTGGAGTATTGATGTTGTTGTTAACCACATTAACTGGGCTGGAGGTGATTGAACTTACATTGCCACTTCCTGGACCTCAGGATGTCTCTCTGGGCAGGAAGTGTCCACAAACAGCAATGTGACAATGAGCAGGGATCATCTGTTTTGATTTAAATTGTGATTGCAGCACTGCTGCTTCACAGCATCAGGTACAAGGTTGGAGTCCATCCTTGGCCAACGGCCTGTGTGGAGTTCCCCATTATAGTGTGGGTCCCCTCCAAATGCTCTGGTTTCCTTCCAAAGTCCAAACATGCGCATGTTAGGTGGATCAGTCGTGCTAGATTGACCACAGGATCCAGGATTGTGCAGACTAGTTGGATCAGCCATGGGAAATGAAATGTTACAATGTTAGAGTGCTCTAGGCGTGATGTTCTTCAGATGATCGGTGGGGTTTGATGGGATTTGATGGGCCAATGCTCTCCTTGCACACTGTCGGGATTTTATTCTATGATTGAGGATAAAGGCTACACAGCAGTGTGTCCTTGGAGAAGGAGCATGTGGTGTGCATCAGTGCTCTTAATGTCTTAAGAAAGAGTTGGGCACCGCAGGGGATATAGTGCTTTATCTCCACCGCTGCCCCCCTCCACACAACTCTACTTCGATATAGTCCCTTCTCACTCTGTCACTTCTAATGGTTTGCCTGGCCCGTAATGGGCTTTGTTTATAAATATTCAATTGGTTATACAAATGGTTTACTGCTGGTGATGATATGTCTAGATTAGAGTGGTGCTGGAAAAGCACAGCACTTCAGGCAGGATCCGAGGAGCAGGAAAATCAACGTTTTGGCAAAGCCCTTTTCCAGCACCACTCTAATCTAGGCTCTGGTTTCCAGCATCTGCGGTCCTCACTTTTGCACTGCTGGTGATTATATGTTAACCAAAAGCAAAATGGCATAATGATGATTTTGGTGGTGGGAAGGTTGCTGTGATCACATTTCTGGGTCGGAGAAATGGGGAAAAAGAACGCTTCACAGCTCACAGAACGAGAACTGATAAGCAGTTAAATCAAACCAAAGGTTCAGACAGGGAAGGAATACTTTCCTGGAGTTTGAGTAGCTGGAAAGTGATGGCGTCTGGGAATAGACAGGATTTTGTTCTACAAAGGTTGAAAGCTTTAAAACTGTTATATTCAGACAGTTCAAGTTATTTTCTTTAATTTTATTTGCTGTGCAAAAAGCTTTTACAATATTTTAAACCAAATTTACAAACCTTGTGTTAAAGATAAATGTTAAATAAAATCCATCAAACCATCCCTCACAGAAAACTGATGTGGAAGTGCAATCTCCTGGAGAATCCCTGCCCTGCCTACTTCTTCCTACCCATGCTCCATGGCTATATACATAACTGGGAGATAGCAGCAGGAGACCATACAGGCTTTCAATCCTGCTCCAAAATTCAATGGGAAACAGCTGACCATCCAGCTCAATCTCCTGTTCCTGCTGTGTTCCAATCCCCTTTCATGACTTTCCGTTGAATAACTATATCTAAGTCCTCCTTTGGCTTCACTGCCTTTTGTTCCAGTGGCGTTGCTGTGTTACTGTGTGGGTGTAGGCAGGGGTAATGTGATGGTGCTGCCTCCTGGAGGATGCACTCAGCATTCCTCACCATCCTGCAGTAACATCAACTGGGTTTCAGCAACGAGAGAAAGAAACCGTTTCCAGGATTTGGGCATCACTGGCTCAGGCAGCATTTATTCCCCATCTCTAGTTACCCTTGAGAAGATGGTAGTGAGCTGCTGTCTTGTACCATTCACAGTCCATTTGGTGCAGAGAGACTGGGAGGGTGCTGGGAGGGAGAGTGTCGCGGGATTTTGGCCGAGTGACTCCCTATCTTTGCTTCTTCAAACACTGGGTAACTTAATCACAATCTGCACATGATTTTGAGATTTCAGTCTGCAAATCTTCACCATCAATCACCCGATAAAAAGGAATATGTACAGATTAGAAATTCAGAGCAGACAATTCTCGTTTCTCTGGAATATCTTTTTCCCCTTTCTTTCCCCCGAAGCTGTTACCCTCCAGCCCACTTACTCTCTCCCACCATCCTGACTCTACTACCCCCTAATGTACACCCTCCCCATTCTCATGGAATTACTGATAAACAGATCCATGCCACCACTTCCCGTCCTGTTTAGACTCTGCACCCTTTCTGGGTTCACTTCCTTTCCCTTCAGTTGCTTCAAGTCAATAATGTAACAGCAGAATGAAACAAAAGGAAACAGAAAGGGAGGTGGCAGATCCTGGACAGAAGAGGAACCTTCAGTCTGGGAGAATGGGTCAGATCCTTCTTTGTTTCCCATTAGTTGATTCCCAGCATTACAATGAATTGGGGATGGAGAGTGGTCCTACATGGGTGTGGTGACACTTTGACCCCCCAACTGATCAATACTATAAGCAGATACATTCCTCCTCCAGCCAATCACACAGTGTGAAATACTTTCTACAAAGTATACTTACCCAAAACCCGCCCACATTCTGCACATGTCCAGTGCCGGGTTTCCCCACACACGTGTGGTCCCTGCTTCAGGGATTGTGGGAGTTGTAGTCCCCAGGAAGCCACTGGAGCCCTGTCTCTGGAAAGTGATTGAAAAGTGTAGGCTCGACGGTGTCGTGTATAGGATCCCCATTCAGACACACAGAACATATGGACTGTCACTGGGTTTTACTGAGACACCTGCTTCCACAACTTGTTTTTCTGATGTAAGGAATATAGATTCAGCCAACTGGGGCGTGGGGTGGTTAATAGGAGGAGATGATTTTAAGCAGAGGTGGCTCAATGGTTAGCATTGCTGACTCACAGCGTCAGGGACCTGGATTTGGTTCCAGCCTGAGGCGACTATGTGGAGTTTACACGTTCTCCCCGTGTCTGTACGAGTTTCCTCTGGGTGCTCCAGTTTCATTTCTCAGTCCAAACATGTGCAGGTTAAGTGGATTGGCTATGCTAAATTCCCACAGTGTCCATGGGAAATACAGGGAATAGGTGCGTTTGAATGGGATGCTCATCATAGGGTTGGTGTGGACTCTATGGACGAGTACCCTGTTTCTGCACTGCAGGGATTTTGTTCTATTCTCATGAAGAATAATGTACTTATCTCAATGTGCTGTGAATCTGTGGAATTCCCTATTCAAAATGCGGTGGATACCAGGACAATGAGCAAGTTTAGTGAAGAGATAGAGATGTTGAATTTGCAATGAGAGAGAGCAGGTGGGAAACTCCAGCTGAGACCGAGGTGAGCTCAATCATCACCGTATTAAATGGTGGAGCTGGTTCGAAGGGCTGCATTGCCTCTCCTGGGCCCAATGCCTATCTTCTAACGGTAATAACTGGAAAGCTGAATCCAAAACTCACCACTTTCACCAAAGGAGATTTTCGGAAAAAGCAGGATAGTCAGGTGGATGAGCGTTCCAAACTTAGATAGTGAGGAAGTATGTGGGAGATAATGATTTTGCAATTTTAAACTGAGGTGAGTTAAAAATCACACAACAACAGGTTATAGTCCAACAGGTTTAATTGGATCATGATGAAGGAGCGACACTCCCACATGATGAAGGAGCGACACTCCGAAATTAAACCTGAAGGACTATAACCTGGTGTTGTGTGATTTTTTTAAAATTTTGTACACCCCAGTCCAACACCGGCATCTCCAAATCATGTAAAATGAGGGGAGACAGTGATTTATAGTTTTAGACTGTGTAGTACATTCACACCGTACAGAATACTCTGTTGTGAATATCTATCCTATAATTTATCACAATGCCAAGGTCACTGACAATGAAAACCAAAACACCCAGGTAACATCACCTCACCTCGTAATCTGATAAAAGACTTGTGTTAAGTATGGTTGAATTTAGAATACAGAAGGAAAATGGGAAGATTAAATCCAATCCCAAGATCCTGTGCTTAAACAAAGGAGACTACAATAGGATGAGGCAGGAGTTGGTTAATGTAGACTGGAAGCAAAAACTTTAGGGTGGGACAGTTGACAGACAGTGAAGGAATATCAAAGTCAGCAAAAGTATATATCAGTGAAAAGGGAGGATTGTAGGAAAAGGAGGAATCTGCCATGGGTTGCTAAGGAAATAAGGGAGTCTATCAAATTGAAATAGAAAGCATACAAATTAGCAAAGACCAAGGAGAAACTTGGAGATTAGAAAAACTTTAAAGATCAACAGAAAGCGAGATGGGATTGAGTAGCTATCCAAGGACCAGTATAGCAGTTTACACTGCTAGAGGGGAACCTATTATGTGGGGAACATATGGCCTCTGTAATTGTTGAAGCACTTAACTGTTACCATAGAGATAATCCTAATCAAGTTAAAACTCACAACACACTCCAAAAGCTTATAGTCCAACAGGTTTATTTGGAAGTACAACTTGGTGATGTGTTGTTTTTAACTTTGCCCACCCCGCTCTAACACCAATTCTTCCACATCAGAATCCTGACAGACAGCCCCACTGAAACTGAAGTGCCTGTCAGATACCTGACTGAGCCACAGGGCTGTGGGGGAGGGGTATGTGATTTAACCGCAAAGTGTTGAGCTGAACTCAACTTTTTGACTGCCGTTGCCATGGAGATAATATTGAGAGACAGCCTCCATTCAAAACCACAAACCACAAAGGTATAAGAATGGGATTGGCACATCGGACAGGTGGGGAGTTACCTGATGCTGCCTAGAGGTGTTTTGCATGTACACTATCCAGGTAACTTCCATGTCTCATCAATAAAGACTCAAAGAAGACCTCTCAGAGTTCAGTACCTAGTTATTCCTATCCAGCAGGGTTCAGGAATATGAGGACACAGCAGTCAGCCTTCACAGTGGAGGATAAGAAGAACATGCCAGTAATTGATAAGGAGACTGAGGAAGGTGAGGACCAAGAAACAACCATTATCACAAAAGCGTTAGAGCTGGGCAAGCTAATGGAGCTAAAGGTAGACAAGTCTCCTTGCTCAGATGAAATACATCCCAGGGTGCTACCAGAGATAACAGGAGAAATATTAAATATACTTGGAGTCAGAGCATCCGAAAGCAGAGGCTGGCCCTTTGGCCCAAACTGGCCCATGCTGACCAGAATGTCCATCCACGCGAACCCCATTTCCCTCCACTTGGCCCATCTGCTTCTGACCCTTTGCTATCCATGTGTTTGTCCAAATGTCTTTCACATGTTGTTAATGTACCCGCCTCAACCACTTCCACTGGCAGCTCAGTCCATATACACACCACCCTCTGTGTAAAACAGTTGCCACTCAGATTCCCTTTCATTCTTTCTCCTATAACCTTAAACTGATGCCCTCCAGTCCTTGATTTCCTGGGCAAAAGACTGAGTGCATTCACCTTACCCAAGCCTGTCATGGTCTTATAGACTTCGAGAAAAGATTCCCCCCTCTGTTTCCTCTGCTCTAAACAACAACAAAAAAATCCTCGTTTCTCCAACTTCTCCCTAGAACTCAGACCCCTGAGCCCTGGCAAAAATCCTTGTAAATTTCTTCTGCACTTTTTACAGTTTAATAACTGAATCCTACATTACATTCATCACATTTCCAGTATTTCCCCACGGCGCTGGAACCGACGTGACAACGCCAATGGATTACAAGCCATGATCGATAATTAACTCATTTACAACAATTCGATTTTCATTGTTTGTTCCATGGTGTAGGTATCCTTGTGTCTTTCTGGTTGCATGGTTAATTAAAACCTTGTTCTCAGAAAAAACAAATCTGTAACTTAATTGTTCCTGGGAAATGTGCGATGTTTTTCAGACTTTGAAAAAACAAATGAAATCTCTCTCCACAGTCACCACACTAACATGGACTTGGCTGTGTCTTAGTATTTTTTCCAGTCACAGTGATATTATAAATATTCTCCCACGGACAGAATACTCATCTTTCCTTCCACATTCCTTAGGAATTGTAACGAGCAAATTACTCAATACAAATTGATCACAAATATGCGAGGATGAAACAGACTATTCTCAAGCTACTTGATTCATTTTCTCCTGCCCAGTTTACATCTCCATATCTTCGCCTCTCACCAATCCTTTCCAGTACCACCATTGTGTCATCCTGTCTCCTCCACAGCCTCATTCAATTCCTGAATAAACCTTCGTTTGTGCCTTTGTTAATTCCGGATACAGCTGTTTCACGTCCCTTCTACCACATGTCCATTGCAAAACAATTGCACTTGAGATGTTTAACTTGTTATCTGCACAGAATCTGAAAGATGGGATGACAGTGTATGGTGGTCACATCATTGGTTCGTAATGTAGAGCCACAGAATTATAATCTGTTGTTTTCGGCTTGCCTCATGCCCATTAGAGAAAGCAGTTGGTCATCCTTCCCTGGTCAGGTTTCTGTGTGACTGCAAACCTACAGCACTGTGTTTTACTCTTTTCTGTCCTGTGGAACAGCTGAACTAGCCACTCAGTTCAAGGTTGGCATAAGATGCTGGCCTGACCAGGTCTGCACAGATGCCGCAAGGGTACATCAAAAGGAAAGATAGCTCCCTTCCTCTGCCTGTATCCCATATTCCAGCAGTTCATTTCCATTCAGGTAGGTGGCCATTCACTGTTTTAGATGTATTCTTTGTGATTGAGTCTCTCCCCTAGAGTGATGTCCATCTGAATAGGCACCTCCGGTGCTGGCTTTAATTATGCTGACCAACAGATGTAAGGATGTTTTAAATTCCAGATCAGTGACAGTGCATCGTAAATGAATGATTTCCTATTTCACACAAAAGGAACGGAGCCAGCTAAGTGAGGGAAAGGAATTATTGCGATCAAGCCTGAGAGTGTTGTTGAGGCAGTATTTGGGGCATTGTGGACAGATTTTCTCTCCTTTATAAGAAGTGATCTCCTTACCACAGAGAGCTTGCAAAGGAGTTCCATCGGATTAATTTCTGGGATAATGGCACCATGAGGAGTGAATGAAGGTTGATCTTTAGCGCTGTGAGAGAATTCGAGGTGATTGCATTCAAGACTGGGGGGTATGGGCAACCTCTCATTATATTCTAAACAGACAATGAGAAGGTGATAGATTCCATGACTGTTGTTTCACTCAGGATGCACGATTCTGGACAGTTTAAGTGCCTCTGAGGACGTTACGCACTCGCACCCCAACTCCCACTCCCCACGATAATTGACAGAGAAGGAGAGGTCCAGGTTTTGAATAAACTCTCCCCCACATGAAATCGGTGCAATTGGTGTGTGATACAGCACTGCATGTCATATTATCCTCTATCCTGACAGCAGCCACAATACCTTCATTCTAAAACAGTTAACTATTCCCTCCAGCTTCTGAACTTCATGAAGAACATGAATCCATCTTCTCGGAGATGCAAGCTGCCTCATTCAGTTTTAAACCATCAGGCGATAAGACATAGGAGCAGAAAGTAGGCCATTTAGCCCATTGAGTCTGCACCACCATTCAATCATCGCTGATGGGTTTCTCAATCCCATTCTCCGACCTTCTCCTTGTAACCCTTCATCCCCTGGATAATCAAAATCGTATCTATCTCCGTCCCAAATTTACTCAATGACCTGGCCCCCACAGCCTTCTGTGGCAACAAATTTCAAAGATTCGCCATTCTCTGGTTAAAGACATTTCTCCTTATCACTGTTCTAAAGGGTATTCCCTTTCATCTAAGGCTGTGCCCTCGGCTTCTAGTCCAATGGAAACATCTTACCAACATCCACTCTGTCTAGGTCATTCAGTATTCTGCATGCTTCCATTACAATCCCTCTCATCCTTCTAAACTTTATCGTGCACAGGAGAAAGTGAGGACTGCAGATGCTGAGATCAGAGCTGAAAATGTGTTGCTGGGAAAGAACAGCAGGTCAGTCATCATCCAAGGAACAGGAGAATCGACGCTTCGGGCATAAGCCTGATGAAGGGCTTATGTCCGAAACGTCGATTCTCCTGTTCCTTGGATGCTGACTGACCTGCTGTGCTTTACCAGCAACACATTTTCAGCTCTTTATCGTGTATAGACCCAGAGTCCTCAAACATGCCTCATACGATAAGCTTTTCATTCCTAAAACCATTCTCGTGAAGATCTTGTGAACATACCCCTGAGCCAGTACATCCTTCCTGAGGTACGGGGCTCAAAATTACGCACAATACTCCAAATGTGATCTATTCAGAGCCGAAAACAACCTGTTTTATATTCAATTCCTCTCGTAATAAATGCCATCAATAATAAATGTAATTGCACTCCTAACTATTGCGTCAACCTGCAAGCTTACCTTGAGAGAATCCTGCACTAGAACTCCCAAGTCCCTTTGCACTTCATATTTCTGAATTTTCTCCCCATTTAAAAAATAGACCATGCCTCTATTCTTCGTGCCAAAGTGCATGACCTCACACTTTGCGACGTTGGAATGTATCTGCCGATCTCTTTACCTGTCCAACTCCTTCTTCAGTCTCTCTATTTCCTCAATATGACCTGTCCATTTGCCTATCTTTGTATCGTCTACAAACTTAGCCAGAGTGCCCTTAATTCTCAAATCTAGATTGTTAACGTTACGATTAAAAATTATGATTCAAAAACTGAGCCTTATGGAACACCACTTGTCACTGGCTGCCTTCCTGGTAAGGATCATTTCATCCCCATTCTCTGCTTTCTGCCAGACAGCCAAGCTTCTACCAATGCCACTACTTTGCCTCTAATACCAGGGACCCTTATCATAATCAGTCATCTCTTGTGTGAAACCTTGTCCAAGACCTTCTTGAAGACAAGGTGGATAACTGTGCTTGGTCGAGCCTGCTCATTTCGTCTTCAAAGGATTCCAAAAGATTTATCAAGCATGACCTTTCCTTGATGAAACAGTAGTGACTTTGCCCTATTTTACCAAACACTTCCAAGTATTCAGAAATCTCATCCTTCACAATGGATTCCAGGATCTTACCCACGACCGAGGTGAAGCTATTCATTGTGGATTGGATTTTTTGTCTTCTTCCTTACTCCCTTGTTAAAGAGGGATGTCACGTTAGTGAGTTTCCAGTATTCTGAGATTGTTCCTTACTGTAGTGATTCCTGAAAGATCACCACGATCGCCTCCCTTCTCTCTTCAGCTATCTCCCTTATAACACTGGGATGTAGTCCATCTGGTCAAGATTATTTAACCACCTTCAATTCTTTTCTAGCATGTTCTCCATGGTGGTGGCCAACATACTCAGCTCTGGCCTCTCAATCGCTTGAATGTTTAATGTATTACTCGTGTCTTCCATCGTTAAGGCTGATGCGAAGTAATTCTTCAGTTCCTTGGCGATTTTCTCCTTCCGCAGTACTATCGCTCCAGTATCATTTTCCAGCAGTCCAATGTTCACTTTTGCCGCTCATTTGTACTTTATATATCGACAGAAACTGTTACAGTCTTCCTTTATATTACCCCAGACTTAATAATCTCCCTCCTTATTTTATTTTGTTTGCCCTCTGTTTTATCTTGGTAAACTTCCCAATCCACAGGCTTCCCACTGCACGTTGCCACATTATATCCTTTCTCTTTTGCTTTTATGCTATACCTGACTTCCCTAGTCAGCTATGGTTGCCTCATCCTCCTTGTACCATGCCTCGTTTTCCTCAGGATAAATCTCTGCTGTGTTCTGAATTAATCCAAAAATCTCCTGCCATTGCTATTGCACTGTCTTTCCTGTTGGGCCCGTCTCCCAGTCAATTCTACCCAGCTCCTCCCTCATGTCTCTGTAATTGCCTTTATTCAGCGGTAATACCGTTACTTCTGATTCTAACTTCTCCATCTGCAATTGCAGAGTAAGTTCAATCATATTATGGTCACTGCCTGCTAAGAATTCCTTCACCTTAAGCTCCTTCATCAAGTTCGCCTGTACAAGTTGCTCCAAAAAGCCATCTCATAGACATTCCACAAATTCCTTTTCTTGCGAACCACTACCAACCTGAATTCCCAGTCCACCTGCATAAAAGTCCAATGATATCTAGATCGGCACGGATCAAGTAATGATCAAAACTGAACATGAAGTTCAATTTAAATTTCTCATCCGCAAATCCGCCATTTCAGTACCGTACAGAGAAAACAAGATACCGGATGGATCTTTAGAAGACAATGATGGTATTAAGTTGTAGTTTCCTTGTTGCCCCAAAGCTTTAAATCTCAGTCTCAAAATTTCTCTCTCGTTAACTGAAGACCAAACCAATCTCCTCACTCCTTTCCTCCACACCCAGTTCTCACACTCTCTTTCCTCTCCTTGGATTCAGCTTCCTCGCTCCTGCCTGCAGGCTAAGAACCAAAAAAAAGGTGGTGGCATGATGGCACTGCTGCCCCACAGCACTAGGGTCCCAGGTTCGATTCCAGCCTTGGGCGATTGTCTGTGTGGAGTTTGCACATTCTCTCTGTGTCTGTGCGGGTTTCCTCCGGGTGCTCCGGTTTCCTCCCACAATCCAAAGATGCGCAAGTCAGGTGAATCGGCCATGGGAAATGGGTCTGGGTGGGTTACTCTTCCGACGGTCGGTGTGAACTGGTTGGGCCGAAGGGCCTGTTGCCACACGGTAGGAAATCTAATCTAATCTAATCAAGTCTATCACTCTGACTCAGAGCCTCCTGGGTGTTGGTGAATCCTCCTCCCACCTCCCAGGGTTTCCTTCCTGGTCAGACCCAAACTGATTTTTTTCCCCAATCTGGAATCTCTTATTTATTTTCCCCACACCGACCCTCTGATAAGAACCATCCTGCACACACTGGCCAAATCATATTGGGTTGAATTAAAATGAACCAGATTAGAACTTTAATTGCAGGCCCATCCTTGTTCCTTTCCATAACATTCCTGAATCTTCACAAGAGTTCTGATAACTTTCTGCAAAATGTTCCCCCCACTGATACGCCGACCACTTGTCACGATACCAGGGCTGGGACCATTCCCCTGGGTCCTGTTCCCAGAGGAGGAAAGGAGTGAGCTGCCCAATGACAGATTAATCCCACACATCCACAGCCTCCCTCCCTGGCACTGACCCATACTGCACATACGCCAATAATTGGCCAGCACTGCGCCCGTGCACTGGTTGCCCCTCCTACAGAGCATGCTCCAGATCACATAGGACCCTGGGCGATTGACAGCAGTTGCTGCCCAATAGGGTGGAGGGGGCGGGGCTGGAGGACTGGAGTACTGGGACAATGGGATGGTAAACAATGAATTAATGCGGAGGACACGGGGGGGATGGACAGCTCAGTGAGGGACAGGAGCAGTGCAGCAGCAGGAGGGGATCCTGGACAAACTGAGCAATGGGAGAGTCTGACAGGAGAGAAACTACAGGAAGGTTCTGTTTGGAGGCTCAGGCAGGGACAGCTGGAAGCTTGGGCATGTTTTCCAAACAGCCTCTTCAAAGATGCTGTTACTCAACTTTGAACCCAAACCTCGTGGTTCAGAGGTAAGGACACTACCACTATTTCCTGGTGGGCTAATGGAATGAAGGGAAGATTTTCTCAATTTCACTCACATGGAAACTCCATGAGCTCCTCCCACTTACTGTCTATTTTGGGGATGGAGGAGACAGAGCAGACGGAAGGGACTGCCTTTCAAAAGGAACTAACCGGCATTGGTGATATTAACAAGATTCAAGACACAATCACGAACACAAAGCTGGTGTACATGAACTTTATCCAGAATATTAACACCTAGAATTCGGTGACACAGACCCCAATGTACAGTTAAGTCGTGGATATTAATAACTGCTTTGTGTGTGAGAAATCACCTCTCATGAAATTGAGTCAATTTTTTTGACGAAGTAACAAAGAGGATTGATGAGGACAAAGCGGTGGAAACGATCTAAATGGACTTCAGTAATGTGTTCAACAAGTTTCCCCATGGAAGACTGGTTAGCAAGGTTCGATCTCACGGAAGATAGAGAGAACTAGCCATTTGGATACAAAACTGGCTCAAAGGTAGAAGACGGAGGGTAGTGGTGGAAGGTTGCTTTTCAGATTGGAGACCTGTGACCAGTGGAGTGTCACAAAGTATTGGTGCTGAATCCAATAATATTCATAATTTATATAAATGATTTGGATGTGAATATAGGAAGTATTGTTAGTAAGATGACACCAAAATTGCAGGTGTTGTGGACAGTGAAGAGGATTACTTCAGATGACAACAGGATCTTGATTAGAGGTTCGAATGTGCTGAGGACTGGCAAAAAGAATTGAGTTTAGATAAATGTGAGGTGCTGCATATTGGAAAAGCAAATATTAGCAGGGTGTATACACTTAATGGTAAGGTCTTCGGGAGTGCTCCTGAACAAAGAGACCTTGGAATGCAGGTTCATAGCTCCTTGAAAGCAGAATCGCAGGTAGATAGGATAGTGAAGTAGGTGTTTAGTATGCTTTCCTTTATCGGTCAGAGCACTGAGTATAGGAGTTGGGAGGTCATATTGCGGCTCTACAGGACATTGTTTAGGTCAATCTTGGAATATTGCATGGAATTCTGGTCTCCTTCCTATCAAAACAATATTGTGAAACGTGAAAGGGGTCAGAAAAGAATTACAAGCATGTTGCCAGGGTTGGAGGTTTTGAGCTACAGGGAGAGGCTGAATACACTGTTTTCCCTGGATAATTAGATGCTCATGGGTGACCTTATAGAGGTTTACAAAATCAGTAGGGGCATGGATATAGTAAATACACAAGGTATTTTCCCTGTGGTCGGGAGGAGGCACGAGGCGTGTGGGCGACCGAGGTGGGGGGAGAAACCGAGAGGCGAGAGAGACAGTTATTTTATAGATCTGCAACACAATCCTGCTCCTGTTTTCTCCCTGTCCCCTTCAATCCCTCTGAAGGGCTCAGAACAAGTGCATAGTCCCTGGAAAATGGAGCTTCAGGGTGGTCAAGTGCTGAAGGTTGCATTTGGGACACTGACCTTTATTGGTCTGTGCACTTATCAATAAAGGGACCTGGGTTCAATTCCACTGTCCTGGATTCATGTCTGTGGCCACAGACACGCCTGTCTTTGACCCTGACTACTGGATCCCCTGTCACTACAGCTCTGCCATTATCCCTCCTCCTGTTCTGTGCAGTGGAGCAGTGTCATGAACCTGGCTGTTGCTGATTTCCCCTGAGAGGCCACCCCACCTGTTGCCCCCTTTATAGAATTCCAAGTGGTGCATAGTATCTGTATGAAAAGGGAATAACCGCTGGGAAGTCCTGCATTTCCTTCCTGAGCCTTTTACTTGATCTGATGGTCACCCATTCCCTTTCTGCC
>NC_057717.1:23879879-23888559 GCF_004010195.1 Chiloscyllium plagiosum | reverse complement strand
ATGGCAGCCATAACCCAGCACCTCTCACTGCCTGACGCCCACGCCATCTTCCACTTTGCTGCAAACGTGGGACCAGGCGTTTCTAATTCAGATTAACGACCTGCACAGAGTGTCACTCGACCCTCCCAGTCTACACTGATACATTTCATCCGGTTTCTGCTGCCACTCTCCCCTTTCCCGTTTCCTCCTCCTGCACCCACCAAGGGTCATCATGGGTCCATTGACCCTTCCTCAGAACCGATGGCAGCTGGGAAAATTAGAATCCCCACAGGAAACAGGCCCTTCGGCCCAACAATTCCACACCCACCCAGACCCATTCCTCTACCCAATTACTCACCATTTCCCCGGACTAATGCACATCCCTGAAAATATGGGAAATTTAGCTGGGCCAATTCTCCTAACCTGCACATCTTTGGACGACAGGAGATAGGGGTTAAAGAGTAAATAATAGGTGGGGACAGGGCCCAAAGAGAGACTGGAACATTTGGAAAGACAAAAGAGTAGATAACAATCCGACTGGGAGGGCGGAAAGCTGTTACTGGAGGAGACAGGAACCTGGTAGCATCTCAGTAGCGGTGGTGGAAAAGGGGACTGATGATCTATGTTCTGTTGCAAGAAAGACCCGGAGCATCCAATTGCCCGCCACTTAAACACACAAGACTGTTCCCAGGCCAACATCTCTGTCTCATGCTTACTGCAGTGTTCTAGTGAAGCTTGATGCAAGCTGGCAGAACATTTCTGAACATACCAAATGGCCTCTGATTTCAAGGACTGCAATTTCCCCTCCCGTGTATCTCCTCCACTTCCCACACCACTGCCCTTGGCAACCACACCTCCAACTGCAACAAGGATGGTATCCCCCTAGTCCTCACCTTCCACCCAGAAACAATGCATCATCGTCTGCCATTTCCACCACCTACAATCAGACCTCACCACCAGAGGTATATTTCCCTCCCCACCCCTTTCAGGGAAGAGACCCGGGATTGAGACCCTTCTAGAGTGTATAAGAAGATTATACTGAACTACCCAGAGTAGGAAAACTAAAATATATGCTGGTAATAGTAGATCATCTACCTGGTTAGGTTGAGGCATACCCTCTAGCTACTGCCACTGCGAGTGTGGTGTCTAAAACAATATTAGAGCACATAAAAATGAGTTCCTCCACCACCTACAATCAGACCTCACCACCAGAGGTATATTTCCTCCCCACCCCTTTCAGCATTCCAGAGACCATTCCCTCTGTGACTTCCTCATTAGATCCATGCTCCCCACCAAACTATCCTCCACTCCCAGCACCTTCACTTGTCACATTTACCCACACCTCACCCCTCACCTCCATTCAGGGCATCACAGGATCCTCCCACATCCAGCAGAGATATTCCTGCACATCTAAACACCTCACCTTTTGTGTCCTTTGCTCTCGATGTGGTCTCCTCTTCACTGGGGAGTCAGGATGCAAACTTGTGGAATATTTCAGGGAACATGGACCAACCAACCCCACCGCCCTGTGGCCAACCACTTCAGCTACCCGCCATGCTGCCAAGGACATGGAATTCCTGGGTGTCATCCACCCCCAAATCCGAGCCACCCGACGCCTGGAGGATGAACACCTCATCTTCCACCTTGGGACCTTTCAACCACATGGCATCAAGGTTTCCTCATCTCCTCTCCCCCACTTCATCACAGATTCAACCCTCCAACTCGGCACTGGCCTCTTGAACTTTCCCACCTCTCCATCTTCCTTCCCAATTATCCATTCAACCCTCTCACCACTACCCCATCTAAATCTACCTAGTCTCTTCCTAGCTCCCTTCCCCCCAACCTCACTCACCCCTCGCTATTTATCTCTCTGCCCGCTTCCCCCACTCCCACATTTCTGATGAAGTGCTTATATGCCCAATATGTCGATTCTCCTGTTCTTTGGATGCTGCCTGAATTGCTGTGCTTTTCCAGCGCCACACTTTAAAGCAAGCTGGAAGAACAACACCTCATCTCCCACTCGGGGATCCTGCAATCCTCTGGCTTCAACATCGAATTCAATAATTTTAGGTCTGAACTCTCCCACGTTCAAGTTTCTTTGCCCCCTACCCCATATACCAGGCCTTGTTATTACATAGCCTGCTATTACACACTACCTATGGATAACCACTAACAGTCCCCATAAACAGCTATTTATCCTCCCCCAACCAGGTTGATATCCACTCCTTTGTCCAACTGCTCCTCTCTCTCTCTCTCTCTCTCTCTCTCTCTTTGGACTCTATCCCCACCTATCATTTAATCCTTAACCCCTACCTTCAGCACATAAACCAATAGTTTTTTTTTTCTCATTAATATCACTACTGGCTCTATAATCATTGTAATTTAGAAGAATGGGAGGTTGGAGAGGAAAAAATAAAATTATGAAGGGAATAGATAAGATAGATGCAGTGAGGTTATTTCCATTGGGGACGGGTGAAACTAGAGCATAACCTCAAAATAATGGGGAGCAGATTTAGGACTGAGTTCAGGCGGAGCTTCTTCAGCTAAAGGGTTGTGAATCTGTGGAATTCCCTGCCGAGTGCAGCATTTGACGTTATCAACTTGAATGTCTTTAAGGCAAAATGTAGATTTGTGAACAGGAAAAGAATTAAAAGATTATGGTGAGTGAGCAGGAATGTGGAGCTGAGGCCATGAAAAGATCAGCCCTGATCTTGTGGATGGCAGAGCAGGCTTGAACGGTCAGATGGCTTACTCCTTCTCTTATTCCTAATGTTCTTATGTTCCCACTTTCCAGCCGTCCCTTTCCCTGGGAATAACCTCCCGCAAACGAATTTTGAAAGTGCTTGTCTTGTGCTGTCAGAATTGGACTTTGTCTAATTTAGAACCTTAACTTTTAGATCTGGTCTATTATTTTCTGTAACTATTTTAAAATTAGTAGAATTATCAGGGAATCCCGACAGTGTGGAATAAGACCATTCATCTCATCACATCGACACTGACCCTCAGAGCCGCCTGACCTCCCCCTGTAACGTTGCATTTCCCAGGGCCACCCAACCTTCACATCCTTGAACATTATGGGCAATTCAGCCTGGATAATCCACCCAACCTACACATCCCTGAACATTATGGGCAATTCAGCCTGGATAATCCACCCAAACTACACATCCCTGAACACTGTGGGCAATTCAGCCTGGATAATCTACCCAACTTACACATCCCTGAACACTATGGGCAATTCAGCCTGGATAATCCACCCAACCTGCACATCCCTGAATACTGTGGCAATTCAGCCAGGATAATCTAACCTACCCAGCATATCTTTGCACTGTGGGAGAAAACCAGAGCACCCAAATGAAGCCCACACAGACAACCCCAATAAGGATATTATCCCTTCCTTACTTCCCAGTTCCACCCAAATACTTCACTGGACGTACTCCCAGGAATGTCCTCCATAGCACAACCATAATGCTATCCCTAATCAAAAATGCCACTCCTCCTCCTCTTGTCCTCCTTTCTATTCTTCCCATAGCATCTATACTTGGGAAAAATAAGCTGCCAGTCCTTTCCATCCCTGAGCCACGTTTCTATAATACCCATGATTTCCCAGTGCCATGTTCAAAACCATAACCTGAGCTCATTTGCCTTCCCTGTCAGGTCTCTTGCATTGAAATAAATGCAGTGTAACTGCTAAATCCCACCTTGTTCTGTGCCTTACTCTTGCCTGCAATGACTATTTGCCTTCTAAACTGTACCAGCCTCAGAGATACCTCTTTTCTCACTATCTATTTGCGATCACACCCACTCCTCGCTGGTTTACTACCTCCCGAGTAGCATTAACAAATCTCCCTGCCTCGATATTAGACACCTTCCAAATCAGGTACAATCCATCCTTCTTACGCAGGTCAACTCTACTCCAGAGTTGATCACAATGATCCAAAAATGTGAATGCTTTTCCCCTGCACCAGCTCCTTAGCCACGCATCCAGCACCTCCTCCTCCTCTGTAATATGGACTTTTTTTCAAGATATCACCATTTATTTCCCCACATTCTATATTTCCCCACATTCTATATCTCCCGTGTACTTTTTCACAGTAAACACTGATGCAAAATACTTGTTTCCCTATCTCGCCCATCGCTGACAGCTCCACACAATGGCTGCCTTGCTGATCTTTGAGGGTCTCTATTTTCTCCCTAGTTAGCCTTTTGTTCTTCATGTATTTATAAAAGCCCTTTGGATTATTTAGATTAGATTAGATTAGATTACTTACAGTGTGGAAAGTTATCCTTAACCCTATTCGCCAAAGCTATCTCACGTCCCCTTTTTGCCCCCTGATATACCTCTTAATTATACTCCTACTGCCTTTACACTCAAATGACTTTTGGATTGGAATAAATGCAAAATATTACATCTTGATAAAACAAACGAAGGCAGGACTTACACTCATTAAAAGTAAGGCGTTGAGTAGTGATATGGAACAAAGGGACCGAGGGCTTCACGTCTTTGAAGTTTGTGTTACATGTAGACAGGGTGGTTAAGAAGGTGTTCAAGCACACTTACCTTCATTGTTCACACCTTTGAGTATAGGAATTGAGATGTTATGTTGAGGTTGTACAGGATGTTGGGGAGGCCTCTTCTGGAATTCTAAACCCAGCTCTGGTTGTGCTGTTATAGGAAGGATATCATTAATTCGGAGCAGGCTCAGAAGAGATTTGCTGGAATGTTAATGGGAATGGAGGGGTTGTGTTATCAGGAGAGGCTAGGACGTTTTTTTTCACTAGAGTGTAGGAGGTTGAGGGATGACCTTATTAAAAGGTTTATGAAATCGTGAAGAGTGTAGATAAAGGTGAATGGCCGGGAGAGAGGGGAATTCAAAATTCGGGTGCATTCATTTTGAGAAGAGATGAGAAAGATTTGAGAAAAGACATTAGGGTTTTTCAAAAAAAAAATTACACGTGTGGAATGAACTTCCAGAGGAAGTTGCAGTTGTGAATACAATTACAATATTTAAAATACATTCAGATAGGTACGTAAATAGGAAATATTTGTATTGATGTGGACCAAACGGAGGCAGGTACAATTAGTTCAGTTTGGAATTATGGTCGGCATGGACTGGTTGGACCACAGGGCCTGTTTCATTGCTGCATAACATTAGGACTCTAATTCGCACTATCTGCAAATTCCTCCATCCTCACAACTCTCCCGATCACTGTCACCTCCTCCAGCCTCACAACTCTTCCTTATTTATATAATTCCTCTCCAGCCACAGAACGTTCTCTATCTCTAATCTCCTCCAGTTCCTCAAACCTCTGCTACATGTGCCTTTCTTTAATTCCAGCCTTAAAGATACCCTCATTCACTCCGATTGTTTGGAAGACAAACGGGTACTGCCTGGTCCTCCAGTCCAACACTCTGCCTCCTATTGGCCTGCGCTGACATCAATCACCTGAGGCCCATAGTGAGGTGAGTGGTGGTATCCTTCCTCTCTGCCCTGGGATGAGCTTCATCATTCACAGTGAATGGGGCAGTATCACAGAGCATGGGGCAGGGGGATATTCAGCCCATTGCGGCTATACTCTCTCCCTCTGGAGATGCTGCAAATCTGTCCCAACTCCCCTCCCATTTGCCCATAGCCCCCCAAATCGTTGCTTAAAAAGTGAAATTCCAAACCTGTTTATGAATAACTGCTGAATCTGTGTCCAACTGCCATTCAGACTGTTCCAGATGCTCAGAATTTACCGACTAAAATAATGTTCACATATTCACCCTGCATTAGTTGCCAATTACTTGAAAATAGTTACTAAAATTGTGACGTTGTTAACAATTCCTCTCTCTCTGCAAATTAAGTACCTTGGAAACAAATCTGCACCTGGTCGAAATCATTGCTTAACCTTCTCAGCTCCAAGGATAATTATCTGTGCTTCTGCTAGCTCTCCACAAAAGAGGAACACATCTTATATTCATTTATTAGTGTCAGAGATGTACAGCACAGAAACAGACCTTTGGTCCAATTGGTCCATGCCAACTAGGAATCCTAAACTAATGGAGTCCCGTTTGCCATTTATTGGTCCGTATCATTTGAAACCCTTCCTATTCATGTATCCAATCGGATGCCTTTTAAATGTTGTAATTCTATCAGCCTCCACTACTTCATTTGGCAGCTCATTCCACACAGCTCAGCTTGAACACGTGGCCCCTTAGATCCCTTTTAAATTTTTGCCGTTCAACTTAAGCCCATTTGCTCTTGTTTTGGACCCATCTAACCTGGGGGGAAAAGACTCCCAATGTTCACCATATCCATGCTCCTCGTGATTTTATAAATCTCCGTAAAATCACCTCTCAGTCTTTGACTCTCCAGGGAAATTAACCCCAGTCTATTCAGCCTCTCCCTTTAGCTCAAACCCTCCAACCCTGGCAAAATCGTTGTAAATCTTGTCTGAACTCTTTCAAGATTCACAACATCCTTCCCAGAACAGGGAATTTTGAACTTCATCCAGAATTCCTGAATGGCTTAATCAATGTCCTGTCCAGCCACAAAAGGACGTCCCAGCTTCTGTATTCAATGCATTGACCAATAAATATAAGTGTACCAAATGCCACCTTCACTAACATTCCGACCTGCAACACCACTTTCAAGGAACAATGAAACTGCACACCATGGTTTCTTTGTTCATAAACACTCCCAAGGACCTTACCATTAAGTGCATACGTCCTGCCCTGATTTGCCTTTCCAAAATACAACAGCTCACATTTATCGAAATTGAACTCTATCTGCCATTCCTTGCTCCATTGGCCCATCTGGTCCAGATCCTTTTGTATTGTGAACTAACATTCTTCACTGTCCACTACACCTCCAATTTTGGTGTCTTCTCTAAAACTACTGACCATACCTCATATTCACATCCAAGTCATTTATTTAAGGGCCCAATATCCATTCCTGCAGCACACTGCTGCTCACAGGCTTCCAGTCCACAAAGCAACCTTCCATCACCACCCTCTGCCGTCGACCTTCAAGCCAGTTTTGTATCCAAATGCCTGGTTCTCCCAACATTCAATGTTATCTAACCTTGCGAACCAGTCTGCTCAGTGTCCATATAGACAACGTGCACAGTCAGCCTTAAAAAAAACTCAATCAAGTTAGGGAGACAGAATTTCCCACACACAAAGCCACGTTGACTATCACTAATCATTCCTCGTCTTTCCAAATACATGTAAATCCTATCCCTCAGAATCCCTTCCAACAAATTGCCTGCCACTGACGTCAAGGTGACTGTCCTCTTGCTCCATGGCCTTTCCTTACCACCTTTTTTAAATAATGGCACACGTCTTCCAGCATCTCACCTGTCACAAACGATGATATAAATATCTCAGGGAGGAGAACTGATGTCACTTTCCTAACTTTCCACAAATTTCTGGGATACACCTTGCTATGATTTAAGACATCCAGTACCACCTCCTCTGTAATATGGACACTTTTCAAGTTATCACTATTATTTCTCCAAACTATCTAGAACAGAATAGCATAGTATCTCTCCCACTTCCTGTTGTTACATAGATGGCCTTCTTGATCTAAAAGGGGTCCTATTCTCTGCCTGGTTATTCTTTTTCCTTGATGTATTTGTAAAATATCTTTGGGTTCTCCTTAAACCATTTCCAAGAGATATGTCATGTCCCCCTTTTGCTCTCCTGATTACCCTCGAGTATATTCCTGTAAAAACGTGATCCTGTACTCTTAATTCCTCTGCTTCTGCCATATCTGCTCCCAGGAGAAGTAATTCCACTCCAGGATATCCCAGAAAGGTTTCCCATTTCAAGGACAACATCTCCACGCGATCAACAATGCCCTTCAATGCATATCCTCCACTTCCTGCACCTTCGCCTTTACACCACCCCTCCAACCACAAGAAGAATATAATCTACCGGTCCTCACTTGCCACCCCACTTATCACCAGATACAGC
This sequence comes from Chiloscyllium plagiosum, assembly GCF_004010195.1. Classification (NCBI taxonomy): domain Eukaryota; kingdom Metazoa; phylum Chordata; class Chondrichthyes; order Orectolobiformes; family Hemiscylliidae; genus Chiloscyllium; species Chiloscyllium plagiosum. The sequence goes on along the minus strand of NC_057717.1, from coordinate 23,880,623 downwards.
GCATTAACCTCTGCCATTTCCGCTACCTACAGTCAGACCTCACCACCAGGAATATATTTCCCTCCCCAGCTCTTTCTATGTTCTGCAGAGACCATGGGAATTTTGGTGCTGATGTGCCGTCCTACGGATACCTCAGTCATTCACCCTGCCAAATGGCCTAGTGATATTATCGCTAAACGGATAATCCAGATACCCAGATAACGTTCTGAGGCCTGGGTGTGAATCCTGCCAAGGCAGATGGTGGAATGTGAATTCGATAAAAATTTTGGAATTAAGAATCTATGAAAGATTATAAATCTATTGTCGATTGTTGCAAAAAAAACCCCCATTAGATTCACTAATATCCTTCAGGGAAGGAATCTGCGACCCTTACCACGTCTGGCCTACATGTGATTCCAGACCTACAGCAATGTGATGCCCTATGGGCACAGCCAGTGACACCCGCATCCTGTGAATGAATAAAAAAGGTCAAGTCTTGTACACAACCACACTATTCTTATAGATAAGTGATGTCTTCGTAAATTTGCTTCTCAATTCCCCGCTGACTTTTGGGGAAGGGGTGAGGAGGGGTCAATAGTACAATCCCAGTAAGGAGATAATCTCTTTCTTATTTCTCAGTTCCACCTCTATGACTTGCCTCGATGTACTCCCAGGAATACCCTCTTGAAGCCTAGCTGTAATGTTATCCCTAATCAAAAATACCACTCCCCCTGCTCTGTTGCCCCCTTTCTATCTTTGCTATAG
>NC_057717.1:23873338-23879318 GCF_004010195.1 Chiloscyllium plagiosum | reverse complement strand
CACCATCCCCTCCTCGTGGCCCAGGATTACTGTACATATTACCCTTGAGGACAACAGCAGTCAACTCAGAGGGAAATCTGTGGGTTTCTAGGAGATTCCAACTTGAGATCTCATGTGACTGAACACAGCAGTTCTTTGACACATTGGAGAAAATGATCCCAGCGTCAGTGAGATATGCCTCATCAATAAGACATGGGTGCGAAAGGCTAAAGTCTAACGACGCGCAAGTTGTCTCCACCCTGACCAATGGGTAGGAAGATCCTCCCAATCACTCCAAAGCGTATCCCTAAAAAGATAGCAACTCTGTCTGCTTCCCACTGCCCAGTGCTCCCATAAATGTTTGGATGAATGGGACGGGGAGGATATCTCCTAGAAAAGGCATAACTGTAAAGGTCTAAGAGGATTATGAAAAGAGAGAGATGTACAGGAGAAGGGGGGAACAAGTTGCCAGATAGAGTGTAACTTGGAAAAATGGGAAGTTGCTCATTTTGGAGGAGATAATAAAAGAACAAAGTACTATTTAAATGGTGGAAACTGTAGAAAGCTGCACCACAAAGGGACCAGGGGTAATTGTTCAGAAAACACAGAAAGCTACCACACAGTTACAACAGGGAATCAGAAAGGGGAATGGAATGTTTTGTTTCAAAGGTTCTCAGTATTAGAGTTTGGAGTATATACCTGAGAGTAACGTGTGGAAGTGCTGGTGAGACCACCATATCTGCAGTAATGAGAGCAGTTTTGGTCTCTTTAGATAAGGAAATGTGTCACTTTATTGGAGGCATTTCAGGGAAGATTCAATGAGATGATCCCTGGTTTGGAGGGATTATCTTTTAAATAAAGGCTAAAAAGGTTGGGACTCTACTCACTGGATTTTGGAGAAAGAGAGGTGGTCTCATTTAGACATATGGGATTCTTCAGGGGTTTGACAGGATAAATACAGAAAGGATGTGTCTGAGGGTAAATACTGAGAGGGGAGTCTGAAACCAGATTCCGAGTCACGGAATCAAGGGTTCTGTTTTTTTTATTCAAGTTTAAGGCGACACAGACGCGGGTAAGGGGTTTCAGTGGCAATGGAGCTGGGGTGAGGTGGAGAAAAGCAACGTTTAAGAGATTGGATTTCCTGGTGTTGTGATTGTGTGGATGTCTGATCAGAAGGTCACCTTGGGGTCAGATATAACAGCAATATTGTGAAGTGTGTCGTTCTGCCTCAGAGTTCCCAGTGGGAGGGAGGGGCTCAGCTGAAAGGTAAAGGTAAGGCAATGGGTTTAACCATGACAATGTTTCATTGGAGGAATTTGCAGCTAATCGAGTAGTGGGAATGTGATAGGCAGTTTGAAAACTGAGTGACAGTCGAGTAATGGAGAGGGATGATGGGGAGGGCGAGCTGGGCATCGTCAGTGTACATGTCAAACCTAACAGTGTTTTTGGACGATATCACCTCCTGGCACTATATACGTGAGATACAGGAGAGACCAAGGATAGATCGTTGAGGGACACCAAATGCAAGGAATTCAGAAAGGAAAGGGAGAGTGGAGATGGAGCAGGATTTTCCAACAACGGTGAAGTCAAATATTAGCTCTTCACAGAATGGGAGAGAAGGACATAACCAGAAAATACCAACAGACAGAACAAGGATCAATATCTATGAATTGGCGAGGGGGGTGATGAGGCAGCAGCGGAGGAAAGAGAGTTGGAAAATGAGTTTAGCGAGATTAGGGTCAAGGTGAGCTCTGATAAGGCTTGACAAGAGACTGGAGAAAGATGTAGTTTTAGGACAAAAACCAGGAACACCACGTGAGGCAGTTTGGTTCAGTGGGCTCGTGGGAGGGAGAGAAGCAGCAGATCGGATTATCTCAGTCTTAGTGACAGAGAAATTCCATGTGCTCCTCCCTCGTTGTTGGAGGGGAGGATGGAGGAGACAGGACGATGGACAGTGTTTTACAAAGAAACAAAACCAGGGATCGTGATATTTAAAATGAGTGAACAAACCTGATGTATTTAGCTTTTATCCACAATATTAAAATAAACGTCGGAAGTCCTGGTTCGAATCCCATCTTGGCAGATGGTGGAATCTGAATTCAAGAAAAAAAAAACAACGTATTAGGAATCTCCTGATCTCCATGAAACCATTGTCAATGGCCGAAAAAAATCCTGCCAACCTGACAGCAGCCCATCCAGCTACTCACTGTATTAATCACTGCAAAGTCTCAACACAGGAATGAAACTGGATTGACCAGTTGACATCTAACAAGACACCAGAAATTACAACCACAGAATCAGCCCTCTCGATGGTGCAACGTCCTCCTCACTAACATATGGTTTTTGGTGCCAAAATGTGCAGGGCTGTCTCACAGACTAGTCAAGGAACAGCCTGACATAGTCATACTCACGGAATCATCCCTTACAAACAATGACCAGACACCACCATCACCATCCCTAGATATCGAGAGTGTGATGCTAGAAAAACACAACAGTCAGGCAGCATCCGGGGAGCAGGAGAATCTCTGGATATATCCTGTCCCACCGGCAGGACAGACCAGGCAGAGGTGGTGGCACAGTGGTGTACAGACAGGGAGGATTTGCCCTGGGAGTACACCGCATTGGTTCCGGAGACCAGGAAGTCTCATGGCTCCTGCCGATTACCACGTCCCATCCTCCCTTGGCTGATGAATCACTTCTGCTTCATGTTGAACAACATTTGGAGGAAGCACTGAGGAAATAAAATGGTGTCAAATGTACTCTGGGTACAGGATTTCAATGTCCACAATCGAAACAACTCTGCAACAAAATTACTGACTGAGCTGGCCAGGTCCTAAAGGGTATAGCTGCTCAACTGAGTCTGCAGCGGGTGCTGAGGGAACCAACAAGAGTGTAAAACATACCTGATCTCATTGTTATGAATTGACCAGATGCAGATACATCTGGCCATGACAGTATCAGTACGAGCGACCATCACACATTCCTTTTTGGGACAAAGTCTTGCCTTATTTTTGAGAAAAACTTCCATTGTGTTGAGTGACACTATCACCGTTCGAAATGGGACAGACTTCGATGAGATGTAGGATCTCAAACTGGGTATCCCTGATACACTGTGAGACATCAACAGCAGCAGAACATATTCCAGCACAATCTGAAATCTCATGGGTTTGTAAATCCAGCTCTCGCCCATTACAATGGACAGGAAAGGAGGGCATGCCATGGGCAGTACCAGGCAGACTTAAAAATGAAGTGCCAACCTGGTGAAGCTATCAAACAGAACTACCTGCATCAAACAGCATCAGCAGCAAGCAACAGAGCTAAGTGATCCGACATCCAATGAAACAGATCGGAACTCTGCAGTTCTGCCACACCCAGTTGTGAATGGTGATGGACAATTAAACAACTCACTGGAGGAAGCATCACAGATATCCCCACCTTTACTGATGGAGGGGCCTCACACATCCATGCCCCAGATAAGATGCCAGCATTTGCAGCAATCTTCAGCCAGAAGTGCAAAGTGGAATGATCCATCTCAGCCTTCTCCAGTGGTTAACAACATCACAGCTGTGAGTTTTAAATCAGTTCAGTTGAGTTTGAATAACATCAAGAAATGGTTAAGTAGTGCAACGGCTACGGGCCCTGCAAATATTCTGGCAATAATACTGATGGCTTGTGCTCCAAAACTTGCCACCCACCAAGCTACGTACCGTTCCAGCACTGGCATCGACCGACAATGTGGAACATTGCCCAGGGCTGTTCAACGCAAAAACACAGGGCAATTCAACCCAGGCAATTTCCATCTATCAGTCCACACTCGATCAGCAGTAAAGTGATGGAAGATGTCATCAACAGGGCTACCAATCAGCAGCTGCTCAGCAACAGTCAGCTGAGCGACACTCATTTTAGGCACGACCAGAACCACTCAGCTCCCGATTGTGTTACCGCCCTGATTCACAATCTGGCAACCAGCTGAATCCCAGAGGTGAGGTCAGTGTGATAACTCAGTCCCACTCCAAGATCGCTAATTCTAGTTGATTCCACCCTCAATTCAGCTCATATCCTGAAACGCTCATCCATCACGTGTTATCTCCAGACTTCATTTTCCAAACACACTCAGGGCCAGCTTCCCACATTCAACCTCCCTGTATTCTCAAGAAAGTCTAAATGTCTGCTTGTTGATTCATCAAAATGCTCCTAATTATAATCAACAGCATACAGCATACAGCCATAGAGATGTTGGACCCTTCGGCCCAACCCATCCATGCCGACCAGATACCTCAACCCAATCTAGTATCACCTGCCAGCACCTGGCCAATATCCCTCAATTTAAAATTCTCACATTTGATTTAATTCCTGGCTGTGATAATCCCTAGCTCCCTGCACCACACACACTTTGAGACCTCGACAACCCATTTTCTTCGAGACTCCCAACCATTTCTTAATTCATTACTTCACCTGTGTGGCTGTTTCTACAGTTGCTGAAGCAGCATGGTCTGAAATTTGCAGCCAAAACCTCACAGGTCTGCTTTCTACCTTTAAGACATCCCTCAAAACTGCTTTTTGGCAATGCTTTTGGTCACCTGACCTAACATCTCCATCTCTGACCTTATGTCTAAAGTTCTCAATAGTTTTTTTTGTGAAATTATAAGTATGAGAAAAAATTACAAACTGTTGTTGATTTGGACATTATTTTCAAGTCATTACTGTTGCTGAATGAATAATCTATAATGCCACTACCCAACCACATTGTAGGAGCACCTTCACCACACAAACTGCAGCTGTACAAGAAAGTCAAACATCACCCTCTCCACAGGCAACAGTGCTTTGGCATTAATCACTGGTATCTGTGGAAGGAGAAACACAGTTGATGTTTCAGGGAGTGCAAAATGGATTACAGGGAATGAAAATGGTGCAGAATTTTATAGTCAGAAATGGAAGGAAAATACACTTGCTTGTTGGAAAAAAGAATTCTTGACTGTCAAAAATATTCAAGAAAAAAGTAATCTGATAATAGAGCAGCATATGATCAGGGGCTGGGCCGCAGTGAAAAACTCATTTACAAAGGGTCTATAAAAGTAATAATACAGTACTAAACAGACCAAATATCCACACATGGTTCGAGACTGAGGAAGCTAGATATTGACAAAGTGGTCATGAGGGAGCCCAGAGGTGAATCAGAGCAGTATTGGCTGCTATGATCCCAATGACTCTATACTAGAGAAAGGCTGCACATGCGCCTGGCTGCACCTTGCCCTCTACAAAGATGGCAGCTCCGCAAGTGTCCAGTGAATCATTGCCCCGAATAAAGATGGCGGCGCTCACTCAGGCCTGCAGCCGCGCTGAGGCCATTCCTCATTTACTGCAAACACGGGACTGGGACGTTCAAATTTGTGTTTTATGACGTGCACAATTTGTTTGTAAAACCTCTCCGCTCATAGCAACACAGTTTTTCTCCCGTTTCTCTGTTTATTTCTTTCCTTACCGTATCCTTTCTCTCTATAACTTCCCAAAAATTCATTGGAGCGATTCTGCACCGCGCGCGAGGGTGATCACATGGTTTAGTTTAGCTCCGCCCTTCATTCACTTTGATTGGTTGGAGGACCAACATGCCGCTAGGTCATCCAGGTCCGCCGACCATCCTTTCATTGGTCAAGTGCTGACATCAATCACCTGGGGGTCGCTTTGTTGGCAAGAGCATGCGCACTATGTCCTGCTTTTGCTGATACGTTGGGTAATGTGATGGGAGAGTTTACTGAGGGTAAGAATTCCCTTTGTGTGAGCTTTGCAGTAGATTTCCTTTATTTATGGAGGGAATTGCCTTCCTAATCATGACTGTATAGCTGTGATTGATGAATCAATGCCATCTGAACCAGTACATAAACACCCCATTTTCACAACATCTGAGATTTTTAGCACATTGTATCACGCTCTTCTTTGGAAAGAAAAAAAAAACATGAAGCGGAGCCTCAAGGAATCGGAGCAGGCATAGGGCAGTCAGTCC
>NC_057717.1:23863870-23872838 GCF_004010195.1 Chiloscyllium plagiosum | reverse complement strand
CTAAATGTTAAATAAAATCCATCAAACCATCCCTCACTGAAAACTGTTGTGGAAGTGCAATCGCCTGGAGAATCCCTGCCTTGCCTACTTCTTCCTACCCGGGCCCCATGGTTATGTACATACCTGGGAGATAGCAGCAGGAGGAGGCCTTTCAATCCTGCTCCACCATTCAATGGGAAGCAGCTGACCATCCAGCTCAGTCTCCTGTTCCTGCTGTGTTCCAATCCCCTTTGATGGTTTTATCTCGAAGAACTATATCTAAGCCCTCCTTTGGCTTCACTGCCTTTTGTTCCAGTGACGTTGCTGTGTTACTGTGTGGGTGTAGGCGGGAGTAATGTGATGGTGCTCTTCCTGGAGGATGCACTCAACCTCCCTCTTCATCCTGCAGTAACATCAATTGGGTTTCAGCAACTAGAGATAGAAACCGTTTCCAGGATATGGGCATCACTGACTCAGCCAGCATTTATTCCCCATTTCTCCTTACCCTTGAAAAGATGGTAGTAGGCTGCTGTCTTGTACCATTCACAGTCCATTTGGTGCAGATAGACCGACAATGCTGGGAGGGAGTGTTGCAGGATTTTGGCCGAGTGATTCTCTATCTTTGGTTCTTCAAATTCTGGTTAACTTTATGACGATCGGCACATGATGTTGAGATTTCAGTCTGCAAATCTTCACCATCTAGCACCCTGTATAAAGAAATATATACAGATTAGAAATTCAGAGCAGACAATTAATTCTCGTTTCTCTGGAATATGTTTCCTCTTTCTTCCCCCAAAGCTGTAACCCTCCAGCCCACTTACTCCCTCCCACCATTCTGACTCTGCTACCCCTAATGTACACCCTCCCCATTCTCACGGGAGTTGCTGATAAACCACCACTTCCCGTCCCTGGTTAGACTCTGCACCCTTTCTGGGTTCACTTCCTTTCCCATCAGTTGCTGCAAGTTAATAATGTAACAGCAGAATGAAACAAAAGGAAAAGGGAGGTGGCAGATCCTGGAAAGAAGAGGAACCTTCAGTCTGGGAGAATGGGTCAGATCCTTCTTTGTTTCCCATTGGTTGATTCCCACTATTACAATGAATTGGGGATGGAGAGTGGTCCTATATGGGTGTGGTGACACTTTGACCCCCCCCAACTGATCAATACTATAAGCAGATGCATTCTTCCTCCAGCCAATCACACAGTGTGAAATACTTTCCGCAAAGCATACTTACCCAAAACACATGCTCCAAAACCCGCCCACATTCTATACATGTATAGTGACGGGTTTCCCCACACACGTGTGGGCCCTGCTTCAGGGATTGTGGGAGTTGTAGTCCCCATGAAGCCACTGGAGCCCTGTCTCTGGAAAGAAAATGAAAAGTGTGGACTGGAGGGTGTTGTGTATAGGATCCCCATTCAGACACACAGAACATATGGACTGTCACTGGGTTTTACTGAGACATCTGCTTCCACAACCTGATTTTCTAACGTAAGGAATATATATTCAGCCAACTGGGGCATGGGGTGGTTAATAGGAGGAGATGATTTTAAGCAGAGGTGGCTCAATGGTTAGCATTGCTGACCCACAGCGTCAGGGACCTGGATTTGATTCCAACCTTAGGTGACTGTGTGGAGTTTACACGTTCTCCCCGTGTCTGTGCGAGTTTCCTCTGGGTGCTCCAGTTTCATTTCTCAGTCCAAAGATGTGCAGGTTAAGTGGATTGGCTATGCTAAATTCCCACAGTGTCCATGCCTGTGCAGGTTAATCCATTAACCATGGGAAATACAGGGAATTGGTGAGTCTGAATGGGATGCTCATTATCGGGTTGGTGTGGACTCCATGGACGAGTACTCTGTTTCTGCACTGTAGGGACTCTATTCTATTCTCATGAAGAAGAATGTACTTATCTCAATGTGCTGTGAATCTGTGGAATTCCCTATTCAAAATGCAGTGGATGCCAGGACAATGAGCAAATTTAATGCAGAGATACAGATGTTTAATTTGCAATGAGTCGAAGGGTGAGAGAGAGCAGGCGGGAAAATCCAGCTGAGACTGAGGTGAGCTCAGTCATCATGGTATTAAATGGTGGAGCTGGTTCGAAGGGCTACATTGCCTCTCCTGTGCCCAGTGCTTATCTTCTTACGGTAATAACTGGAAAGCTGAATCCAAAACTCACCACCTTCGCCAAAGGAGATTTTTGGAAAAAGCAGGATAGTCAGGTGGATTAGTGTTCCAAACTTAAACAGTGAGGAAGCATGTGGGAGATAATGATTTTGCAATTTTAAACTGAGGTGAGTTAAAAATCACACAGCAACAGGTTATAGTCCAACAAGTTTAATTGGATCATGATGAAGGAGCCACACTCCGAAAGCTAGTGTGCTTCCAATTAAACCTGTAGGACTATACCTGGCGATGTGTGATTTTTAAAATTTTGTACACCCCAGTCCAACATCGGCATCTCCAAATCATGTAAACTGAGGGGAGACAGTGATTTATGGTTTTAGACTTTGTAGTACATTCACACCGTACAGAATACTCTGTTGTGAATATCTATCCTATAATTTATCACAAAGCCAAGGTCTCTGACAATAAAAACCCAAACACCCAGGTAACATCGCCTCACCTCGTAATCTGATAAAAGACTTGTGTTAAGTCTGGTTGAATTTAGAATACAGAAGGAAAGCGGGAAGATTAAATCCAATCCCAAGATCCTGTGCTTAAACAAAGGAGACCTACAATAGGATGAGGCAGGAGTTGGCTAATGTAGACTGGAAGCAAAGACTTTAGGGTGGGACAGTTGACAGACAGTGGAGGAATATCAAAGAATTTTTCAAACTGCTCAGCAAAAGTATATATCAGTGAAAAGGGAGGACTGTAGGAAAAGGAGTAATCTGCCATGGGTGGCTAAGGAAATAAGGGAGTCTATCAAATTGAAATAGAAAACATACAAATTGGCAAAGACCAAGGAGAAACTAGGAGATTAGAAAAACTTTAAAGATCAACAGAAAGCTAGATAGGATTGGGGGAGAAAAGTGATTAGTAGCTATCCCCAGGGCCAGAATAGCAGTTTACACCGCTAGAGGGGAACCTATTATGTGGGGAACATATGGCCTCTGTAATTGTTGAAGCACTTAACTGTTACCATAGAGATAATCCTGATCAAGTTAAAACTCACAACACACTGCAAAAGCTTATAGTCCAACAGGTTTATTTGGAAGTACAACTTGGTGATGTGTGGTTTTTAACTTTGTCCACCACGCTCCAACACCAGTTCTTCCACATCAGAATCCTGACAGACAGCCCCACTGAAACTGAAGTGCCTGTCAGATACCTGACTGAGCCACAGGGGTGTGGGGGAGGGGTATTTCGTTTAACCACAAAGTGTTGAGCTGAACTCGACTTTTTAACTGCCGTTGCCATGGAGATAATACTGAGAGACAGCCTCCACTCAAAACCAAAAACCACAAAGGTATAAGAATGGGAGCTTTACATCGGACAGGCGGGGAGTTACCTGATGCTACCTGGAGGTGTTTTGCATGTACACTATCCAGGTAACTGCCATGTCTCATCAATAAAGACTCAAAGAAGACGTCTCAGAGTTCTGTGCCTAGTTATTCCTATCCAGCAGGGTTCAGGAATATGAGTACACAGCAGTCAGTCTTCACAGTGGAGGATACGAAGAACATGCCAGTAATTGATAAGGAGATTAAGGAAGGTGAGGACCAAGAAACAACCATCATCACAAAAGCGTTAGAGCTGGGCAAGCTAATGGAGCTAAAGGTGGACACGTCTCCTTGCTCAGACGAAATACATCCCAGGGTGCTACCAGAGATAGCAGGAGAAATAGTCAATATACTTGGAGTCAGAGCATCCTACAGCAGAGGCTGGCTCTTTGGCCCAAACTGGCCCATTCCGGCCAAAATATCCATCTATGCAAACCCGAATTCCATGCACTTGGCCAATATGCTTCTGACCCTTTCCTATCCATGTGTTTGTCCAAATGGTTTTTTTACATTTTGTTAATGTACCCACCTCAACCACTTCCACTGGCAGCTCAGTCCATATACATACCACCCTCTGTGTAAAACAGTTGCCCCTCAGGTTCCCTTTCATTCTTTCTTTAACTGATGCTTTCCAGTCCTTGATTCACTGGGCAAAAGACTGAGTGCATTCACTTTACCCATGCCTCTCATGGTCATATAGAGTTCGAGAAAAGATCCCCCCTTCTGTTTCCTCTGCTCTAAACAAACAAAATAAATCCTCGCTTGTCCAACCTCTTCCTATAACTCAGACCCCTGAGCGTGGGCAAAAATCCTTGTAAATTTCTTCTGCACTTTTTACAGTTTAATAACTGAAACCTACATTATATCCATCACATTTCCAGTATTTCCCCACGGCGCTGGAACCGACGTGACAACGCCAATGGATTACAATCCATGATCGATAATTAACTCCTTTACAACAATCCCGTTTTCATCGTTTGTTCCATGGTGCAGCTATCCTGGTCTCTTTCTGGTTGCTTGGTTAATTAAAACCTTGTCTTCATACAAAACAAATCTGTAGCTTAATTGTTCCTGGAAAATGTGCCATGTTTTTCAGACTTTTAAAAACAAACGAAATCTCTCTGCACAGTCATCACACTAACATGGACTTGACTGTGTCTCAGTATTTTTTTCCAGTCACAGTGATATTTGAAATATTCACCCACGGACAGAATACACACCTTTCGTTCCACATGAAAAAGCCAATGATATTTAGATCGGCACGGATCAAGTAACTATCAAAACTGAACATGAAATTCAATTTGAATTTCACTTCCGCAAATCCGCCATTTCAGTACCGTACAGAGAAAACAAGAAACCACCGTTAATACCGGATGGATCTTTATAAGACAATGATAGTATTAAATTGTAGTTTCCTTGTTGCCCCAAAGCTTTAAATCTCAGTCTCACAATTTCTCTCTCTTGTTAACTGAAGACCAAACCAATCTCCTCACTCCTTTCCTCCACACCCAGTTCTCACACTCTCTCTCCTCTCCTTGAATTCTCTCTCGTCTCCTTGAATTCAGTTACCTCGCTCCTTTCTGCAGACTAAGAACCAAATCAATGATTCTGACTCGGAGCCTCCCGAGTGTTGGTGAATCCTCCACCTAGGTCCCCGGGTTTCCTTCCTGGTTGGAACCGTATTGGGGAAAAATCAATCTGGAACATCTCATTTATATTCCCCACCTCCACCCTCTGATGAGAACCATACTGCACACACTGCTTCTTGCACACTCTGGCAAAATCATATCTGGTTGAACTAAAATGAACCAAATTCGAACTCTAATGGATGACCCATCCTTGCCCCTTTCCATAACAATCCTGAATCTTCACAAAAAGCGTTCTGATAACTTTCTGCAAAATGCTCCCCCAGTGATACTTTGACCACTCGTCAGGATACCAGGAGAGAGGCTATTCCCCGGGTCCTGTTCCCAGAGGAGGAAGGTAGGGAGCTGCCAATGATAGATTAATCCCACACACCCACAGCGTCCCTCCCTTGCACTGACCCGCCCTACACACACTGCGGCAATTGGCCAGCACTGCGCCCGTGCACTGGTTGCCCCTCCTACAGAGGTAAAAACAATGACTGCAGATGCTGGAAACCAGATTCTGGATCAGTGGTGCTGGAAGAGCACAACAATTCAGGCAGCATCCGAGGACAGTCCTCGGATTTTGCCTGTCCTCAGATGCTGCCTGAATTGCTGTGCTCTTCCAGCACCACTAATCCAGAATCCAGCGCCTCCTACAGAGCATGCTCCAGATCACACAGGAGCCTGGGTGATTGACAGCATCTGCTGCCCAATAGGATGCAGGGGGCGGGGCTGGAGGACTGGGTCAATGGGATTGTAAACAATGAATGAATGTGGAGGACACTGGGGGATGGACAGGTCAGTGAGGGACAGGAGCAGTGCAGCAGCAGGAGGGGATCCTGGGCAAACTGAGCAATGGGAGAAACTGACAGGAGAGAAACTACAGGAAGATTCAGTTTGGAGGCTCAGGCAGGGACAGTTGGGAGCTTGGGCATGTTTTCCAATCAGCCTCTTCAAAGATGCTGTGACTCAACTTTGAACCCAAACCTCATGGCTCAGAGGTAAGGACACTACCACCGTTTCCTGGTGAGATAGTGGAATGAAGGGAAGATTTTCTCAGTCTCACTCACATGGAAACTCCATGAGCTCCTCCCACTTACTATCTACGGTGGGGATGGAGGAGACAGAGCAGACGGAAGGGACTGTCTTTTAAAACGAACTAACCGGCATTGGTGATATTAACAAGATTCAAGACACAGTCACTAACACAAAGCTGGTGTACATGAACTTTATCCAGAATATTAACAGCTATAATTGGGTGACGCAGACCCCAATGTACAGAGTTAAGTCCTGGGTATTAATAACGGCTTTGTGTGTGAGAAATCACCTCTCATGAACATGAGTCAACTTTTTTGAAGAAGTAATAAAGAGGATTGATGAGGGCAAAGCGGTGGAAATGATCTACATGGACTTCAGTAAGGTGCTCAACAAGGTGTCCCATGGGAGACTGGTTAGCAAGGTTAGATCTCACAGAAGATAGAGAAAACTAGCCATTTGGATACAAAACTGGCTCAAAGGTAGAAGACAGAGGGTGGTGGTGGAAGGTTGCTTTTCGGGTTGGAGACCTGTGACCAGTGGAGTGCCACAAAGTATTGGTGCTGGATCCACTAATTTTCATCATTTATATAAATGATTTGGATGTGAATATAAAAAGTATTAGTAAGATGACACCAAAATTGGAGGTGTAGTGGACAGTGAAGAGGATTACCTCAGATTACAACAGGATCTTGATCAGAGGGTCGAATGTGCTGAGGACTGGCAGTTAGAGTTTAATTTAGATAAATGTGAGGTGCTTCATTTTGGAAAAGCAAATATTAGCAGGGTGTATACACTTAATGGTATAGTTCTCGGAAGTGTTCCTGAACAAAGAGACCTTGGAATGCAGGTTCACAGCTCCTTGAAAGCAATCGCAGGTAGATAGGATAGTGAAGAAGGTGTTTAGTATGCTTTCCTTTATTGGTCAGAGTACCAAGTACAGGAGTTGGGAGGTCATGTTGCGGCTCTACAGGACATTGGTTAGGTCACTCTTGGAATATTGTATGCAATTCTGGTCTCCTTCCTATCAAAACAATATTGTGAAACTTGAAAGTGGCCAGAATAGTATTACAAGCATGTTGCCAGGGTTGGAGTATTTGATCTACAGGGAATACACCGTTTTCCCTGGAGTGTCAGATGCTGATGGGTGACCTTATAGAGGTTTATAAGATCAGAAGGGGCATGGATAGGGTAAATACACAAGGTCTTTTCCCTGCGGTCGGGGTGGAGGCACGATGGGGTGTGGGAGACCGAGGCGGGGGGAGAAACCGACAGGCGAGGGATACAGTTATTTTATAGATCTGCAACACAACCCTGTTCCTGTTTTCTCTCTGTCCCCTTCAATCCCTCTGAAGAGCTCAGAACAAGTGCATAGTCCCTGGAAAGTAGAGCTTCAGGGTGACCAAGTGCTGAAGGTTGCATTTGGGACGCTGACCTTTATTGGTCTGTGCATTTATCAATAAATGGACCTGGGTTCAATTCCACTGTCCTTGATTCATGTCTGTGGTCAAAGACGTGCCTGTCTCTGACCCTGACTAGTGGATCCCCTGTCACTATAGTTCTGCCATTCTCCCTCCTCCCGTATGTGCAGCGGAGTTATCTGTGGTGTCATGAACCTGGCTGTTGCTGATTTCCCCTGAGAGTCCACCCCACCTGTTCCCAACCTTATAGATTCCCAAGCGGTGCACAATATCTGTTTGAGAAGGGGAATGATCACTGGGGAGTCCTGCACTTCCTTCCTGAGCCTTTTACTTGATCTGATGGTCACCCATTCCCTTTCTGCCTGTGTAACTCTCCCCTGCAGTGTGACTAACTCACTAACCGTGCTGTCCATAACATTCTCAGTATTGCTCCACAGTGAGTCCACTCTCAGCTATAGGTCTGAAAAACAGTTTCTCAGTAGCTGCAGATGGACACACTGCCTGCACACATAGCCGTCACGGACACTGGAAGCATCCCTTATGTCCCACATTGTGCAAGAGGAGCACACCATGGGTCTGAGGTCTCCTGTAACAACATCTCTCTACATTCATCTAGTTACTCCCATTAAGAGAATTTAAATGAGTGAGCAACCTTCCTTCACTTCAAACATGCCCATTATACTAAAAAAAATCTTTACTTAAGCTGATCTGTTGTACTTTTAAAAACTTAAATACTCCGCAATTAAATACTGACCAATTGGCTATTCCCATTGGGACTGTGAATTTCTGAATGGCCTGAAGTAAAACGGAGTTTCAGCTTCACCTTCTCCCTGTCTCACCTCACTCTGTTTACATCCAACTCCAAAACACTCTCATTGATCCAAGCAGCCCTCGCAGTGCAGCCCTGTCATTTTCAATGTCTGCTCACACCTACACTGCCCTCAGCCTCCTGTACTGTTCCAATGCATCTCAATGGGAGCTCAGGAAAGCATCTCATTTTTCAATTCAGCCCTTTGTATCCCCAGAGTCAACATGGACTTCAGCAGTTTCGGAATGAAAAGACAGTTGTCAGAATCTGGAACGTTCCACCTGAAATGGTGCTGGAATTTGAGTCCACAAGGAATTTCAATGAGAAGTTTGTAGGGAATTGGAAGTAGGGAGTTTACAGGTTAACATCATAAAGTGGATGATTGGGACTAAATCTGACAATACCTCCTTCCACAGCTACAGGGCCAAGAATTAAACACATACCCCAAGGGTGATCCAACCATAAACTTAAACATCGTTCTGCTTTTTGCTTGACAAAAAATAATGAAAATATTTTTCCCACAGACAGAACAGACAAACCTTTCTCCTTTCACAGTTAAATGCCAATGATATTCAGATCCTGATGACTCC
>NC_057717.1:23856683-23863737 GCF_004010195.1 Chiloscyllium plagiosum | reverse complement strand
CCTGAGGCCCAAGCCATCTTCCACTTTGCTGCAAATGTGGGACCAGGAGTTTCTAATTCAGACTAACGACCTGCACAGAGTGTCACTCAACCCTTCCAGTCTACACTGATACATTTCATCCAGTTTCTGTTGCCACTCTCCCCTTTCCCGTTTCCTCCTCCTGCACACACCAAGTGTCATCACGAGTCCAGTGACCCTTCCTCAGAACCGATGGCAGCTGGGAAAATTAGAATCCCCACAGGAAACAGGCTCTTCGGCCCAACAATTCCACACCCACCCAGACCCATTCCCCTACCCTATTACTCACCATTTCCCCGGACTAATGCACATCCCTGAACACTACGGGAAATTTAGCTGGGCCAATTCTCCTAACCTGCATATCTTTGGACTATAGGAGATAGGGGTTAAAGAGTAAATAATAAGTGGGGACAGATCCCAAAGAAAGATTGGAACATTTGGAAAGACAAAAGAGTGGATAACGATCCGGCTGGGAGGGCGGAAAGCTGTTAATGGAGGAGACAGGAACCTGGTAGCATCTCAGTAGCGGTGGTGGAAATGGCGGCTGATGATCTACATTGTGTTGCAAAAAAAACCCGGATCATCCAGCTGCCCGCCACTTTAACACACAAGACTGTTCCATGGCCAACATCTCTGTCTCATGCTTACTGCAGTGTTCCAGTGAAGCTTGATGCAAGCTGGCAGAACACTCCAGAACATACCAAATGGCCTCCGATTTCAAGGACTGCAATTTCCCCTCCCGTGTATCTCCTCCACTTCCCACACCACTGCCCTTGGCACCCACATCTCCAACTGCAAAAAGTATGGAATCCCCCTAGTTCTCACCTTCCACCCAGATACAATGCATCATCGTCTGCCATTTCCACCAACTACAATCAGACCTCACTACCAGAGATATATTTCCCTCCCCACCCCTCCCACATCCAACAGAGATTTTCCTGCACATCCAAACACCTCACCTTTTGTGTCCTTTGCTCTCGATGCGGTCTCCTCCACAGTGGGGAGTCAGGATGCCAACTTGTGGAACATTTCAGGGAACATGCACCAACCAACCCCACCGCCCTGTGGCCAACCACTTCAGCTACCCCCCTCTGCCGCCACGCTGCCAAGGACAGGCAATTCCTGGATGTCATCCACCCCCAAATCTGAGCCACCCGACGCCTGGAGGAAGAACACCTCATCTTCCACCTTGGGACCTTTCAACCACATGGCATCAAGGTTTCCTCATCTCCTCTCCCCCACCTCATCACAGATTCAACCCTCCAACTCGGCACTGGCCTCTTGAACTGTCTCACCTGTCCATCATCCTTCCCAATTATCCATTCCACTCTCTCACCACTACCACATCTACTGGATTAGTGATGCTGGAAGAGCACAGCAGTTCAGGCAGCATCCAAGGAGCTTTGAAATCGACGTTTTGGGCAAAAAAACCTTCATCAGGAAGGGCTTTTGCCTGAAACGCCGATTTCAAAGCTCCTCGGATGCTGCCTGAACTGCTGTGCTCTTCCAGCACCACTAATCCAGAATCCGGTTTCCAGCATCTGCAGTCATTGTTTTTACTACCCCATCTACATCTACCTAGTCTCTTCCTAGCTCCCTTCCCCCCAAACCCACACACACCTCCCTATTTATCTCTCAGCCAGCTTCCCCCACTCCCACATTTCTGATGAAGTGCTGACATGCCCAATATGTCGATTCTCCTGTTCTTTGGATGCTGCCTGAATTGCTGTGTTTTTCCAGCGCCACACTTTAAAGCAAGCTGGAAGAACAACACCTCATCTCCCACTCGGGGACCCTGAAATCCTCTGGCTTCAACATTGAATTCAATAATTTTAGGTCCTGAACTCTCCCACGTTCTAGTTTCTTTGCCCCTACCTCACATACCAGGCCTTGTTATTACATAGCCTGCTATTACACACTACCTATGGATAACCACTAACAGTCCCCATAAACAGCTATTTACTCTTCCCCCAGCCAGGTTGATATCCACTCCTTTGTCCAACTGCTCCGATCTCTCTCTCTTTGGACTTTATCCCCACCTATCATTTACTCCTTAACCTCTACCTTCTGCATACAAACCAATAGTTCTTTCTCAGTAATATCAGTACCTGAGGAAGCGACACCGGATCCAAAGTGCGAATTGATTTCTCTTCACAGATGCTGTCAGATCTGCGGAGCTTTTCCAGTACCTTGAGGTTGTTGTGTGTGATTTACAGCATCCGCAGTTCTTTTGGTTTTAATTTACCCCAAGTATTTCTTTCAGGTCTAGCAGACTGAAACAGTGTTTATCAACCCTCCCAATCCACACTAACTCCATCTCTCTCCCAGTCCCTCACACTCATTGAGACCCCTCCCCCCCTCACAGTGACACTGTGCCTGCAAAGCTCATGGTCAGGTGATGGCCCGCTGGACCCACCCCTCATTCACTCCCATTGGCTGGAGGATCACGCCAACTGTCCTATTGGTCTGAAGCTGTGTCAATCAGCCAAGCTCCATTGTGACATAAGTGGTGGGATCCTCCCAGGTGCATCAGAGGCTGAGGGATGACCTCAAAGGTTTATTAAATCATGAGGGGCATGGGTAGGATAAATAGACAAGGTATCATCCCTGGGATGGAGGAGTCCAGAGCGAGAGGGCATAGGTTTAAGATGAGAAGGGAAAGACTTAAAATGGATCTGAGGGGCAATTTCTTTCACACTGGAGTTGGTGCGTGGATGGAATCTTCTCTCGGGAAGTGGAGGAGGTTGGTACAATTATACCATTTGGCATCTGGATGGGTATATGAATAGTAAGAGAGCAGAGGGATATGTGCCAAGTGTTGGCAAATGGGACGAGATTAGGTTGGGATATCTGGTCGGCTAGACCAGTTTAACCAAAGAGTGTGTTTTCATGCTGTACATGTCTATGGCTCTGTCCTGTGATGAATGGGACAGTATCTCAGATCACAGGGGCTGGGGGGTATTCAGCCTAATGGGGCTGTACACACTCCCTCTGGAAATGGTGCCAGTCAGTCCCAACTCACCTTTCATTTGGACATAGCCCTCCAAATCCTTCCTTTAAAAAGGAAAATTGCAAATTTGTTTTGACAATAACGACTGAATCTGCATCCATCTGTCGATCAAACTGTTCCAGATGCTCAGAACTTACTGAGTAAAATAATCTTCACGTTTTTACCCTGCATTATTTGCCAGTTACCTGAAAGTCGTTCATAAAAATTGTGACAATGTTAATAATTTCTCATGCTGTCTCTCTGTAAATTAATTTTCCTAGAAACAATTCTGCTCCTGGTCGAAATCACTGCTTAACCTTTTCAGCTCCAAGGAGAATTTTCTGATCTTTTGCTAACTCTCCAGAAAAGAGAAACCGATCTTAATTTTAATTTATTAGTGCCATAGAAATGTATAGCACAGAAACAGACCCCTTGGTCCAACTTGTCCATGCCCACCAGATATCCTAAATTAATCTCATCCCATTTACTTGGACTTGGCTCATATCCTTCTCAAACTTGCCTAATCACATATCCAATCAGATGCCTTTTAAATGTTTCAATTGTACCAGCCCAGAAACAGACCCCTTGGTCCAACTTGTCCATGCCCACCAGATATCCTGAATTAATCTCATCCCATTTGCCAGGACTTGCCTCATATTCTTCTCAAACTTGCCTAATCACATATCCAATCAGATGCCTTTTAAATGTTGCAATTGTACCAGCCTCCACACTTTCTCTGGCTGCTAATTCCACATACACATACCATGTTCAGTTTGAAAACATTGCCCTTCACATCCCTTTTAAATCTTTTCCCTCACACCTTAAGCCTGTGCTCTCTGGTTTTGGACCCACCTAATGTGGGAAAAAGACTCTGGCTGTTCACCCTAACCATGTCCCTCACGAGTGTATCAACCACTGAGTTCACCTCTCACATCCGATGCCCCAGGGAAAACAGCCTCTTCCTATATCTCAAACTCTCAACCCTGGCAACATCTATGTGCATCTTTTCTGAATCCTTTCCTGTTCCACAACATCATTCCTATAGCGGGGAGACCAGGACTGAAAGCAGAATTCGAGAAGTAGCTGAATCAATGCTCTGTACAGCCCCAAAATAATGTCACAACTCCTATACTCAATACAAAACACCTTCTTCACTAGCCTAAGATTCCCACTTTCAAGGAAGTGTGAACTGCATTCCAAGGTCTCTTTGTTCAGCAACACTTCCCACGACCTCCTCATTAAGTGTACAAGCCCTGCTCTAATTTGCTTTTCCAAAATGCAGAACCTCATATTTATCAAAATTAAACCCATCTGCCACCCCTTAGCCCATTTGATTGAAGTCCCATTGTACTGAGGTAACCTTCTTCACTGTCCATTACATCTCCAATTTTGGTGTCTAGTGTAAACATACTAACCATACCTCATATATTCACATAGAAATCATCGATATAAAATGACAAAAAGCAGTGGACCCAGCACCCATCCTGACAGCATATTTCTCACACAGTTGTTGGGTTGACTAAGTTGTTGGCATGGACGGTACGGACTGTGGGTCTGTTTCCATGTTATACATCTCTGTGACCTTCTAGACAATTCTGTATCTAAATAGCTAGTCCTCCCTGTATTCTACAGTCTCAAGCTTGCTAACCGGTCTGTTATGTAGAACCTTGTGTCTTCCTGGAGTCCAAGTTAGTGACTTCCATATACAAAGCCTCTCCCTCATCACGTCTTGCCTTTCCAATTACATGTAAATCATGTCTCCGAGAATCACATCCAACAACTTCTCTGCCACTGATTTCAGGCTCACTGGTCTATTGTTCCCTGGCCTTTCCTTCCCACCTTTCTCAAATAATTGCGCCCATCTTCCAGCACCTCACCTGTGACTATCAATGACACAAATATTTCAGCGAGGGGTCCAGCAAATACTTCCCTAGATTCCCACAAAGTTCTGGGTCACACCTGAGCAGGTCCCAGGGATTATTCCACCTTGTGGCTACCATTTAAGACATCCAGTACCCCCTCCTCTGTAATACGGACATTTATCACGTTATCACTATTTATTTCTCCAAACACTCTAGCTGCCACATCCTCAAGAATCTCATATAGAATCTCTCCCACCTCCTGCAGTTCCACAGACAGCCTTGATGATTTTTGCGGGTACCTATTCTCTGCCTGGTTACTCGTTTGTCCTTAGTGTATTTGTACAATCACTTTGGATTCTCCTTAAACCTATTTCCTAAAGCTATCTCATATCCCATTTTTGCCCTCATGGTTTACCTCGAGAATACTCCAACTGCCCCTACACTCCTCTAGGGAGTCACACAAACCCAGCTGTCTGTACCTGCCATATCCCTCCTTCATTTTCTTGACCAGGCCTTCAACTTCTCTCGACAGGCAGCATTCTCTACACCTACTAGCCTTGGCTTTAACAGGAGCATACTGTCTATGTACTCTCATCGTCGCAGGCCTATAGAGGCAATGGCAGACGAGGACAGAGAAGCAATCATTCTCAGTAAAGAGTTTATGTTGGGAAAGATAACAGCCTAAAGGTACATGGGTCTCCTGGCCTTGATGGAATGCATCCCAGGGAAAAAAAATAAATGGCTGGGGGGGGGGCGGGTGGAATAGCTAATACAACTCGTGAAAATTCACTAAAATTTGTTGGATTCTGGGATGGTTTTGACAGAATGGAAGCTGCCAATGTGGTGCCACTATTTTTCAAAAAGGACCCGTTAGCGTAACTTCTTTAGTGGAGAAAATGTTTGAATCTCTCAAGGAAGTAGTGGTGAGATATCTGGGTAGAAATTGTCTCATTGAGCAGACACAGCATGGATTCATGAAAGGCAGGTCATGTGTAACACATTTACTGAAATTATTTGAAGATACGACGAGCGCGTTGGACAAGGCGGACTCGGTGGATGTGGTGTATCTGGATTTCCAGAAGGTATTCGATAAGTTGCAACACAAAAGGCTGCTGTATAAGGTAAAGATGCATGGCATTGTGGGTAATTATAATTGATACAGGATCGGTTAACCAACAAAAAATAAAGAATGGGGATAAACAGGTGTTTAGATTACTGTTGGTACTACAACTGTTTATAATTTACACAAGTGTTTTGGCGTTGAGGACCAAGTGTACGGTGTCAGAGTTCACATTTGATACGAAGATAAGGGAGAGCAATGTCTGCAGAGGCCACTGTCAGTCTGCACAGGGATACAGATAGGTTAAGTGAGTGGGTAAGAATCTGGTGGATGGAGGACAATGTTGGGAAATGTGAGGTTATCCATTTTAGTTGGACTAACAGCAAACTGATGACGAAATGGTGAAAACGTGCAGCAGGCTGCTGTACAGAGGGAGCTGGGTGTCCTTGTGCATGAATCACAGAAAGTTGGTTTGCAGGTGCAGTAGGTAATTAAGACAGTGAAGGGAATATTGTCCTTCATTGCTAGAGGGATGGTTATGCTGCAGCTGTACAGGGTGCTGGGAAGGCCACACCTGGAGTACTGTGTACAGGTTTGGTCCCCTTACATTAGCAAGGATGTACTGGCACAGGAGGTTCACTAGCTTGAGTTGGGAGTTGAGTGGGTTGGCGTATGTGGAGAGATTGAGAAAACTGGTTCTATAGTCATTGTAATTTAGAAGAATGGGAAGTTGGAGAGGAAAAAATAAAACTTTGAAGGAAGTAGATAAGACAGAAACAGGGAAGTTATTTCCACTGGGGGCGGGTCAAACTAGAGCATAACCTCAAAATAAGTAAAGCAGATTTAGGACTGAGTTCAGGCGGAGCTTCTTCAGGTAAAGGGTTGTGAATCTGTGGAATTCCCTGCTGAGTGCAGCATTTGACGTTATCAACTTGAACGCCTTGAAGGCAAAATGTAGATTTGTGAACAGGAAAAGAATTAAGGGTTATGGTGAGAGAGCAGGAATGTGGAGCTGAGGCCATGAAAAGATCAGCCCTGATCTTGTGGATGGCAGAGCAGGCTTGAGGGGCCAGATGGCTTACTCCTGCTCTTATTCCTTATGTTCTCATGTTCCCACTTTCCAGC
>NC_057717.1:23850647-23855115 GCF_004010195.1 Chiloscyllium plagiosum | reverse complement strand
CCTGCAGCTCCACACAATGGCTGCCTTGCTGATCTTTGAGGGTCTCTATTTTCTCCCTAGTTAGCCTTTTGTTCTTCATGTATTTATAAAAGCCATTTGGATTATCCTTAACCCTATCTTCCAAAGCTATCTCGCATCCCCTTTTTTGCCTCCTGATTTCCCTCTTAATTATACTCCTACTGCCTTTATACTCAAAGGAGTTTTGGATTGGAATAAATGCAAAATATTACATCTTGATAAAACAAACGAAGGCAGGACTTACACTCATTACAAGTAAGGCGTTGACTAGTGATTTGGGAACAAAGAGATTGAGGGCTTCATGTCTTTGAAGTTTGTGGTATAGGAATTGGGACGTTCTGTTGAGGTTGTTGCGAATGTTAGGGAGGCCTCTTCTGGAATTCTAAACCCAGCTCTGGTTGTGCTATTATAGGAAGGATATCATTAAATCGGAACAGGTTCAGAAGAGATTTACTGGAATGTTAATGGGAATGGAGGGATTGTGTTATCAGGAGAGGCTGGGACTTTTTTCACTGGAGTTTAGGAGGTTGAGGGGTGACCTTATTAAAAGGTTTATGCAATCGTGAAGAGTGTAGATAAAGGTGAATGGCCGGGAGAGAGGGGAATTCAAAATTCGGGTGCATTCATTTTGAGAAGAGATGAGAAAGATTTGAGAAAAGACATTAGGATTTTCAAAAAAAAAAATACACGTGTGGAATGAACTTCCAGCGGAAGTGATAGTTGTGAATACAATTATAATATTTAAAATACATTCAGATAAGTACGTAAATAGGAAATATTTGGATGGATGTGGACTAAACGGAGGCAGGTACAATTAGTTCAGTTTGGAATTATGGTCGGCATGGACTGGTTGGACCACAGGGCCTGTTTCCTTGCTGTGTAACATTAGGACTCTAATTCGCACTATCTCCAAATTCCTCCATCCTCACAACTCTCCCGATCACTGTCACCTCATCCAGCCTCACAACTCTTCCTTATTTATATAATTCCTCTCCAGTCACAGAGTGCTCCCTATCTCTAATCTCCTCCAGTTTTTCAAATCTCTGCTACATGTGCCTTTCTTTCATTCCAGCCTTAAGGATACCCTCGTTCACTCTGATTGGTTGGAAGATAAACTGGTACTGCCTCGTGTTCCAGTCCCACCCTCTGCCTCCTATTGGCCTGCGCTGACATCAATCACCTGAGGCCCATTGTGAGGTGAGTGGTGGTATCCTCCCTCTCTGCCCTCGGATGAGCTTCATCATTCACAGTGAATGGGGCAGTATCACAGAGCTTGGGGCTGGGGGCTATTCAGCCCATTGGGGCTATACTCTCTCCCTCTGGAGATGCTGCAAATCTGTCCCAACTCCCCTCCCATTTGCCCTTAGCCCCCCAAACCTTTGCTTAAAAAGTAAAATTCCAAATCTATTTATGAATAACTGCTGAATCTGTGTCCAGCTGCCATTCAGACTGTTCCAGATGCTCAGAATTTACTGAATAAAATAATGTTCACATATTCACCCTGAATTAGTTGCCAATTACTTGAAAATAGTTACTAAAATTATGACGTTGTTAACAATTCCTCTCTCTCTCTGCAAATTAAATACCTTGGAAACAAATCTGCATCTGGTCGAAATCATTGCTTAACATTCTCAGCTCCAAGGATAATTATCTGTGCTTCTGCTAGCTCTCCACAAAAGAGGAACACATCTTATTTTCATTTATTAGTGTCAGATGTACAGCACAGAAACAGACCTTTGGTCCAATTGGTCCATGCCAACTAGGAATCCTAAACTAATGGAGTCCCGTTTGCCAGCTATTGGTCCGTATCATTCGAAACCCTTCCTATTCATGTACCCAATCGGATGCATTTTAAATGTTGTAATTCTATCAGCCTCCACTACTTCATCTGGCAGCTCATTCCACACAGCTCAGCTTGAACACGTGGCCCCTTAGATTCCTTTTAAATTTTTGCCCTCTCAACTTAAGCCCATGTGCTCTTGTTTTGGATCCATCTAACCTGGGGGGAAAAGACTCCGGCTGTTCACTATATCCATGCCCCTCGTGATTTTATAAATCTCCGTAAAATCACCTCTCGGTCTTTGACTCTCCAGGGAAATTAACCCCACCCTATTCAGCCTCTCCCTTTAGCTCAAATCCTCCAACCCTGGCAAAATTGTTGTAAATCTTGTCTGAACTCTTTCAAGATTCACAACACCCTTCCCAAAACAGGGAATTTTGAACTTAAAACAGAATTCCTGAATGGCTTAATCAATGTCCTGTCCAGCCACAATATGACGCCCCAGCTTCTGTATTCAATGCATTGACCAAAAAAATTTTAGTGTACCAAACGCCACCTTCACTAGCCTCCCTACCTGCAACACCACTTTCAAGGAACAATGAACCTACACACCATGGTTTCTTTGTTCAGCAACACTCCCCAGGATTTTACCATTAAGTGCAAACGTCCTGCCCTGATTTGCCTTTCCAAAATACAACAGCTCATATTTATCTAAATTGAACTCCATCTGCCATTCCTTGCTCCAATGGCCCATCTGATCAAGATCCTGTTGTATTCTGAATGTATTCTGAACTAACCTTCTTCACTGTGCACTACACCTCCAATTTTGGTGTCTTCTGTAAACCTGCTGACCACACCTCATATTCACATCCAAGTCATTTATTTAAGGACCCCATATCCATTCCTGCAGCACACTGCTGCTCACATGCCTCCAGTCCACAAAGCAACCCTCCATCACCACCCTCTGCCACCTACCTTCAAGCCAGTTTTGTATCCAAATGTCTGGTTCTCCCAACATTCAATGTTATCTAACCTTCCTAACCAGTACATGTAAATCCTATCCCTCAGAATCCCTTCCAACAACTTGCCTGCCACTGACGTCAGAGTGACTGTCCTCTTGCTCCCTGGCCTTTCCTTACTACTTTTTAAAATAATGGCACACATCTTCCAACACCTCACCTGTCATAAACGATGATATAAATATCTCAGGGAGGGGCACTGCTATCACTTTCCTAGCTTTCCACAAGTTTCTGGGATACACCTTGCTACGATTTAAGATATCCAGTACCACCTCCTCTATAATATGGACACTTTTCAAGCTATCACTATTATTTCTCCAAACTCTCTCGAATAGAATAGCATAGTATCTCTCCCACTTCCCGTTGTTCCATAGATGGCCTTCTTGATCTTTAAGGTGTCCTATTCTCTGCCTGGTTATTATTTTATCCTTAATGTATTTGAAGAATCTCTTTGGAATCTCCTTAAACTATTTCCTAGAGATATGTCATGTCTCCTTTTTGTTCTCCTGATTACCCTCGAGTATATTCAGTAAAAACATGATCCTGTTTTCTCAATTCCTCTGCTTCTGCCATATGTGCTCCCAGGAGAAGCAATTCCACTCCAGGACATCACAGAAAGGTTTTGCTACTTCAAGCAGCACATCTCCCTTCCACATGATCAACAATGCCCTTCAATGCATATCCTCCACTTCCTGCACCTTCACCTTTACACCACCCCTCCAACCACAAGAATATAATCCACCGGTCCTCACTGGCCACCCCACTTATCACCAGATAAAGCGACTTTTCCGCTATCTACAGTCAGACCCCACCACCAGGAATATATTTCCCTCCCCAGCCCTTTCTATGTTCCGCAGAGACCATGGAAATTTTGGTGCTGATGTGCTGTCCTACGGATACCTCAGTCACTCACCCTGCCAAATGGCCTAGTGATATTTTGGCTAAATGGATAATCCAGACACCCAGATAAAGTTCTGGAGCTCTGGGTGTGAAGCCTGCCACGGCAGATGGTGGAATGTGAATTCGATAAAAATTTGGAATTAGGAATCGATGAAAGACTATGAATCCAATGTCGATTGTTGCGAAAACAAACCCATCAGATTCACTAATATTCTTCAGGGAAGTAATCTGCCATCCTTACCAGGTCTGGCCTACGTGTGACTCCAGACCCACAGCAATGTGACTGTCCTTTGGGCCCAGCCAGTGACACCCGCATCCTGTGAATGAATAAAAAAGGTCAAGTCTTGAATACAACCATACTATTCTTACAGATAAGTGATGTCTTTGTAAATTTGCTTCTCAATTCCCCGCTGACTACTGGGGAAGGGGTGAGGAGGGGTCAATAGTACAATCCCAGTAAGAAGATCATCCCTTATTTCTCAGTTCCACCTGTATAACTTGCCTGGATGTATTCCCAGGGATACCTCTTGAAGCCCAGCTGTAATGTTATCCCTAATCAAAAATACCTCATCCCCCTGCTCTGTTGCCCCCTTTCTATCTTTGCTATAGCATCTATACACCGGAACATTAAGCTGCATTCTCGGAGAATTCCCTCCCTCCCGCAAACACATACCTCCTTAAAGTTCCCCCTCCCATTTCGCTTACAATCACTTTCACATTGATCTCTTTAGGCTTTTGCTGCTGCGCTCAC
>NC_057717.1:23846838-23849607 GCF_004010195.1 Chiloscyllium plagiosum | reverse complement strand
CTGTACAGCTGCAGAAGCACCTCTTTGCTTCTATACTCAATTCCTCTTATTATGAAGGCCAGCATGCGATTAGCCTTCTTCACTACCTGCTATACCTGCATGCTTGCCTTCATTGACTGGTGTACAAGAACACCCAGGTCTCTCTGTACTGCCACTTTGCCTAAATTGATTCCATTGAGGTAGTAATCTGCCTTCCTGTTCTTGCCACCAAAGTGGATAACCATACATTTATCTATTGTCTATTGTCTATTAACATTTACTGTGATTACCATCTGAATGTCCACCTATAATATCCTGTATAACAAGTTTACAAAATCTGTCACTCTCAGTTCAAGTTAGAAACTCACACCATCCCCTCCTCGTGGCCCAGGATTACTGTACATATGACCCTTGAGGACATCAGCAGTCAACTCAGGGGAAATCTGTGGGTTTCTAGGAGATTCCAACTTGAGATCTTATGTGACTGAACGCAACAGTTCTTTGACACATTGAAGAAAATGACCCAAGCGTCAGTGAGATATGGGGAACAAGAATGACTTTCTTTTCTTTCATTCCGTGCTGCCGCTCTGCCTCATCAATATGACATGGGTGTGAAAGGCTAATGCCTAACGATGTGCAAGTTGTCTCCATCCTGACCAATGGGTAGGAAGATCCTCCTAATCACTCCAAAGCGTATCCCTAAAAAGATAGCAACTCTGCCTGCTTCCCACTGCCCAGTGCTCCCAGTAAACGTTTGGACGAATGGGAAGGGGGGAATATCTCCTAGAAAAGGCATAACTGTAAAGGTCTAAGATGATTATGAAAAGAGAGATGCACAGGAGAAGGGGGCAACAAGTTGCCAGATGGGGTGTAACTTGGGAAAATGGGAAGTTGCTCATTTTGGAGGAGATAATAAAAGAACAAAGTACTATTTAAATGGTAGAAACTGTAGAGAGCTGCACCACAAAGGGACCAGGGGTGATTGTTCAGGAAACACAGAAAGCTACCACACAGTTACAACAGGGAATCAGGAAGGGGAATGGAACGTTTTGTTTCAAAGGTTTTCAGTATGAGAGTTTGGAGTATATACCCGAGAGTAACATGTGGAAGTGCTGGTGACACCACCATATCTGCAGTAATGAGAGCAGTTTTTGTCCCTTTAGATAAGGAAATGTGTCATTTTATTGGAGGCATTTCAAGGAAGATTCAATTAGATGATCCCTAGTTTGGAGGGATTATCTTTTAAATAAAGGCTGGAAAGGTTGGGACTCTACTCACCGGATTTTGGAGAAAGAGAGGTGATCTCATTGAGACAGATGGGATTCTTAAGGGGTTTGACAGGATAAATACTGAGAGGATGTGTCTGAGGGTAAATACTGAGAGGGGAGTCTGAAATCAGATTCTGAGTCATGGAATCAAGAGTTCTGTTTTGGATTCAAGTTTAAGGCGACACAGACGCGGGTAAGGGGTGTCAGTGGCAATAGAGCTGGGGTGAGGTGGAGAAAAGCAATGTTTAAGAGATTGGAATTCCTGGTGTTGTGATTGTGTGGATGTCTGATCAGAAGGTCACCTTGGGGTCAGATATAACAGCAATATTGTAAAGAGTGTCATTCTGCCTCAGAGAGTTCCCAGTGAGAGGGAGGGGCTCGGCAGAAAGGTAAAGGTAAGGTTTAACCGTGACAATGTTTCATTGGAGGAAACTGCAGCTAATCGAGTATTGGGAATGTGGTAAGCAGTTTGGTAACTGAGTAACAGTGGAGTAATGGAGAGGGATGATGGGGAGGGAGAGCTGGGCATCGTCAGTGTACATGTCAAACCTAACACAGTGTTTTTGGACGATATCACCTCCTGGCACTATGTACATGAGATACAGGAGAGGCCAAGGATAGATCGTTGAGGGACACCAAATGCAAGGAATTCAGAAAGGAAAGGGAGAGTGGAGATGGAGCAGGATTTTCCAACAACGGTGAGGTCAAATATTAGTTTTTCACAGAATGGGAGAGAAGGACATAACCAGAAAAGACCAACAGACAGAACAAGGAACAATATCTATGAATTGTCGAGGGGGGTGATGAGGCGGCAGCGGAGGAAAGAGAGTTGGAAAGTGAGTTTACTGAGATTAGGGTAAAGGGTCAAGGTGAGCTCTGATAAGGCTTGACAAGAGACTGGAGAAAGATGTAGGTTTAGGATAAAAACCAGGAACACCACGTGAGGCAGTTTGGCTCAGTGGGCTAGTGGGAGGGAGGGAAGCAGCAGATCGGATTACCTCAGTCTTAGTGACAGAGAAACTCCATGTGCTCTTCACTTGTTGTTGGAGGGGAGGATGGAGGAGTCAGGATGTTGGACAGTGTTTTACAAAGAAACAAAACCAGGGTTAGTGATATTTAAAATGAGTGAACAAACCTGATGTATTTAAATTTTATCCAGAATATTAAAACAAACGAATGAAGTCCTGGTTCGAATCCCATCTTGGCAGATGGTGGAATCTGAATTCAAGAAAAAAAAAACAATGTATTAGGAATCTTCTGATCTCCATGAAACCATTGTCAATGGCGAAAAAAATCCTGCCAACCTGACAGCGGCACAGCCAGCTACTCACTGTATTAATCACTGCAAAGTCTCAACACAGGAATGAAACTGGATGGACCAGTTGGCAACTAACAAGGCACCAGAAATTACAACCACAGAATCAGCCCTCTCAACGTTCCATCGTCCTCCTCACTAACATATGGTTTTTGGTGCCAAAATGTGGAGAGCTGTCTCACAGACTAGTCAAGGAACAGCCTGACA
>NC_057717.1:23843732-23846338 GCF_004010195.1 Chiloscyllium plagiosum | reverse complement strand
GAGTTTGACAGGGTGGATGTTGACTGGATCTTCTAGCACCAGTGAAGTCTCAAACCAGGGGACATTACATAAGGGAACATTCATTTTCGAAAAAGTACAGAATTTTTTCTCTTAGTGAATGGCTAGAATTTTCTCGCCCAAACTTTTGTGAAAGTTAAATGTGGGAGGGGAATGGTTGGGTTCCTCTTTGGAGGGTTGTTCTGGCTTGTTGGGCTGAAGGGCCTGTTTGTTTCCACACCGTAGGGAATCTATGATTCAATCACAAATTATTTTAAAAGAGGGCAGATAGATTTTTGAAATATTGAGCAGTTGAGGGCTATGCAGATCAAGCATAAATCAGGTGTTGAGGTCTGGGTTGGCCCAGCCATGATCTGATAGAATGGGGGAACAAGCTGAAGGTGATGAATGCCCTACTCCTGCTCCGATTCCTTGAGGCTCCATTTCATGCTTTTTTTGTTTCCAAAGAATACAATGTGCTAAAAATCTCAGATGTTGTGAAAAGGAGAGAAAATGGGGTGTTTATGTACTGATTCAGGGAGCATTGATTCATCAATCATAGCTATTCAGTCATGACTAGGAAGGCAATTCCCTCCATGAATAAAGGAAATCTACTGCAGAGCTCATACAAAGGGAATTCTTACCCTCAGTAAACTCTCCCATCACACTACCCAACATATCAGATAAAGCAGGACACACTGCGCATGCTCTAGCCAACAAAGGAACCCCCGGGTGATTGATGTCAGCACCGGGCCAATGAAAGGACGGTGGGCGGAGCTGGAGGACCAACCGCCCGCTAGGCGGTTTTGACCAACCAATTAAAGTGAATGATGGGCGCAGCTAAACTAAACCATGTGATCATTCTGGCACGCGGCGCAGAGTCGCCGTAATGAATGTTCGGGAAGTTATTAGATTAGATTACAGTGTGGAAACAGGGCACAAGTCCACACCGACCCGCCGAAGCGAAACCCACCCATACCCCTACATTTACCCCTTACCTAAGACTACGGGCAATTTAGTATGGGGAAGTTATTAGATTAGATTACAGTGTGGAAACAGGGCACAACAAGTCCACACCGACCCGCCGAAGCGAAACCCACCCATACCCCTACATTTACCCCTTACCTAAGACTACGGGCAATTTAGTATGGCCCTGCACATCTTTGGACTGTGGGAGGAAACCCACGCAGACACGGGGAGAACGTGCAAACTCCACACAGTCAGTCGCCTGAGGCAGGAATTGAACCCGGGGTCTCAGACGCTGTGAGGCAGCAGTGCTAACCACTGTGCCACCATGCCGCCCACGAAGAGAAAGGATATGGAGAGAAAGGATACGGTAAGGAAAGAAATAAACAGGGAAACCGGAGAAAAACTGTGTTGCTATGAGCGGAGAGGTTTTACAAACAAATTGTGCACGTCGGAAAACACAAATTTGAACGTCCCAGTCCTGTGTTTGCAGTAAATGAGGAATGGCCACAGTGTGGCTGCAGGAATGAGTGAGCGCCGCCATCTTTATTCGGGACACGTGCGGAGCCGCCATCTTTGTAGGGGGCAAGGTGCAGCCAGGCGCATGTGCAGCCTTTCTCTGGTATCGAGTCATTGGGATCATGGCAGCCAATACTGCTCTGATTCACCTCTGGGCTCCCTCATGGCCACTTTGTCATTATCTAGCTTCCTCAGTCTCGAACCATGGGTGTAATTTTGGTCTATTTACTACTGTATTATTACTTTTATAGACCCTTTGTAAATTAGTTTTTCACTGCGGCCCAACGCCTGACCATGTACTGCTCTGTTATCAGATTATTTTCTAGAATATTTTTGACAGTCAAGAATTCTTTTTTCCAATAAGCAATTGTATTTTCCTTCCATTTCTGATTATCAAATTCTGCACCATTTTCATTCCCTGTAATGCATTTTGCACTCCCTGAAACATCAACTGTGTTTCTCCCTCCACAGATACCAGTGATTAATGCCAAAGCCCTGTTGCTTGTGGAGAGGGTGATGTTTGACTTTCTTGTACAGCTGCAGTTTGTGTGGTGAAGGTGCTCTCACAGTGTGATTGGGTAAGTGGCATTATAGGTTATTTTCAAATCATCACTGTTGCTGAATGAATAATGTCAAAATCAACAACAGTTCGTATTTTTATTATCATGCTTATAATTTCAAAATAATACTATTGAGAACGTTAGACATAAGGCCAGAGATGGGCTTATGCCCGAAACGCGATTCTCCTGTTCCCTGGATGCTGCCTGACCTGCTGCGCTTTTCCAGCAACACATTTTCAGCAATGGAGATATTAGATCAGGTGACCAAAAGCATTGCCAAAAAGCAGGTTTTGAGGGATGTCTTAAAGGTGGAAAGCAGACCTGTGAGGTTTTGGCTGCGAATTTCAGATCATGCAGCTTCAGCAACTGTCGAAATAGCCACACAGGTGAAGTATTGAGTTAACAAATGGTTGGGAGTCTCGAAGAAAATGGGTTGTCAAGGTCTCAAAGTGTGTGTGGTGCAGGGAGCTAAGGATTATCACAGCCAGGAATTAAATCAAGTGTGAGAATTTTAAATTGAGGGATATTGCCAGGTGCTGGCAGGTGAGACTAGATTGGGTTGGG
>NC_057717.1:23828146-23841592 GCF_004010195.1 Chiloscyllium plagiosum | reverse complement strand
ACTGCAGATGCTGGAGATCAGAGTCAAGAGTCTGGTGCTGGAAAAGCACAGCAGGTCAGGCTGATGAAGGGCTTAGGCTCCAAACGTCGATTCTCCTGCTCCTCGGATGCTGCCTGACTGTTGTGTTTTTCCAGCACCACACTCTCGATATCTAGATATGGTGATGGTGGTGTCCGGTCATTGTTTGTAAGGGATGATTCCGTGAGTATGACTCTGTCAGGCTGTTCCTTGACTAGTCTGTGAGACAGCTCTGCACATTTTGGCATCAAAAACCATATGTTAGTGAGGAGGACGTTGCACCACTGAGAGGGCTGAATCTGTGGTTGTATTAAATGGTGCCTTCTTAGATGCCGAGTGGTCCATCCAGTTTCATTCCTGTGTTGAGACTTTGGAGTGATTAATACAGTGAATAGCTGGCTGGGCCGCTGTCAGGTTGGCAGGATTTGTTTCGCCATTGACAATGGTTTCGTGGAGATCTGGAGATTCTTAATACGTTTTTTTTTTCTTGAATTCAGATTCCACCATCTGCCAAGATGGGATTCGAACCAGGACTTCAGTCGTTTGTTTTAATAATCTGGATAAAGGAAAATACATCAGGTTTGTTCACTCGTTTTAAATATCACCAACCCTGGTTTTGCTTCTTTGTAAAACACTGTCCATCATCCTGTCTCCTCCACCCTCCCCTCCAACAACGAGTGAGGAGCACATGGAGTTTTTCTGTCACTAAGGCTGAGATAATCCGATCTGCTGCTTCTCCCCCTCCCACTAGCCCACCGAACCAAACTGCCTCACGTGGTTTTCCTGGTTTTTGTCCTAAACCTACATCTTTCTCCAGTCTCTTGTCAAGCCTTATCAGAGCTCAACTTGACCCTTTACTCTAATCTCGCTAAATTCATTTTCCAACTCTCTTTCCTCCCCCTCGCCAATTCATAGATATTGTTCCTTGTTCTGTCTGTTGGTCTTTTTTGGTTATGTCCTTCTCTCCCATTCTGTGAAAAACTAATATTTGACCTCACCGTTGTTGGAAAATCCTGCTCCATCTCCACTCTCCCTTTCCTTTCTGAATTCCTTACATTTGGTGTCCCTCAACGATCGATCTTTGGTCTCTCCTGTATCTCACGTACATACTGCCAGGCGGTGATATCATCCAAAAACACTGTATTAGGTTTGACATGTACACTGATGATGCCCAGATCTTCACCCCCCCTCCCTCCCATCATCCCTCTCCATTACTCCACTGTTATTCAGTTATTAAACTGCTTATCACATTCCCACTACTCGATTAGCTGCAATTTCCTCCAATGAAACATTATCACGGTTAAACCCGTTGCCTTACCATTACCTTTCTGCTGAGCCCCTCCTTCCCACTGGGAACTCTCTGAGGCAGAATGACACTCTTCACAATATTGCTGTTATATCTGACCCCAAGGTGACATTCTGATCAGACATCCACACAATCACAACAGCAGGAATTCCAATCTCTTAAACGTTGCTTTTCTCCACCTCACCCGAGCTCCATTGCTACTGAAACCCCTTACCCACATCTGTGTCACCTTAAACCTGAATCCAAAACAGAACCCTTGATTCCATGACTCAGAATCTGGTTTCAGACTCCCCTCTCAGTATTTACCCTCAGACACATCCTCTCAGTATTTATCCTGTCAAACCACTGAAGAATCCCATATGTCTCAATGAGACCACCTCTCTTTCTCCAAAATCCAGTGAATAGAGTCCCAACCTTTTCAGCCTTTATTTAAAAGATAATTCCTCCAAACCAGGGATCATCTCATTGAATCTTCCCTGAAATGCCTCCAATAAAGTGACACATTCCCTTATCTAAAGGGACCAAAACTGCTCTCATTACTGCAGATATGGTGTGTCTCACCAGCACTTCCACACATTACTCTCAGGTATATACTCCAAACTCTAGTACTGAAAACCTTTGAAACAAAACATTCCATTCCCCTTCCTGATTCCCTGTTGTAACTGTGTGGTTGCTTTCTGTGTTTCCTGAACAATTACCCCTGGTCCCTTTGTGGTGCAGTTTTCTACAGTTTCCACCATTTAAATAGTACTTTGTTCTTTTATTATCTCCTCCAAAATGAGCAACTTCCCATTTTCCCAAGTTACACCCCATCTGCCAACTTGTTACTCCCTTCTCCTGTGCATCTCTCTCTTTTCATAATCCTCTTAGACCTTTACAGTTATGCCTTTTCTAGGAGATATCCCCCCCCCCCCTTCCAATTCTTCCAAACATTTACTGGGAGCACTGGGCAGTGGGAAGCAGGCAGAGTTGCTCTTTTCATAATCCTCTTAGACCTTTACAGTTATGCCTTTTCTAGGAGATATCCCCCCCCCCCTCTTCCCATTCTTCCAAACATTTACTGGGAGCACTGGGCAGTGGGAAGCAGGCAGAGTTGCTATCTTTTTGGGGATACGCTTTGCAGTGATTGGGATGATCCTCCTACCCATTGGTCAGGATGGAGACAACTTGCCCATCGTTATGCATTAGCCTTTCACACCCATGTCTTATTGATGAGGCAGAGTGGCCGCACGGAATGAAAGAAAAGAAAATAATTCTTGATCCCCATATCTTACTGATGCTTTGATCATTTTCTCCAATGTGTCAAAGAACTGCTGTGTTCAGTCACATGAGATCTCAAGTTGGAATCTCCTAGAAATCCACAGATTTCCCTCTGAGTTGAATGCTGTTGACCTCAAGGGTAATATGGACAGTAATCCTGGGCCACGAGGAGGAGATGGTGAGAGTTTCTAACTTGAACTGAGAGTGACAGATTTTATAAACTTGTATTACAGGATATTACAGGTGGACATTCAGATGGTAATCTTAGTAAATATTCTGCTAAACTCTGATTGAATTACTCAGTATATCAGGACCTGGATATTCGCATTGTGTGTGTGAGTATTGTGTTCCAGATCAGTCCCATTTGCTGCTTAAAAATTCTCCTTTGAATCATCGCATTCTCTCAAAAGGTCTCCCCAAACCTTCAATGTGTCATGTAATCCTTTTATGATGACCTGATGAGTGTAAGGTTTATTATTCGAATGTGTAATTTTTGTATAAGGATGTCTCAGAGAGGGAGCAGAATATTCTTAAAGGGGAGAATAATCATTTTGAGGGGAGGCTATTGTTTATTGGTATCAATGACATCGGAAGAGAAGAGTTCACATTGTTGGATCATTGGAATCTCTTGTGGGATAGAATTGACCTCCATCCGAAGGATGGATTGTACCTGCACTGGAAAGGAAGAGTTGCTAGTGCTATTCAGGAGGCATTAAACAGTGAAGGAATGTGGGTAAACTGAAAGAGAAAGTGAGGAAAGAGCTAAGTCTGAGGCTGGGACAGTTCAGACGTCAAACAGTCAAGGCAGGCAAAGGCATGGCAGAGAACGAGGTCGGACTGAGCAGTTACACTGCATTTATTTCACCTGCCCGATAGGTCAGGCAGATGAGCTCAGGGCATAGTTTTGAACATGGCACTGGGATATTATAGCAATTACAGAGTCATGACTCAGGGATGGATTGGACTAGCAGCTTAATGTTCCAGTGTATAGATGCGATAGCAAAGATAGAAAGGGGGCAACAGAGTGGTATTTTTGATGAGGGATAACATTACAGCTAGGCTTCAAGAGGGTATTCCTGAAAGTACATCGACGCAAGTTATACAGGTGGAACTGAGAAATAAGAAAGGGATGATCTCCTTACTGGGATTGTACTATTGACCCCTCCTCACCCCTTCCCCAATAGTCATCGGGGAATTGAGAAGCAAATTTATGAAGACATCACTTATCTGTAAGAATAGTATGGTTGTATACAAGACTTGATCTTTTTTATTCATTCAAAGGATGCGGGTGTCACTGGCTGGGCCCAAAGGGCAGTCACATTGCGGTGGGTCTTGAGTCACATGTAGGCCAGACCAGGTAAGGATGGCAGATTACTTCCCTGAAGGACATTAGTGAATCTGATGGGGTTTTTTTCCGCAACAATCGACAATGGATTCATAGTCTTTCATAGATTCCTAATTCCAAATTTTTATCGAATTCACATTCCACCATCTGCTATGGTAGGATTCACACCCAGGGCTCCAGAACGTTATCTGGGTATCTAGATTATCCATTTAGCGAAAATATCACTCGGCCATTTGGCAGGGTGAGTGACTGAGGTATCCGTAGGACAGCACATCAGCACCAAAATTCCCATGGTCTCTGCGGAACATAGAAAGGGCTGGGGATGGAAATATATTCCTGGTGGTGGGGTCTGACTGTAGATAGCGGAAATGGCAGAGGATAATGCGCTGTATCTGGTGATAAGTGGGGTGGCAAGTGAGGACCGGTGGATTATATTCTTCTTGTGCTGGAATATGAGGTAAAGGCGAAGGTGCAGGAAGTGGAGGATGTGCATTGAAGGGCATTGTTGATCACGTGGAAGGGAGATGTGGTCCTTGAAATAGGAAACCTTTCTGGGATGTCCTGCAGTGGAATTGCTTCTGCTGGGAGCAGATATGGCAGAAGCAGAGGAAGTGGGAGTACAGGATCACGTTTTTACAGGAATATACTCGAGGGTAATCAGGAGAGCAAAAAGAGGACTTGAAATATCTTAGGAAATAGTTTAAGGAGAATCCAAAGAGATTCTACAAGTACATCAAGGATAAAAGAATAGCCAGGCAGAGAATAGGACACCTTAAAGATCAACAAGGCTATTTATGGAACAACGGGAGGTGGGAGAGATACTATGCTATTCTGTTCTAGAGAGTTTGGAGAAATAATAGAGATAACTTGAAAAGTGTCCATATTACAGAGGAGGTGGTACTGGATGTCTTAAATCGTAGCAAGGGGTATCCCAGAAATTTGTGGAAAGCTAGGAAATTGACAGCAGTGCCCCTCCCTGAGATATTTATATCATCGTTTGTGACAGGTGAGGTGCTGGAAGACGTGTGCCATTATTTTAAAAAGGTGGTAAGGAAAGGACAGGGAGCAAGAGGACAGTCACCCTCACGTCAGTGGCAGGCAAACTGTTGGAAGGGATTCTGAGGGATAAGATTTACATGGAAAGACGAGGAATGATTAGTGAAAGTCTACGTGGCTTTGTGTGTGGGAAATTCTCTCTCTCTAACCTGATTGAGTTTTTTTTTGAAGGCAGACTGTGGACGTTGTCTATATGGACACTGAGAATACTGGTTAGCAAGGTTAGATAACATTGAATGTTGGGAGAACCAGACATTTGGATACAAAACTGGCTTGAAGGTAGGCGGCAGAGGGTGGTGATGGTGGGTTGCTTTGTGGACTGGAGGCCTGTGAGCAGCATTGTGCTGCAGGAATGGATATGGGGTCCTTAAATAAATGACTTGGATGTGAATATGAGGTATGGTCAGTAGGTTTACAGAACACCAAAATTGGAGGTGTAGTGGACAGTGAAGAATTTAGTTCAGAATGCAACAGGATCTTGATCAGATGGGCCAATGGAGCAAGGAATGGCAGATGGAGTTCAATTTGGATAAATATGAGCTGTTGTATTTTGGAAAGGCAAATCAGGGCAGGGCGTATGCACTCAATGGTAAGGTCCTTGGGAGTGTTGCTGAACAAAGAAACCATGGTGTGCAGGTTCATTGTTCCTTGAAAGTGGTGTTGCAGGTAGGAAGGCTAGTGAAGGTGGCGTTTGGTACACTTATATTTATTGGTCAATGCATTGAATACAGAAGCTGGGACGTCATATTGTGGCAGGACAGGACATTGATTAAGCCATTCAGGAATTCTGTTTTAGGTTCAAAATTCCCTGTTCTGGGAAGGATGTTGTGAATCTTGAAAGAGTTCAGACAAGATTTACAACGATTTTGCCAGGGTTGGAGGATTTGAGCTAAAGGGAGAGGCTGAATAGGCCAGGGTTAATTTCCCTGGAGAGTCAAAGACTGAGAGGTGATTTTACGGAGATTTATAAAATCACGACGGGCATGGAAATGGTGAACAGCTGGAGTCTTTTCCCCCCAGGTTGGATGGGTCAAAACAAGAGCACATGGGTTTAAGTTGAGAGGGCAAAATTTTAAAAGGGATCTAAGGGGTCACATGTTCAAGCTGTGCTGTGTGGAATGAGCTGCCAGATGAAGTAGTGGTGTCTGATAGAATTACAACATTCAAAAGGCATCCGATTGGGTACACGAATACGAAGGGTTTCGAATGATATGGACCAATAGCTGGCAAATGGGACCCAATTAGTTTAGGATTCCTAGTTGGCATGGACCAATTGGACCAAAGGTCTGTTTCTGTGCTGCACCTCTCTGACACTAATAAATGAAAATAACACGTGTTCCTCTTTTGTGGAGAGCGAGCAGAAGCACAGATATTTGTCCTTGGAGCTGAGAAGGTTAAGCAATAATTTCGACCAGGTGCAGATTTGTTTCCAAGGTATTTAATTTGCAGAGAGAGAGGAATTGTTAACAACGTCACAATTTTAGTAACTATTTTCAAGTAATTGGCAACTAATGCAGGGTGAATATGTGAACATTATTTTATTCAGTAAATTCTGAGCATCTGGAACAGTCTGAATGGCAGCTGGACACAGATTCAGCAGTTATTCATAAACAGATTTGGAATTTTACTTTTTAAGCAAAGATTTGGGGGGCTATGGGCAAATGGGAGGGGAGTTGGGACAGATTTGCAGCATCTCCAGAGGGAGAGTGTATAGACCCAATGGGCTGAATAGCCCCCAGCCCCATGCTCTGTGATACTGCCCCATTCACTGTGAATGATGAAGCTCATCCCAGGGCAGAGAGGGAGGATACCACCACTCACTTAGCATGGGATAGAGGGAAATTTGGCCAGTTGGATAGAAAACTGGCTAACCGGTGGAAGTCAGAGGATGGCGGTAGATGTTAAATATTCAACCTGGAGCCCAGTTACAAGTGAAGTTCCGCAGGGATCAGTTCAAGGTCATCTGCTGTTTGTAATTTTTATTAATGACTTGGATGAGGGAGTCGAAGGGTGGGTCAGTAAATTTGCAGATGATACGAAGATTGGTGGAGTTGTGGATAGTGAGGAGGGCTGTTGTCGGCTGCAAAGGGACTTAGATATGATGCAGAGCTGGGCAGAGGAGTGGCAGATGGAGTTCAACCCTGCCAAGTGTGAGGTTGTCCATTTTGGAAGAACAAATAAGAATGTGGAATACAGGGTTAATGGTAGGGTTCTTAGTCAGGTGGAGGAACAGAGGGATCTTGGGTTCTATGTACATAGATCTTTGAAGGTTGCCACTCAGGTGGATAGAGTTTGTAAGAGGGCCTATGGAGTATTATCGTTCATTAGCAGAGGGATTGAATTCAAGAGTCGTGAAGTGATGTTGCAACTGTAGAGGACTTTGGTTAGGCCACATTTGGAGTACTGTGTGCATTTCTGGTCCCCTCCATTTAGGAAAGATGTGGAAGCTTTGGAGAGGGTGCAGAGAAGATTTACCAGGATGTTGCCTGGAATGGAGAATAGGTCGTACGAGGATAGGTTGAGAATGCTAGGCCTTTTCTCGTTGGAACGGCGAAGGATGAGGAGTGACTTGATAGAGGTTTATAAAATAATCAGAGGAATAGATAGAGTAGACAGTCAGAAACTTGTTCCCCGGGTACAACAGAGTGTTACAAGGGGACGTAAATTTAAGATGAAGGCTGGAAGGTAGAGGGGAGATGTCAGGGGTGGGTTCTTTACCCAGAGAGTGGTGGGGGCATGGAATGCGCTGCCTGTGGGAGTGGTAGAGTCAGAATCTTTGGTGACCTTTAAGCGGCAATTGGATAGGTACATGGATGGGTGCTTAAGCTAGGACAAATGTTCGGCACAACATCGTGGGCCGAAGGGCCTGTTCTGTGCTGTATTGTTCTTTGTTCTATGTTCTATACCTCACAATGGGCCTCGGGTGATTGATGTCAGCGCAGGCCAATAGGAGGCAGAGGGTGGGACTGGACGACCAGGCAGTACCAGTTTGTCTTCCAACCAATCGGAGTGAATGAGTGTATCCTTAAGACTGGAATTAAAGAAAGGCACATGTAGCAGAGATTTGAGAAACTGGAGGAGGTTAGAGACAGGGAGCGTTCTGTGGCTGGAGAGGAATTGTATAAATAAGGAAGAGTTGTGAGGCTGGATGAGGTGACAGTGATCGGGAGAGTTGTGAGGATGGAGAAATTCGGCGATTGTGAGAATTGGAGTCCTAAAGTAAAACAGCAAGGAAACAGGCCCTGTAGTCCAACCAGTCCATGCTGACCATAATTCCAAGCTGAACTAATTGTACCTGCCTCCGCTTGGTCCACATCCATCCAAATATTTCCTATTTACATACTTATCTGAATGTATTTTAAATATCGTAATTGTATTCACAACTACCACTTCCTCTGGAAGTTCATCTCACATGTGTATTTTTTTTTAAAAACCCTAATGTCTTTTCTCAAATCTTTCTCATCTCTTCTCAAAATGAATGCACCAGAATTTTGAATTCCCCTCTCCCGGCCATTCACCTTTATCTACACTCTTCACGATTTCATAAGCCTTTTAATAAGGTCACCCCTTAACCTCCTACACTCCAGTGAAAAAAGTCCCAGCCTCTCCTGATAACACAATCCCTCCATTCCCATTAACATTCCAGTAAATCTCTTCTGAACCTGCTCCGATTTAATGATATCCTTCCTGGGTACTGGGCACAACCAGAACTGGGTTTAGAATTCCAGAAGATGTCTCCCCAACATCCTGTACAACCTCAACATAACGTCCCAATTCCTATACTCAAAGGTGTAAACAATGAAGGTAAGTGTGCTTGAACACCTTCTTAACCACCCTACTATTTTTTTTTAGATTAGATTACAGTGTGGAAACAGGCCCTTCGGCCCAACAAGTCCACATCGACCCGCCGAAGCGAAACCCACCCATACCCCTACATTTACCCCTTACCTAACACTACAGGCAATTTTAGTATGGGCAATTCACCTGACCCTGCACATCTTTTGGATGGTGGGAGGAAACCGGAGCACCCGGAGGAAACCCACGCAGACACGGGGAGAACGTGCAAACTCCACACAGTCAGTCGCCTGGGTGGGAATTGAACCCGGGTCTCTGGCGCTGTGAGGCAGCAGTGCTTACCACTGTGCCAACGTGCCGCCCCTCTAACACATCTAACACTACATCTAACACAAACTTCAAAGACGTGAAGCCCTCGGTCTCTTTGTTCCATATCACTACTCAACGCCTTACGTTTAATGAGTGTAAGTCCTGCCTTTGTTTGTTTTATCAAAATGTAAAATTTTGCATTTTTTCC
Source organism: Chiloscyllium plagiosum (assembly GCF_004010195.1). Classification (NCBI taxonomy): domain Eukaryota; kingdom Metazoa; phylum Chordata; class Chondrichthyes; order Orectolobiformes; family Hemiscylliidae; genus Chiloscyllium; species Chiloscyllium plagiosum. Next base: position 23,832,295 of record NC_057717.1, on the reverse strand, counting down.
AATCCAAAAATCCTCTGAGTATAAAGGCAGTAGGTGTATAATTAAGAGGGAAATCAGGAGGCAAAAAGGGGACGTGAGATAGCTTTGGAAAATAGGGTTAAGGATAATCCAAAGGGCTTTTGTAAATACATGAAGAACAAAAGGCTAACTAGGGGGAAAATAGAGACCCCAAAGCTCAGCAAGGCAGCCATTGTGTGGAGCTGCAGGTGATGGGCGAGATAGGGAAACAAGTATTTTGCATCAGTGTTTACTGTGAAGAAGTACATGGGAGATATAGAATATGGGGAAATAAATGGTGACATCTTGAAAAAAAGTCCATATCACAGAGGAGGAGGAGGTGCTGGATGAGTGGCTTAGGAGCTGGTGCAGGGGAAAAGGAGTAGCGTTGACCTGCGTAAGAAAGATGGATTGTACCTGATTTGGAAAGTGTCTAATATCTGGGCAGGGAGATTTGTTAATGCTACTCAGGAGGCAGTAAACCAGCGATGAGTAGGTGTGATCGCAAATAGATAGTGAGAAAAGAGATATCTCTGAGGCTGGTACAGTTCAGAAGGCAAATAGTCATTGCAGGCAAGGGCAAGGCACAGAACAAGGTGGGATTTAGCAGTTACACTGCATTTATTTCAATGCAAGAGGCCTGACAGGGAAGGCAAATGAGCTCAGGGTATGGTTTTGAACATGGCATTGGGATATCATGGGTATTATAGAAACGTGGCTCAGGGATGGAAAGGACTGGCAGCTTAATTTTTCCGGGTATAGATGCTTTAGGAAGAATAGAAAGGAGGACAAGAGGAGGGGGAGTGGCATTTTTGATTAGGGACAGCATTATGGTTGTGCTTAGGGAGGACATTCTTGGGAGTATGTCCAGTGAAGTTATTTGGGTGGAACTGGAAAATAAGGAAGGGATGATCTCCTTATTGGGTTTGTCTGCATGGGTTTCATCTGGGTGCTCTGGTTTCCTCCTACAGTGCAAAGATATGCTGGGTAGGTTCGATTATCCTGGCTGAATTGCCACAGTGTTCAGGGATGTGCAGGTTGGGTGGATTATCCAGGCTGAATTGCCCATAGTGTTCATGGATGTGCAGGTTGGGTGGATTATCCAGGCTGAATTGCCCACAGTGTTCAGGGATGTGTAGGTTGGGTGGCCCTGGGAAATGCAACGTTACAGGGGGAGGTTAGGCAGCTCTGAGAGTCACTGTCGATGTGATGAAATGAATGGTCTTATTCCACACTGTCGGGATTCTCTGATAATTCTATTAGTTTTAAAATAGTTACAGAAAATAATAGACCAGATCTAAAAGTTAAGGTTCTAAATTAGACAAAGGCCAATTTTCACAGCACAAGGCAAACACTTTCAAAATTTGTTTGTGGGAGGTTATTCCCAGGGAAAGAGACGGCTGGAAAGTGGGAACATAAGAACATAAGGAATAAGAGCAGCAGTAAGCCATCTGGCCCCTCAAGCCTGCTCTGCCATTCACAAGATCAGGGCTGATCTTTTCATGGCCTCAGCTCCACATTCCTGCACTCTCACCATAACCCTTAATTCTTTTCCTGTTCACAAATCTACATTTTGCCTCAAAGGCATTCAAGTTGATAACGTCAAATGCTGCACTCGGCAGGGAATTCCACAGATTCACAACCCTTTACCTGAAGAAGCTCCGCTTAAACTCAGTCCTAAATCTGCTTCCCTTATTTTGAGGTTATGCTCTAGTTTCACCCGTCCACAGTGGAAATAACCTCCCTGCTTCTGTCTTATCTACTTCCTTCATAATTTTATTTTTTCCTCTCTAACCTCCCATTCTTCTAAATTACAATGACGAAAGAACCAGTTTTCTCAATCTCTCCACATACGCCAAACCTCTCAACTCCCAACTCGAACTAGTGAAGCTCCTCTGTACTCCCTCCAGTGCCAGTACATCCTTACTAAGGTAAGGGGACCAAACCTGTACACAGTACTCCAGGTGTGACCTCCCCAGCACCATGTACAGCTGCAGCATAACCATCCCTCCAGCAATGAAGGGCAATATTCCCTTCACTGCCTTAATTACCTGCTGCACCTGCAAACCAACTTCCTGTGATTTATGCACAAGGACACCCAGCTCCCTCTGCACAGCAGCATGCTGCAAGTTTTCACCATTTCGTCATCCAGTTTGCTGTTAGTCTGACCAAAATGGATGACCTCTCATTTCCCAACATTGTCCTCCATCTGCCAGATCCTTACCCACTCACTTAACCTATCTGTCTCCCTGTGCAGACTGACAGTGGCCTCTGCAGACATTGCTCTACCTCATCTTTGTATCAAATGTGAACTCTGACACCGTACACTTGGTTCTCAACTTCAAAACATTTGTGTAAATTATAAACAGTTGTCGTGCCAACAGTAATCCAAACACCTATTTATCCCCATTCTTTACTTTTTGTTGGTTAACTGATCCTGTATGAATGATGATACATTACCCACAGTGCCATGCATCTTTACCTTATACAGCAGCCTTTGTGTGGCAACTTGTCGAATACCTTCTGGAAATCCAGATACACCACATCCACCGAGTACCCCTTGTCCAACGTGCTCGTCGTATCTTCAAATAATTCCAGTAAACGCGTTATACATGACCTACCTTCCATGAATCCATGCTGTGTCTGGTCAATGAGACAATTTCTACCCAGATATCTCACCACTACTTCCTTGAGAGATTCAAGCATTTTCTCCACTACAGAAGCTAAGGTAACGTTCCTTTTTGAAAAATAGTGGCACCACATTTGCAGCTTCCATTCTGTCAAAACCATCCCAGAATCCAACAAATTTTAGTGGATTATTACGATTTGTATTTGCTATTCCACCCCCCCCCCCCCCCACCCCCGGCCCGCCATCTCCTTTTTTCCCTGGGGTGCATTCTATCGGGGCCATCTACCTTTAGGCTGTTATCTTTCCCAACATTACCTCTGAACTGAGAATGATTGCTTCTCTGTCCTCATCTGCCATTGACTCCATCGGCCTGCGACAATGAGAGTATATAGACAGTATGTTCCTGTTAAGGCCAAGGCTGGTTGGTGTACAGAATGCTGCCTGTCGAGAGAAATTAAGGGCCTGGTCAAGAAAATGAAGGAGGGATATGGCAGGTACAGACAGCTGTGTTTGTGTGAATCCCTGTAGGGAGTGTAGGGGCAGTAGGCGTATACTCGAGGTAAACCAGGAGGGCAAAAAGGGGACATGAGATAGCTTTAGGAAATAGGTTTAAGGAGAATCCAAAGTGATTGTACAAATACACTAAGGACAAACGAGTAACCAGGCAGAGAATAGGTACCAGCAAAAATCATTAAGGCTGTCTGTGGAACCGCAGGAGGTGGGAGAGATTCTATATGAGATTATTTTACTGAAAGAGGATGTGGCAGCTAGAGTGTTTGGAGAAATAAATAGTGATAACGTGACAAGTGTCCATATTACCGAGGAGGTGGTACTGGATGTCTTAAACGGTAGCAAGGTGCAATAATCCCTGGGACCTGCTCAGGTGTAACCCAGAACTTTGTGGGAATCGAGGGAAGTGTTTGCTGGACCCCACGCTGAGATATTTGTGTCATTGATAGTCACAGGTGAGGAGCTGGAAGATGGGCGCAATTATTTGAGAAAGGTGGGAAGGAAAGGCCAGGGAACAATAGACCAGTGATCCTGAAATCAGTGGCACAGAAGTTGTTGGATGTGATTCTCAAGGACATGATTTACATGTAATTGGAAAGGCAAGAAGTGATGAGGGAGATGCAGCATGGCTTTGTACGTGGAAGTCACTAACTTGGACTCCAGGAAGACACAAGGTTCTACATAACAGACCGGTTAGCAAGTTTGCGACTGTAGAATATAGGGAGGACTAGCTATTGAGATACAGAATTGTCTAGAAGGTCATAGAGATGTATAACATGGAAACAGACCCTTCAGTCCGTACCGTCCATGCCAACAACTTAGCCAACCCAACAACTGTGTGAGAAATATGCTGTCAGGATGGGTGCTGGGTCCACTGCTTTTTGTCATTTATATCAATGATTTCTATGTGAATATATGAGGTATGGTTAGTAGGTTTACACTAGACACCAAAATTGGAGATGTAATGGGCAGTGAAGAAGTTTACCTCAGTACATTGGGACTTCAATTAAATG
>NC_057717.1:23825864-23827980 GCF_004010195.1 Chiloscyllium plagiosum | reverse complement strand
GAAGGTCATAGAGATGTATAACATGGAAACAGACCCTTCAGTCCGTACCGTCCATGCCAACAACTTAGCCAAACCAACAACTGTGTGAGAAATATGCTGTCAGGCTGGGTGCTGGGTCCACTGCTTTTTGTCATTAATATCAATGATTTTTATGTGCATATATGAGGTATGGTTAGTAGGTTTACACTAGACACCAAACTTGGAGGTGTAATGGGCAGTGAAGAAGGTTACCGCAGTACAATGGGACTTCAATTAAATGGGCTAAGGAGGGGCAGATGGGTTTAATTTAGATAAATATGAGGTTCTGCATTTTGGAAAAGCAAATAAGAGCAGGACTTGCACACTTAATGAGGAGGTCCTGGGGAGTGTTTCTGATCAAAGAGACCTTGGAATGCAGGTTCACACTTCCTTGAAAGTGGAATCTAGTGAAGAAGGTGTTTTGTATTGAGTATAGGAGTTGCGACGTTATTTTGGAGCTGTACAGGGCATTGATTCACCTACTTCTCGAATTCTGCTTTCGATCCTGGTCTCCCCGCTATAGGAATGATGTTGTGAAACTTGAAAGGCTTCAGAAAAGATGCACAAAGATGTTGCCAGGGTTGAGAGTTTGAGATATAGGGAGAGGCTGAATTGGCTGGGGCTGTTTTCCCTGGGGCATCGGATGCTGAGAGATGACCTCAGTGGTTGATACACTCATGAGGGACATGGTTAGGGTGAACAGCCAGGGTATTTTTCCCACGTTAGATGGGTCCACCACAGGCTTAAGGTGTGAGGGAAAAGATTTAAAAGGGATGGGAGGGGCAATGTTTTCAAGCTGAACATGGTATGTGTATGGAATGTGCTGCCAGAGAAAGTGTGGATGCTGGTATAATTGCAACATTTAAAAGGCATCTGATTGGTTATGTGATTAGGCAAGTCCTGGCAAATGGGATGAGATTAATTTAGGATATCTGGTGGGCATGGACAAGTTGGACCAAGGGGTCAGTTTCTGTGCTGTACATTTCTATGACACTAATAAATTAAAATTAAGATCGGTTTCTCTTTTATGGAGTGTTAGCAGAAGGTCAGAAAATTCTCCTTGGAGCTGAGAAGGTTAAGCAGTGATTTCAACGAGGAGCAGAATTGTTTCCAGGAAATTTAATTTACAGACAGCATGAGAAATTATTAACATTGTCACAATTTTTATGAACTACTTTCAGGTAACTGGCAAATAATGCAGGGTAAAAACGTGAAGATTATTTTACTCAGTAAGTTCTGAGCATCTGGAACAGTTTGATCGACAGCTGGATGCAGATTCAGTAGTTATTTTCAAAACAAATTTGCAATTTTCTTTTTTAAAGGAAGGATTTGGAGGGCTATGTCCAAATGAAAGGTGAGTTGGGACTGACTGGCACCATCTCCAGAGGGAGAGTGTACAGCCCCATTGAGCTGAATAGCCCCCAGCCTCTGTGCTCTGAGATACTGTCCCATTCACTGTGAATGATGAAGGTCATCAGAGGGCAGAGCCAGAGACATGTACAGCATGAAAACACACTCTTTGGTTAAACTGGTCTATGCCGACCAGATATCCCAACCTAATCTAGTCCCATTTGCCAACACTTGGCACATATCCCTCTACTCCCTTACTATCATATACCCATCCAGATGCCAAATGGTATAATTGTACCAACCTCCTCCACTTCCCGATAGAAGATTCCATCCACGCACCAACTCCAATGTGAAAGAAATTGCCCCTCCATTTTAAATCTTTCCCTTCTCATCTTAAACCTATGCCCTCTCGCTCTGGACTCCTCCACCCCAGGGAAGAGACCTTGTCTATTTATCCTATTCATGCCCCTCATGATATAATAAACCTTTGAGGTCATCCCTCAGCCTTTGATGCACCTGGGAGGAGAACACCACTTATGTCACAATGGAGCCTGGCTGATTGACACAGCTTCAGACCAATAGGACAGTTGGCGTGATCCTCCAGCCAATGGGAGTGAATGAGGGGTGGGTCCAGCGGGCCAACACCTGACCATGAGCTTTGCAAGCGCAGTGTCACTGTGAGGGGTCTCAGTGAGTGTGAAGGGACTGGGAGGGTTGATTTGCACTGTTTCAGTCTGCTAGACCTGAA
>NC_057717.1:23819778-23824943 GCF_004010195.1 Chiloscyllium plagiosum | reverse complement strand
GGATGTGGGAGGGGTGGGGAGGGAAATGTATCTCTGGTGGTGAGGTCTGATTGTAGTTGGTGGAAATGGCAGACGATGATGCATTGTATCTGGGTGGAAGGTGAGGACTAGCGGGATTCCATCCTTGTTGCAGTTGGAGGTGTGGGTGCCAAGGGCAGTGGTGTGGGAAGTGGAGGAGATGCACTGGAGGGGAAATTGCAGTCCTTGAAATCGGAGGCCATTTGGTATGTTCTGAAGTGTTCCGCCAGCTTGCATCAAGCTTCACTGGAACACTGCAGTAAGCATGAGACAGAGATGATGGCCTAGGAACAGTCTTGTGTGTTAAAGTGGCGGGAATTTGATGCTCCGGGTCTTTTTTGCAACAGAACGTAGATCATCAGCTGCCATTTCCACCACCGCTACTGAGATGCTACCAGGTTCCTGTCTCCTCCATTAACAGCTTTCCGCCCTCCCAGCCGGATCGTTATCCACTCTTTTGTCTTTCCAAATGTTCCAGTCTCTCTTTGGGGTCTGTCCCCACCTATTATTTACTCTTTAAACCCTATCTCCTGGAGTCCAAAAATGTGCAGGTTAGGAGAATTGGCCAAGCTATATTTCCCATAGTGTTCAGGGATGTACATTAGTCCGGGGAAATGGTGAGTAATAGAGTCGGGGAATGGGTCTGGGTGGGTGTGAATTGTTGGGCCGAAGGGCCTGTTTCCTGTGGGGATTCTAATTTTCCGAAGTGGGGGGAGAAACCGAGAGGCGAGGGAGACAGTTATTTTATAGATCTGCAACACAACCCTGTTCCTGTATTCTCCCCAATCCCTCTGAAGGGCTCGTACCTCCTTCCCCACCGCAGGGAAAAGACCTTGTGTATTTCCCCTATCCATGCCCCTACTGATTTTATAAATCTCTATAAGATCACCCATCAGCATCTGACGCTCCAGGGGACACAGTGTATTCATCCTCTCCCTGTACCTCAAATCCTCCAACCCTGGCAACATGCTTCTAATTCTTTTCTGAACCTTTCAAGTTTCAGAATATTGTTTGATAGGAAGGTGACCAGAATTGCACGCAATATTCCAAGAGTGACCTCACCCATGTCCTGCACAGCCGCATCATGACCTCCAAACTGCTGTACTCTGTACTCTGACCAATAAAGGAAAGCATACTAAACACCTTCTTCACTATCGTATCTACCTGCGATTGCTTTCATGGAGCTATGAACCTGCATTCCAAGGTCTCTTTGTTCAGGAGCACTCCCGAGGACTTTACCAAAAAGTGTATACAACCTGCTAATATTTGCTTTTCTAAAATGCAGCACCTTACATTTATCTAAATTAAACTCTTTCTGCCAGTTCTCAGCACATTCGACCCTCTGATCAAAATCCCGTTGTAATCTGAGGTAATCCTCTTCACTGTCCACTACACCTCCAATTTTGGTGTGATCTTACTAATACTTCCTATATTCACATCCAAATCATTTTTATAAATGATGAAAATTAGTGGATCCAGCACCGATCCTTTGTCACACTCCACTGGTCACAGTTCTCCATTCTGAAAAGCAACCTTCCACCACCACCCTCCGTCTTCTACCTTTGAGCCAGTTTTGTATCCAAATGGCTAGTTCTCTCTATCTTCCGTGAGATCTAGCCTAGCTAACCAGTCAATCATTGGGAACCTTGTCGAAAACCTTACTGAAGTCCATGTAGATCGTTTCCACCGCTTTGCCCTCATCAATCCTCTTTGTTACTTCTTCAAAAAAATTGACTCATGTTCATGAAACGGAAATGTGTTGCCGGAAAAGCGCAGCAGGTCAGGCAGCATCTAGGGAACAGGATGCTGCCTGACCTGCTGCGCTTTTCCGGCAACACATTTCCGTCTCTGATCTCCAGCATCTGCAGACCTCACTTTCTCCTCATGTTCATGAAAGGTGATTTCTCACACACAAAGCCGTTATTTATATCCACGACTTAACTCTGTACATTGGGGTCTGCGTCACCCAATTATAGGTGTTAATATTCTGGATAAAGTTCATGTACACCAGCTTTGTGTTAGTGACTGTGTCTTGAATCTTGTTAATAACACCAATGCCGGTTCGTTCCTTTTGAAAGGCAGTCCCTTCCGTCTGCTCTGTCTCCTCCATCCCCACCGGAGACAGTAAGTGGGAGGAGCTCATGGAGTTTCCATGTGAGTGAGACTGAGAAAATCTTCCCTTCATTCCACTAGCCCACCAGGAAACGGCGGTAGTGTCCTTACCTCTGAACCACGAGGTTTGGATTCAAAGTTGAGTAACAGCATCTTTGACGAGGCTGATTGGAAAACATGCCCAAGCTCCCAACTGTTCCTGTCTGAGCCTCCAAACACAATCTTCCTGTAGTCTCTCTCCTGTCAGACTCTCCCATTGCTCAGTTTGTCCAGGATCCCCTCCTGCTGCTGCACTGCTCCTGTCCCTCACTGACCTGTCCATCTCCCAGTGTCCTCTACATTCATTTATTGTTTACCATCCAATTGTCCCAGTACTCCAGTCCTCCAGCCCCGCCCTCTTGGGCAGCAACTGCTGTCAATCACCCAGGCTCCTGTGTGATCTGGAGCATGCTTTGTAGGAGGGGAGACTAGTGCACGGGCACAGTGCTGGCCAATTGTTGGCCTATGTGCAGTATGGGTCAGTGCCAGGGAGGGAGGCTGTGGATGTGTGGGATTAATCAGTCATTGTTTGCTCCCTCCCTTCCTCCCTCTGAGAACAGGACCCAGGGGAATGGTCCCAGCCTTCGTATCGTGACATGTGGTCGGCGTATCAGTGGGGGGAGCATTTTGCAGAAAGTTATCAGAACTCGTGTGAAGATTCAGGAATGTTATGGAAAGGAACAATGATGGGCCTGCAATTAAAATTCTAATTTGTTTCATTTTAGTTCAACCAGATATGATTTGGCCAGTGTGTGCAGGATGGTTCTTATCGTTGTGGGGAAAATAAATAAGAGATTCCAGATTGGGGAAAAAAGTCAGTTTGGTTCTGACTAGGAAGGAAACCCTGGGAGGTGGGAGGAGGATTCACCAACACCCGGAAATCTCCGAGTTAGAGTAATAGACTTGATTAGATTAGATTTCCTACACTGTGGAAACAGGTCCTTCGGCCCAACCAGTCCACACCGACCGTCGGAAGAGTAACCCACTCAGATCCATTTCCCATGGCCGATTCACCTGACCTGCGCATCTTTGGTTTGTGGGAGGAAACCGGAGCACCCGGAGAAATCCCACGCAGACACGGAGAGAATGTGCAAACTCCACACAGACAGTCACCCAAGGCTGGAATCGAACCTGGGACCCTAGTGCTGCGGGGCAGCAATGCCATCATGCCACCCCTTTTTTTTGTTTCTTAGCCTGCAGGCAGGAACTAGGAAGCTGAATTCAAGGAGAGGAGAGGGAGTGTGAGAACTGGGTGTGGAGGAAAGGAGTGAGGAGATTGGTTTGGTCTTCAGTTAACAAGAGAGAGAAATTGTGAGACTGAGATTTAAAGCTTTGAGGCAACAAGGGAACTACAACTTAATACTATCATTGTCTTATAAAGATCCATCCGGTATTAACGATGGTATCTTATTTTCTCTGTACGTTACTGAAATGGCGGATTTGTGGAAGAGAAATTCAAATTGAACTTCATGTTCAGTTTTGATAGTTACTTGATCCGTGTCGATCTGGATATCATTGGCCTTTTCATGTGGAAGGAAAGGTGTGTATTCTGTCCGTGGGTGAATATTTCAAATGTCAGTGTGTCTGGAATAAATTACCGAGACACAGCCAAGTCCATGTTAGTGTGGTGACTGTGGAGAGAGATTTCATTTGTTTTTAAATGTCTGAAAAACATGGCACATTTTGCAGGAACAATTAAGTTACAGATTTGTTTTGTATGAGGACAAGGTTTTAATTACCAAGCAACCAGAAAGAGACAAGGATACCTGCACCATGGAACAAACGATGAAAACGGGATTGTTGCAAAGGAGTTAATTATCGATTAAGGATTGTAATCCATTGGCGTTGTCACGTCGGTTCCAGCGCCGTGGGGAAATACTGGAAATGTGATGAATGTAATGTAGGTTTCAGCTATTAAATTAACATGTGAAAGACATTTGGACAAATACATGGATAGCAAAGGGTGAGAAGCAGATGGGCCAAGTGAAGAGAAATGGGGTTCGCGTGGATGGACATTCTGGTCAGCATGGGATAGTTTGGGCCAAAGGGCCAGCCTCTGCTATAGGATGCTCTGACTCCAAGTATATTTACTATTTCTCCTTCTATCTCTTGTAGCACCCTGGGATGTATTTCATCTGAGCAAGGAGACTTGTCTACCTTTAACTCCATTAGCTTGCCCAACTCTAATGCTTTTGTGATGATGGTTGTTTCTTGGTCCTCACCTTCCTCAGTCTCCTTATCAATTACTGGCATGTTCTTCGTATCCTCCACTGTGAAGACTGACTGTTTTTGTACTCATATTCCTGAACCCTGCTGGATAGGAATAACTAGGTACAGAACTCTGAGAGGCCTTCTTTGAGTCTTTATTGATGAGACATGGCAGTTACCTGGATAGTGTACATACAAAACACCTCCAGGCAGCATCAGGTAACTCCCCGCCTCGCCGATGTGCCGCTCCCATTCTTATACCTTTGTGGTTTTGAATGGAGGCTGTCTCTCAATATTATCTCCATGGCAATGGCTGTTAAAAAGTCGAGTTCAGCTCAACACTTTGTGGTTAAATCACATACCCCTCCCCCACACCCCTGTGGCTCAGTTAGGTAACTGACAGGCACTTCAGTTTCAGTGGGGCTGATGTGGTAGAACTGGTGTTGTAGCGGGGTGGGCAAAGTTAAAAACCACACATCACCAAGTTGTACTTCCAAATAAAGCTGTTGGACTATAAGCTTTTGCAGTGTGCTGTGCGTTTTAACTTGATCAGCATTATCTCTATGGTAACAGTTAAGTGCTTCAACAATTACAGAGGCCATATGTTCCCCACATAATAGGTTCCCCTCTAGCAGTGTAAACTGCTATTCTGGCCCTGGGGATAGCTATTCAATCCCATCTAGCTTTCTGTGGATCTTTAAAGTTTTTCTAATCTCCTAGATTCTCCTTGGCCTTTGCCAATTTGTATGCTTTCTATTTCAATTTGATAGACTCCCTTATTTCCTTAG
>NC_057717.1:23817366-23818736 GCF_004010195.1 Chiloscyllium plagiosum | reverse complement strand
TTTCCGAAAATCTCCTTTGGTGAAGGTGGTGAGTGTTGGATTCAGCTTTCCAGTTATTACCGTAAGAAGATAAGCCGTTGGGCACAGGAGAGGCAATGTAGCCCTTCGAACCAGCTCCACCATTTAATATGGTGATGATTGAGCTCACCTCGGTCTCAGCTGGATTTTCCTGCCTGCTCTCTCTCACCCTTCAACTCATTGCAAATTCAACATCTGTATCTATTCAGTAAATTTGCTCATTGTCCTGGCATCCACCGCACTTTGAATAGGGAATTCCACAGATTCACAGCACATTGAGATAAGTACATTCTTCTTCATGAGAATAGAAGAGAGTCCCTACAGTGCAGAAACAGGGTACTCGTCCATGGAGTCCACACCAACCCGATAATGAGCATCCCTTTCAGACTCACCCATTCCCTGTATTTCCCATGGTAAATAGCTAAACCTGCACAGGCATGGACACTGTGGGAATTTAGCATAGCCAATCCACTTAACATGCACATCTTTGGACTGAGAAATGAAACTGCAGCACCCAGAGGAAACTCGCACAGACACGGGGAGAACGTGTAAACTCCACACAGTCGCTGAAGGCTGGAATCAAATCCAGGTCCCTGACGCTGTGAGTCAGCAATGCTAACCATTGAGCCACCTCTGCTTAAAATCGTCTCCTCCTATTAACCACACCACGCCCCAGTTGGCTGAATCTATAGTCCTTACATCAGAAAATGAGGTTGTGGAAGCAGATTTCTCAGTAAAACCCAATGACAGTCCATATGTTCTGTGTGTCTGAATGGGACTCCTATATACAACACCCTCCAGTCCACACTTTTCATTTTCTTTCCAGAGATATGGCTCCAATGGCTTCATGGGGACTACATCTCCCACCATCCCTGAAGCAGGGACCACGCCTGTGTGGGGAAACCCGGCACTGTACATGCATAGAATTTTGGCGGATTTTGGAGCATGTGCTTTGGGTAAGTATACTTTGCGGAAAGTATTTCACACTGTATGATTGGCTGGAGGAAGAATGAATCTGCTTATAGTATTGATCAGTTGGGCGGTCAAAGTGTCACCACACAAATGGGGGACAATTCTCTCTCCCCAATTCATTGTAAAAGTGGGAATCAACTAATGGGAAACAAAGAAGGATCTGACCCATTCTCCCAGACTGAAGGTTCCTCTTCTGTCCAGGATCTGCCAACTCCCTGTCTGTTTCCTTTTGTTTCGTTCTGCTGTTACATTATTGACTTGCAGCAACTGAAGGGAAAGGAAGTGAACCCAGAAAGGGTGCAGAGTCTCACCAGGGGCGGGAAGTGGTGGCATAGATCTGTTTATCAGCAACTCCCGTGAGAATGGGGAGGCTGTACATT
>NC_057717.1:23812404-23816866 GCF_004010195.1 Chiloscyllium plagiosum | reverse complement strand
TGGGAGACGTGGACGTCGGATATGTGGAACAGTCCATCTTCCGCAGCTACACTGGCACCACGCCCCACCTTTTCCTCCGCTACATCGATGATTGTACTTGCGCTACTTCGTGCTCCCACGAGGAGTTGGAACAGCTCATCCACTTTACTAACACCTTCCCCCCCCGACTTCAAATTTACCTGGACCGTCTTCATCCCCTTCCTAGGCCTCGCTATTTCTATCTCGGGCGACCGACTCAACACAGACATTTACAACAAACCGACTGACTCCCACAGCTACCAAGCTTACACCTCCTCCCACGCTTCCCCCTGTAAAAACGCCATCCCTTTTTCCCAATTCCTTCGCCTCCGCCGCATCTGCTCCCAGGAGGAACAATTCCACTACCGAACATCTCATAATGGCCTCCTTCTTCAAAGGCCGCAATTTCCCCTCAGACATGGTTGACGATGCTCTCCACCGCATCTCCTCCACTTCGCCCACCTCCGCCCTTGAACCCCGCCCCTCCAATCGCCATCAGGACAGAACCTTCCACTCCACCAACCTCCGGATGCATCGTATCATGCTCCGTCATTTCCGCCACCTCCAAACAGACCCCACATCCAGGGATAAATTTCCCTCCTCACCCTTATAAGCGTTCTGGTGAGACCACTCCCTCCGTGACTCTCTCGTCAGGTCCACTCCCCCCACCAACCCAACCTCCACGCCAGGCAACCTTCCCCTGCAACCGTAAGAAGTGCAAAACTTGCGCCCACACCCCCCTCACCTCCCTGCAAGGCCCCAAAGGATCCTTCCATATCTGTCGCAAATTCACGTGCACCTCCATGCACATCATTTACTGTATCCACTGCACACCATGTGGTCTCCTCTACACTGGGGAGACAGGCCGCCTATTTGTGGAACGTTTCAGGGAACACCTCTGGGAAACCCGCAGCAACCAACCCAACCGCCTCATGGTTGAACACTTTAACTGCCCCTCCCACTCCGCAAAGGACATGCAGGTTCTTGGCCTCCTGCATCGGCAGAACCTGGCCACACGACGCCTGGGGGAAGAGCACCTCATCGTCCGCCTAGGAACCCTCCAACCACACGAGATGAATGTAGATTTCTCCAGCTTCCTCATTTCCCATCCCCCGACTTTATCTCAGTCCCAACCCCGGATTCAGCACCGCCCTCTTGACCTGCAATCTTCTTCCCGACCTCTCCGCCTCCAATCCCCTCTCCGGTCTATCACCCTCACCCTCACCTCCTTCCACCTATCGCATGCCCAGCGCCCCTCCCCTAATTAGCTCCCTCAACCACCTTTTATTTCAGCACGCTTGGCACACCAGCCACATTCCTCAAGAAGGTCTTATGCCTAGAACGTCGATTCTCCTGCACCTCGTATGCTGCCTGGTTTTTTGCGCTTTTGTCTCCACTGGGTGACAACTAAACGTTTTGTTTTTACTTGCAAGCTATGCTGGGAGATGGCAGAGCCTTAGTGTCAATTACTTACAGTCGGTAGAATCAGTTACACGGCAGGAAATGAGCAAATCTGATTGTGGGTTTTCAACAAACGTCTTTTATGCTCGAATGGAAAGATGATGAGCTGGCAGGAGAGAAAGAAATGGACCATGGAGATTCTTCCCCCACGTAAATTAGTGTGAGTTCTCTTGTGTGCAGTCTATGTGTTGTTCCGAGGTCGTTTTCATCCATAAATATGCAGAAAGTCCAATGCAACACGGGTGTATAATTCTTTCATGCGACCGGGCAGTAGTTAACATCTGCACCCCAAATTTCCCAAATGAATAGAAACCAAGGGAAACACTCGCTCACTGACAATCAGAACCACGGTCCTGAGCTGCGCCGCTTCATACAGACCAACATGGCAGTGAGGGTTAAAAGGAGCCATTGTTTCTCCCTTTGTCCCAGAGACAGTGAGATGGACGGCATGCATCATTCCCGCGCAGGCAGGAGCCATTCAGCCCACCCAGTCCACGACGACTCTCTATCAGTGTATCTCTTCTCAGTTTTTTCACAATTGTTGATACATGTCCAAATATTTAGGAGATGAGTCTGTGTGGTGATGCTGTCTCACATCTGCTGATCCAATTGCCATTCATGTCTGAAAAAGTAATTAAGTACGGACCTGAGTAAGTATCCGGAAAGCGTAGGTTCGAATCTTACCTGGCTCGAGGGTAACGCAGGTATTTATTGCATTTAGAAACCAATAGTACTCTTTGTTCTTAAGCTGAATTGTCCTTGACTTCATGATCTGCAGGAATCTTCAGTCAATTTCCCCTAGAACATCAGAGACAATGTTCTTATGTAATTACAGGAGGGGAACTCAAATTGACCTACACGATCTTCATGGGCATCTTGTCATTTCCATAGCTCACTGACCCAATCACAGCGATTCATGGGAATGGCAAGGAAACAATGTGAACAGCAAGTCGCAGCTTTGAGAACCTTTCGAAACCAGTATCCAAGGACAGTGAAGGGTGAATGTTTCGACTGAGCAATTCAAAGAAGGCAGTGCTGGAACAGTGGGAAATTGGAACACTGAATGCGACTGTGCTGGTCCAGGGAATGTCGCCCAGCGCCACCTACCCTCTCCCTCTCCCCTCAGGCACAACAACAGACCACCACACAACCGAGGCAGCTTCAACAGACTGCTTACACTGTGGCTGATCCCTTCCACCATGCTCCAGAAACTAACTAGTGCTATCGAGAGAGGGATTTTTCAAAGGCGATTGCAATATGTCTCACTGCGCAGTATATCCTCGATGACTCTAAAATATTAGAGGAGACATTTGCAGCAGGTCAGGCAGCATCCGAGTATCAGGAGAATCGACTTTCCGTTCATAAGCCCTTCATCAGGAATGAAGCTTGCGGGCAGGGGAGCTGAGAGATAAGTGGGAGTCGAGTGGGGCTGGAGGAAAGATAGATGAGAATGCAGAAAGTAGATGAAGGTGCGGGACAAGGTGATGGGTGGAGAGGAGGGTGGAGCGGATAGATGTGAAAGTTGATGAAGAGTTGAAAACAGCAGTGTCGAGTTCGAGGCTTGGGATAAGTTGCGGGGAGTGGAATTGAGAAAACAGGGGAAATCCACATTAATCCAGTGGGATTGCGGGGTGGAGCAGCGGAAGATGAGGCTTCTTTCCTCCAAGTGTCAAGTAGTTAGTGTTTGGCGATGGAGTAGGCTCAGAATCTGTATTTCCTTGGTGGAGTGGAAAGGGGATTTGAATTGTTCAAAGACGGGGCGATGCGGTTGGTGCAGGCGTCCCAGGTAGTGAGTGTGTGGCGATGGAGTAGGCCCAGAATGTGCATGTCGTTGATGGAGTGGAAAGGGGATTTGAATTGTCCAGGAGCGGGGTGGTGTGGTTGGTGCAGGTGTTCCGGAGTTTCCCCTGTAACGATCCACAATGTGGTGTTCTGTTCGTCGATGTAGGTGAGGCCACATCGTGAGCAACAAATGTTATCTACTCTATCCGTTGCACTGGTTGTGGTCTCCGAGGCCTGATCCCTTGCAGGCACGTCTCTGTGATACCCACAAAAATAACATACCTGCCAATTTCAAACTATGCTTCAAACTCATTTATCTTTTTTTCGTATACTGTGTCTGTTTAGGTACAACACCGTTATAAATCACACAGCACCAGGTTATAGTCCAACAGGTTTAATTGGAAGCACACAAGCATTCGGAGCGATGCTCCTTCTTCAGGTGATTGTCTCTGAATCATAGGTACAACACCCTCACGCATGCCGTGACGGCTCCTCTTCTCAGAGTTGTCCCCATAATTGCTGTTGTGGAAATAGATTCCTGACCCTTTCCATAGTTACTGCCCTATTACTTGTTGTGAAAACTTTAACCAGTGCAAAGCCCTCCACTTCTTGAAGTTTTTCACGTAATTTTCGATGCCATTTAAACCAACCCCCATAGTTTACATTACAGTGCTATAAACCGACCCCAGACTTTGGCCACAACTTCTTGCAGGTGGAACCTGTCCCATCAGAACATTTCCATCTGTCGTCAGTTCTGACCCCAATATCCAAAGAAATAACATGTATTTCTCCCACACCAGTCTTTCAATCGCACACTTACCTCGTTAATCTTACTGATCTAATGCCGATTTATTTATGGATCCAGAGGTTATATCTATTTGTATCTGTTTTCTGATTTAGCGCAAACTACATTCCATCAGCAGAAACTCGTTACTCTTTCTACCAATGTCAACAACAGGATCGTTCCTCTCCCAAACCAAGTTCCTCTGCAGCCCAGAAGAATATCCTGAAACCGGGCACCAGGCAGGCAACACAGCCATGGGGACATTTGATTTGGGGAATAGGGAAGAGTCTCTGTTTCCTGGCATCTGCTATCCTCGATTATACCGATATTGTTCTTCTCTGCATCCTCTTGAATCGCCTACTCTACCACATTTCTGTCCGCAGTTTGTTCATCCTCCCTACAGCCAACGTTCTCACA
>NC_057717.1:23809880-23811803 GCF_004010195.1 Chiloscyllium plagiosum | reverse complement strand
TGTGTAAACTTGCAGCATGGATAGGTAACTGGGACTTCGATGTGGTGGCCATTTCTGGGACATGCATAGACAGGATCAGGAACAGCAGTTACAGTTTCCAGGATTTAGAATCTTAATTGAGAACAGGGGAGTTGGTTAAATATGGGAAGGTGTGGCTTGGTTAGTCAAGGACAGCATAACGGTGGTTGAAAGTTATCTTGACAAGGATACGTCGACTGTGGTGGTATGGCATAAGGTCAGGAACAGGATAGGCGAGGCCACACCGCTGGAAGTTTTCTTTAGACCTACGCAGTCTTCCAGGGATTTGGAGGAGTGGTTCGGCCAAACGATTCTGGGGAGGACTGAAAGGAACAGTTTGGGCATTCTGGGGAGCTCTACCGTCCCCAGATTGAATGGAAATGCAATACCTCTAGTACGTCGGATGGATCAGTTTTCATCCAATGTGTGGTGGAGGGTTTCCTGACACAGTATGTCGAAGGACTGACAAGAGGGGTGGCTACATTGAATCTGGCGCTTAATATTGTACCATACCAGGTGTTTGAGTTAGTTTTAGGCGAGCACTTTGGAGAAGGTGACCATAATTCAGTCACCTTCAGTCATAATTCAGCGTTTTTTTTTAGCAATGGAAAGAGATAAGTACATACCACAGGGCAAGAGCAATAGATGAGGGAAGGGCAATTATAGTGCGATTAGGCAGGACTTCGGATGCAGAGAATGGGGTAGCAAAATTAAGGGGATGGGACAATCCAAACGTAGTGCTGGTTCAAGAAATATATATTGCGTGCCCTTGATAGTTACAAAGCAGGGAGAAAGTGATAAGATATGGCAACCGTGGCTTACTAAATGAATTACATTTCTTCTTCAGTGGAAGAAGGAAGCTTATGTGACCTTGAGGCGAGATTTGTTCAGATGAGGCGATGGAGAGTTACAGATTGGCTTATAAGTATTTAAAGACTGACATAAGAGGAACAATGCGGTCAGGTGAACAGTCTTTGTCAGGTAGAATAACGTAGAACCCAAAAGCTTTCGAAAGGTATTTGAGTACGAAATCGATGACTATTGTGGGGTTGGGCCAGTCAAAAACAGAAGTGGGAAATTTTGTGTGGACACTTTGGAGACTGGAGACGTGCTAAACAAATATTCCCTAACTGTTTTCTCTCAGGAAAAAGGAGAATATTGTCGTGGAGAAAAGTGTGATTTAGGAAATTAGACTAGAAAGGATCGAATTGAGTAAGGTGGAGGTGTTATCAATCCTAGAAGTAGTGGAAGTGGACAAGTCCCCTGGGCCAGATGGGATTGATCCGTGGATTCTCAGAGAAGCTGGGAGAGACGTTGTAGCCTTTGGCATTGCACTTTGAGCAGTCATTGTTTATATTCTTAGTACCAGATTAGTGGAGAATTGCCAACATTGTGCCCTTGTTCAAAAAGGGCAGTAGGGATGACCCAGATAATTATAGACCAGTGAGCCTTACGTCTGTTGTAGGAAGAAAAATTGGGAACGTTTGTAAGAGGTGGATTTATAATAATCTTGCAAGCAATTAGTTGATTGCAGTTCATCAACATGGTATCGTCAAGGGCAAGTCATTTCTCACAAAACTCATTGAGTATTTGGAGAATATGACTAAGCATGTGGATAAGGGTACGGCAGTTGAAGCTTTCGTTTTTCATTCATACAAATGAATTAGATTAAAATATGGAAAGCATGGTCAGTAAGTTTGCAGATGATGTCAAGATTGATTTTTTAGTGGGCAGTACAAAACGTTCTGTCAGATTGTAAATAGGTTTTTGCACGTTCTCCCCGTGTCTGCATGGGTTTCTTCCGGGTGCTCCGGTTTCCTCCCACAGTCCAAAGATGTGCAGGTCAGGTGAATTGGCCATGCTAAATTGCCCGTAGTGTTAGGTAAGGGGTAAATGTAGGGGTAT
>NC_057717.1:23762080-23809705 GCF_004010195.1 Chiloscyllium plagiosum | reverse complement strand
ATTCTCATGTTCACTCACAAAGGCAGACACACCAGCACATCACCGACAGTGACTGAGGCCTCAGCGTTATGTGCTTCACATCTGCAATTTTCTCTGAAAAAAGGAAGCTTCACGCGGAACACTAGCCAATTCTCCAGAAAATGTGAACCGTTGGGGGGAGCTGTGGTATGAAATGGAAATGGAGTTGAAATATTCCAACACGCTGCTCGTGTGTAACTTTAAATTTCCAAATTCCACCCAAACTGTCCCTGCGACTCCTGAGATCTGACAGGATAGCGGTCAGCAGACATTCAACACTAAAATTAACCGACACAAGCAAACGCAAAGCACTTTCAAGTCTCATTTCTTTCTGTCTCTGTCCCTGTCACGCTTCTGGCTTCCTCTGAACATCCAACTCACTGCTCAATGAGCTGCTTGATACTAACAGAGACAGATAATGCACGCAATCTTTATCTCGAAAGCAGAGTCAGGAAATGTTACACACAAGGGCTGACACACGGCTGAGTAATGTGACAGCACGATATTATCGTCCTGATTGTCCTGTGGACTGATTCCAGGAATGTGCACCATACCAGTTATTACCAATTGAAATTTCCCAATGTATGTCTTGATTGACAGACAGGTCAGGAGAGAGTAGTTCAAACCCTTCATCGCTCTGGGTCATTTTGCAAACAATTTCCTGTTACTTCACAAACTGAGCTCCCCACAGCTGGTCATGGAGATCACTAGCACAGAAAAAAGCGCTTTGGCCCACAAAGTCTGCACCTGTTTCAGGTAATCCCCTAACTGTTCTTATCTTATTTTGCAGCACTTGGCTCAGAGGTGCAAATGAAGTCAGTAATGGATGTATACAATTAAATGGGTCTCACCTCTTCTGGAGGTTTCTGCTTGTTCAACCCTGACCTGCGATGGGTTCCAGATTCACAATATTCCTAATCTGTTTTACGAGCGTTTTTCCCTATTCAGTGATATGAATCTCAAACAAGAAAGCAGAGAACAATCTCTTTTCCAGTTTACACTAGGCTCGCAGTTACAGTCAGCAAGATGTGAAACTGCACGAGAAAACCGTAGTGGATTTAAAGCCCATCACCTTACCCACTTAGCAGCAACTGCAGAAGCACACGACTGAACTGGTTTGCCAGTCCTCTCTGCCTGTGGAGCTGAGGGACAGAGCATCATTCTTAGGTTTGTTTCAATTCAATCACTACAGCTTCGGCAGTGTTAAACGTCCGGGAATGTATGGTCTGTGTGATCAATCCCGACAGTTGGAATGGATATTCAATAAAAATCGAAAGCAGATGTATCAGCAGAAACTAAACACGTCTGGCAGCATCTGTGGAAACAGAAAGAGAGACAACGATTCAGAGCTTCTTTAGAAGTTTGTTAGAACTCTGTTTCCCCCACAGATACTACTGCAGCAGTTTCTGTTTTTATTTCTGATTCACGGCATCCACAGCCCTTATTAGTCACAAAAGCAATACAGAAACGCAGTTGTGGTTCCTCACTAGGTAAGGTTTCCGTTTGGGGAAAATATCCCTGACCTGATTAAAAACCCAAACCTACGCAGCAAAGAAACAGTTGGAGCAAGTACAGCGATTACTCCATCCATGAGTGGTGAGACCAACCACCCTCTCGATTAACAGCCGACCGCGCTGAACCAAAGCACCACAGAGAGTGGGAACAATCTTCTTATAGCATCTCATAAAGCAGGCGGTTCATGGATCCAAGCTATTGCATGGCCTTCACAGAATAACAATTGCCATTTATCAGCTTTACTTTTCCTTTCTAACGTCTGGAACACTCATTGTGGAAACTGGAGAACAGTCTGATCCCACCCTCTGCACGCACCTCCATGTCACTGGGAACCAGCTCTCCTACAACTGGGAACGACTCCCTTAGAAAATTCCAGTGCCTTTTCTGTTCCCATGTATTCTCATTGTGCCGGAGCTGAGATGAGGTTTGAATTCCTGACGTGGAAGAACGGGAGTCCTTTCAATGTTTCACATTATTTCTTTTCCCAAGAATATTAGAATCAATGTATTGGCCTCTTAAAGCATGGGAAGGTGTCGGGCCTGTCTCTGCTTAGTCGGACAGTTCACCCTTCATTCCCCTCTGAATCCACTTCCCAAGGAATGTCTAAAGAATCACAAAGCTGGCGACTGGAATTTCTGTTTTGCTTCTTAATCACATTTGCACCTTCCACCGAGCAACATTTCCCAGCATCTTTTTCACAATCCTTTGCTTTGAACTTGGTCCAGAGATGAAGAAATCATCTTTTGTGGAGAAATTCCCGACTCTGGGAACGTTCTCATAGAAGCAAATAAGGTTAACGGCAGATTTCCTGGGGAACTTTAAAATGATGTTGGAGGGAGCAATGGGGATAGGAGGGTTGATGATAAGAAGGAAATTTTGCCTCTGACCAGTGCAACTCACCAGAGGACTGGGATTGAGGACATTTATTGAAAAACAACATTTGTGTCGAATACATTTTGCGAATTCTAAATAAACTCCACAGGTCTGATATTGTCTGTTGTTGGAGTAATAGAGCGAACGTTTTGAGGCAGGTCCGTTTCTTGTTCAGAACCCAAGTTTCCTGCATGTCAACAAATGAGCAGACCTGACAAAATGTGGGGTTATTGAAACGGACTTTCTGTAGTTTGAGGGATAACCCATCCACCAGAAAGTCATTTAAAATCAACAGTGAAGGAAACGTAGTCGTATGATTAAAACCTGTGCGGGGAACCACTAATGGCTATCTAATACATCGCCTTAACCACTCAGCCACAACTATAACGCTGAGATACTGCTTAGTATTTCTCGTGAAATTGGGGCTTCCAACAGAAAACATGAGGACACTATCCGGTTTTTTTCTGTCTGCGCAATGATTCCAAAATTTGGGTCCCCATGTAATTGATTAGAATGGAGGAGGCTGATAAGAAATTGGATTGCGCGACACGTATTGATGAAAGACAGAGTGCTTGGGAAGGATGCATTTTCATGAGCAGAGAGATTAGTAATAATGTAATGGATCGAGAAATGAAGATGTCATAGTATTTTTATAGCACCTTTCAGCACTATCTGCGTCACAGGCACTGAAGGAAATTTGAAGCAGATGTGGCGTTGTCAAATCAAATGTGCAAATCAGGGCAGTTTGTTCAACCAGAAGTAAAAGAAAATGCTACAAATACTCAGAACTGACGCTGGAGACGCTAGTGAGTTTATGCCTTACATTTTGCGTTTGTTCAGCTCTGATTGTTATCCGGGATAGTATAGGACTGGTGGGCCTAGTATCAGGAGAAGGGTTTACCCAATTAAGGCACAGATGAGGAGGCTGTTCTCACATCCTGAGGATAGAAAATACGTGTTCTTATTTACAACAGAGAGATCTGCCAAGTCTGGGTATATTCAAGGTTTCAATTATTTATCTCTCTGTTAATAGCATGCAGCAAGTGGCATTGTGAAATATGTCCAAGTTTGCTGACAATAGACAATAATGGGAGAGCATGTTGTGATGAGGACGTGAGAATCTGCGAAGGTGTATAGATAGTTTGACTGAGTGGGGGAAAAACTTTGCAGATGAAGTTTCATGTCGTGAGTGTCAGGTTGGAAGAGTCAAAAGGCAGAGCACTATGAAAATAAAGGGAAAGTAGAAAAAACTTGTAGGACAGAGGAATCTGGGTGTTCCTGTGCCAAACACATAGTTTTGTGTCGTTTTTGTTCTGACCAACCATATGGTCTCCTTTCCGAAGTGTTGCAATGAAAGAGATGGTTTCCCGAGAAAAAAATATAAATCGAAACTATAAAAAAAAGACCAAGAAAAGACTTGTGCCGTTCTATTGGACAACCTTGATGGGTATTGTTCTGTAAAATCCCGGGAGTTGGAATTGTCAGCTCGGGAGTGGAAGTCAGCAGATCCATGATTACTGCCAACATTTATCTGTCTTCCTCACGTTTTATTTTGCACTGTGGTTCCTGTGAGTAAACTCGGGTGACGTATTTCCCTCACTGTTCCTCGTCACTCCCCGAAAGAATTCAACGTTCTTATCTCCTGCTTCTAGGTAACCTCCACATTTCCCATTTCTGCCTGCTTTCTTGCAATATCAATTGATCCAACACTGTCTTATTAATGCACACACGAAGAGAAACGCAAAACAACTGCTATCGACACTGGGTTACGAACGCAGATGACTGCAGCCACATCTCAGAATAGTGACAACCTTACGATCACAAACAGACACATCGAACCACCAGGAAATTCCATATAAGTACACGGCCAGAGGCCGTGCGAGTCATAGCACCGGAAAAACAACAGAAATACTCTTTTGGGAAACGGATCTGGTTGTATTTCTCAATCAGCAATCGAATTGTACTCTAGTGACATCAGCAGTTCCCTCAAACAAAGAACTAACCACTGCTGCAGACGGAGGAGAAAGTGAGGACTCGATGTGCTGGAGATCAGAGACGTGAGTGTGGTACTGGAAAGAATAGCTGGTCAGGCAGCATCCGAGGAGCAGGAGAATCGAGGTTTTCGGCATAAACCTGATGAAACATTCATGCCCGAAACGTCGATTCTCCTGCTTCTTGCATCCTGCCTTACATGCTGTCCTTTTCCAGCGACAAACTCTCCACTACCACAGACTGTCATATAATCAGAGTGCCCAGGCACGGAATCAGAGACACTCAATGCCCTGAGTACACCTACTGGGGACACATTGCGTTGGCGTTTAGGAGCAAGTTGTTCTTCATGAATGAGGCTCTAGATTTGCCTGCCTCTGGGTCCTTTACAATGTTTGCTGCACTCCTTGCATGGAGCATTGTTTGCCCACATGTGCACTGCACATGTAGGGTAGTGGGCATTTGTTCTGGGGACTTGTTGGCTGAACCTGGCTTTGGATTTATGCTCGCTCAAACATCTGAATGGTCAGAGGAGTGTGGCTGTCAGTTCTGAGATTTTGTTCATATATAAGGTGGACCGCTTAGTGTGTCGGGTCATGGCATGTCCTCGGAGCGTTGTTTGTCTGCAATGATTCTGCTGAATATCTTTTCTTGGCAAAGCATTTCTGGAGGAGCCAGTGAACAGCACAGATATTTTCCCCTCGTCGCAATACACACAGTCGAAGAGAAAAACAAGTTCAACTGGGGCAACACAATAACAATAGGACAAGTTAAATAAAGGGCGGCTAGAAAATTTCTAGAAGGGAAACACTCATTCATGGACTCCATCAACAAGCTCGTTGAGCTAAACCCAACGTACCGGGACCTGAAACTAAGTACCAATTCTGGCAATCGGAAGCAGTGGGAATGAACGCAAATCAAATCCAAATGCCACAGGACAGCCACGCTTCACAGGAGTCTCAGAAGCCCTGAAGATGTCGCCGAGAAAGCGGAGGAAACGTCTGTAAACCAACTTCCCAAAACCGCCGAAAATACCCACAACTGCACCCTGCACTAGAATTACAAATCTTTACACAAACCTTGAAAACCCAAAACAGGCCGGGCTGCGCCAGCAAGGAAATGAACTCTGGAATCCCACGTGACATGTGAGGATACTAAATACCACACGACGGAGGAGGTCAGAGCAAGCCAAGCTCCCAGATCTTTGTGCGTGTCCTTGTTAAAAATAACATCCCATTTTCCATCCTTTGGCCTTGTATGCCGTAAGCATTACAAATTCTCATGTGAATACTTCAGAAGGTTATTAGGGTCTCTGCTGCTCTGAAACTGAGAGACAGTGAGTTCCAGATTCCAAACACTCGCTGTCTGATTAAGTTTTTATTTGCATCGACTCAAACATTCTTGCCTCTTAACTTAAATCTACGGTTCCCTGGTGATTGACGCCTCCATCAAAGGGAAACGTTTCTTTCAATCTGCTCAATCCAAACGCCTCATTATTTTCCACATTGCAATCATGTCTCTTCTCAATCTCCCCTGCTCTCAAGAACACAACTCCAGTCTGTCGAAACTCTTTAATAGCTGCACTTCTTCAATCCAGACAATATCTGACAAATCACTTCTGCACCGTTTTGATAGCTGTCATATCGCTTCTAATAATTAGAATTGCAGAATTGTACACAATACCCTCGCGAGAGCCGAATGATGATATGAAACAAATGTGTAGAAACCACCGAAATTGGTCTTTTCCAATAAGGTCTCTTCCCTTCGATACTGTTCAGTGCCTTTTTCATGAACCTAATGCTCCAATAATCTCTGGTCCATGAAATGCAAAACTATACAGGAGGATTGATCATGCAACCACCTTATCTGATTGCATTGAGTGGTTCGAAGAACCTGATGGTGATACTGGGGCACGTTCACCGAGCAACAGTGACAGCTGCAGCACACACTTAATGGTGTCAACGTGAAAGTGAGTGTTAGACAGTGCAAAACATCAGTGACATGGGAAGAGTGACGGAAAGGGGGGATAGTGATTGTGAAAGGGAGATAAATCTCCGTTATTGGGTGAATTTGAATCCTGATATATGACTCGCAATGATGTCAGAGAGCAGACTGGAGAGTATTTTCCCGTTAAAAATGGGTTGATCCTTTTCAGTGTTTGTTTCACACAGGTGATGTGGCATAAAATGGAACAAATGTGCATTGCCATTACTCGAAAAGGAGCGGAATTTGCTGCGACCACAAAGCAGAGTACGAGCCACGATATAATCAGGTGAAAAAAAAAAACATGATATAAAAAGCAATAAATGCAATGGCCGAGATACGTGAGGAAAAGTAGCACATGCACAACAGGAAAAGTTGCCACATACTCGACAGAGATTGGGTTGATTCTTCTTCTTCGATGTCCCCAGAGACTGTGGAGATTCCATTATTGAGAATGTTGAAGACTGAATCCGATAAGTTCCTGCAAACGATGAAATGTACAGACAATAGTGCATGGTATTGTCGAAATGCAGTGTTTAGTAACACCGAAGTTTCACATCGTTACATCACCAATTACAGGAGACAAGGAAGTAAGTATTGTTGCACTCACATCACCCTGCAAACGATGAAATGTACAGACAATAGTGCATGGTATTGTTAAATGCAGTGTTCAGTAACACCGAAGTTTCACATCGTTACATCACCAATTACACGAGACAAGGAAGTAAATATTGTTGCACTCACATCACACCGGTCCCCAGGCCTGGAATCAGAGAAATTGAGTGGCGCAGAGGCAAATATTTAATCGGAAATGGGGAGTGGAATTAATGCTTGTATCTCCTCTGTTGTCCGGTGATGAAATCCATGAGCACGCAGTCCTTTTATGAAAGCATTGACACTTCATGGAATGCGGAGGCGGGAAGCTCCAACCTCAGCTGGAACAACTACTGTTCACATGGAGAAGGGAGCATTGTGACATCGGGTTGCGAGGTCTAACCTCACCTGGAAATGCTTCATTTGAAATGGCGAAGGATGCACTGGTCGGGGAAAAGATGCTGAGCTATTTTAATCAGAATTCAAGTAGTTCCTGGCAGCACATATGATTGTGGATTGAGGGAGGATCTGCCCCAGGGAATTGTCTCATTTGTAAATAAATATTTTGCAAAGATTAAGCTTGTGTAGGAGTATCTGTACAGTGAGAGAACGATTTAAGTGTATCGCTCTCTGACATTCCTCGTATGTCTGACTCATCTGTCGGTTAATTTTCTGGAAAGGTTTTTAAAAACAATTTTCACACTATTCAATTTCCTGCAAGCTTGTACGGTCCATTAAGTTAACCGAAACATCCAAACATTAAAGGAGATATATGATGCGGGGATTCGGTTTGAGTTTCACTAGAACTTATGGAGGAACAACAGGAGAGAGGAGGTGAAAATTATATAGGCAGACATAGGATGAAAGGAAGCTTCATGAGGACAAATGTGCTTTCTTTGCCAATTAAACTGAGCACGTCACAATGTGGTGATGGCATCTGTGACAGGATTCCTTTAAAAGCCTCGATCAATTAATCACCCCGAGAATATCAGTGTCAATGTGTCGGATTCTGACAGAAGGGGAAGATGCCTGGATAGTCCCTGCTCTGTCGGTCATTTCAGCCTTTATTCTCCTCGAATTCCGCTTCACAAGGAGATTCTGAGGATTTTGAAAATTGAGATTGTGTATTTGTTTCGTTTCCTTGCCAGTCCCTGCAGCCGCAGCAGTTGAGCAGCTGGGTTTGGTAAATAGAAAGTCGTAAGAACAAACTATTTCACCTTCCAGTTCTGTGGTGACCATGATATACTCAAGGCATTTATGGAAGGGATCCTTGCACTTGCATATCAGGAATTAAATCCACATCTTAGCCTCACAGCAAATCGTCATCAGTTTTCAGAATTCAAGTAGTTCCTGGCAGCACATATGATTGTGGATTGAGGGAGGATCTGCCCCAGGGAATTGTCTCATTTGTAAATAAATATTTTGCAAAGATTAAGCTTGTGTAGGAGTACCTGTACAGTGAGAGAACGATTTAAGTGTATCACTCTCTGACATTCCTCGTATGTCTGACTCATCTGTCGGTTAAGTTTCTGGAAAGGTTTTTATTTTTTTTTTTCACACTATTCAATTTCCTGCAAGCTTGTACGGTCCATTAAGTTAACCGAAACATCCAAACATTAAAGGAGATATATGATGCGGGGATTCGGCTTGGGTTTCACTAGAACTTATGGAGGAACAGGAGAGAGGAGGTGAAAATTATATAGGCAGACATAGGGTGAAAGGAAACTTCATGAGGACAAATGTGCTTTCGTTGCCAATTAAACTGAGCACGTCACAATGTGGTGATGGCATCTGTGACAGGATTCCTTTAAAAGCCTCGATCAATTAATCACCCCGAGAATATCAGTGTCAATGTGTCGGATTCTGACAGAAGGGGAAGATGCCTGGATAGTTCCTGCTCTGTCGGTCATTTCAGCCTTTATTCTCCTCGAATTCCGCTTCACAAGGAGATTTTGAGGATTTTGGAAATTGAGATTGGGTATTTGTTTCGTTTCCTTGCCAGTCCCTGCAGCCGCAGCAGTTGAGCAGCTGGGTTTGGTAAATAGAAAGTCGTAAGAACAAACTATTTCACCTTCCAGTTCTGTGGTGACCATGATATACTCAAGGCATTTATGGAAGGGATCCTTGCACTTGCATATCAGGAAT
Source organism: Chiloscyllium plagiosum (assembly GCF_004010195.1). NCBI lineage: Eukaryota > Metazoa > Chordata > Chondrichthyes > Orectolobiformes > Hemiscylliidae > Chiloscyllium > Chiloscyllium plagiosum. Next base: position 23,800,588 of record NC_057717.1, on the reverse strand, counting down.
TAAATCCACATCTTAGCCTCACAGCAAATCGTCATCAGTTTGTTAAAGCCGACAGGCCTTGCTGTCGAGCCAAAGAGGATTCCAACCTACAATCTCCTGATCCGTAGACAGTTGCGTTACCCATTGCGCCTTTGGCCAGGATCTTACAGCATGCATTCATATTGCAAAGTTGTGCTGTTAACATGAATATGAACAACAACATTCATGTTTACAAGTTGAATAACCAGCAAAGATAATCACCGTCACTCCTTCACGCCAATGGCCTCCACTTTTTGAAGCAACAGACGCAAAGAAAACACGTCTGTCCTCATGAAGCTGATATTCACCCTATATCTGGGCTACCATTCAATGTGGTTACTGCTAAACTGATAAATTGCAATTCCAGTTCCCTAATTTTCGTCCATATTCGAGGTAAACTCGAGTGTAATCACAACAAGGTACGTTCCCGTTAATATTCGGATCTTTAGATGACTTTAACGACCTGTGCGAGTACGCAGGAAAATCAATAATATGAAACAAGCTAAAACTCGCTTCTGTAAATTTAACTCAGTGCAGAGTCTGCCTATGAGAAAAGTCACAGAATGTGCAAATTGCCTTTGTTTCTCTCTGCACATATTAGGCTCCCTACAAACGTGAAACAGACCATTTGTCCAAACAACTGCACACTGACCGTTCAAAGAGTTACTCACAAGATCTCTTATCCTATGAGTAATGCACCTAACAGTATTGACAATTTCGCATGATCAATGCAACTGACCATTTTTTTATTGTGAGAGGAAACCAGAGAACCCGGAAAAAAACCTGCACATATTCATGGAGAATGTTTAAACTCCACAGAGACAGTCGCCCAATGCTGGAATCGAACCGGATCAATGGCGCTTTGAGGGTGCAGAGAAAACCACTAAATACAAAGCAGGAGTCAGCAGCAGCGCTTCTCTTTATAACTGAGACATTTACTTTGGGAAACATATTCCCTCAATCCTCATATATGTGTCCTGCTAAAAACTATTTCAGTTCAGATTAAAATTGCTGAGAATCCTTTTCCTCAGATGTCCCAATGCTCCCTGCTACATGTTAACAGAAGCTCTTTAAGGTGTGTTTCAATCTCCAAGCATGATGTTCAAATGCTTCCTGCCCCATGCCAATAAGAACTGCACATGGTGAGGTTGGACATTACAGCCTGACGTCCAAGTGCTTCTTTCTCAATGTCTGTAAAAACGGCAGGAAGTGAGGTTGGAGCTCCCAGCCTGAAATTCAAATAAGTCCTGCTGCTCCATGTCAAAAAAGTTGGTCCACGTGAGGCTCAATCACCCAGCCTAGTGTCACAATGCTCCATTCTCCATAACAATAGCAGCTGCTCCGGGTGAGTTTGGAAATCTCGTTCTTGGCATTTCACGCACCTCTGTACCGTCAGAGAAGGGCATCATTGGTGGTTTTCTACATCCCCATTTACAGCTTGATTTCGGGGTTGCACCACTCACTTTAGTCACACCCATCCACCCCCCTGTTTATCTGAATGTAGGTTTGCTCGCTGAGCTGGAATGTTCATTCCCATTCGTTTCGTCAATCTACGAGTAACATCGTCAGTGGGCCTTCGGGCGAAGCGCTGCTGCTGATTCCTGCTTTGTATTTAAAAGTTTCTTTGTTCGAGCTGACAAATCGTGATTTTTTTGGTTCTTTGCTCTCTCTCTCTCCTGAGTCGTTTTAACGCCTCTTGTTAATGACTGAAACAAAGAGGTATTTGACCGGAACTGCATGTGCCTCCGTTTCCTAATCCTCCCTGTTCAGACGTTGCTGATGTGAAGGAAACAAAATTGATACGAAGTCATTCGTAAGAAAGTCTCGCATTTCCTCAGTTTCAGTTCCAACATGGCTTAGATTTCAGCGCGACCATATGAGAGCTGTAGTCATGCAACTCATCTGGGGAAGTAAATATTTTCATTCCTGTTGCTGACCGAATAAATGGTAAATGTGCCCTGTGCTTAAAAACGCGAAAATGTGAATTGCTGCCAATCATGATTAAGGATTTCTGGTTTTGTTTCACAAAGGTTGAGAAACGGCAGACAACGTCCCTATCAGGCATTTCCCACTCTCGATTTGGATGCAGTTGACAGAGAACATACATCAGAATCTAGTGTTCGCTGTGACCCCAAAAATGAGAGTTCACCTTGACACTGAACCAGGCCACCTTCACATGGAAAGCAAATGCAGTATGACTGGTACAGAAGTGATTAATGCCCTGATATTAAACAGCACGGCCATCCAAGGTGTACAAATCGACTTATATTTCGGAACAGCGAGGACAGAAACTTAGAAGAGAAAGTGGTGATGGGAAAGCACAGCACTTCGGAGCAGCAGGAGAATCGACGTTTCTGGCTTCAGCCCTTCATCATCTACAATCCTCTTTCCACGAGGAGAATAAAATTAACAAAGTTTCAAACAGTAAGTAATCCGGATTATTTATATTCCTTTTCACCATGGCAGCAGATATGGGCGAGCAAATACCAAGACAGTTTTGCTGATGAGAATATCAAACACGGGTGCTCTGTTCACGTCAACCCAAAATGCTACAGTCTGTGAAAATGGAACAAGGATATTTCACCCTCGTTTTGAGCAGGGGATGGTCCGTGTCTGATGTGAATTTCGGCTGGGAAAATTTTCTCTGGGGCACTGAGACGAAAGAAAGCTCATAACTTCCCTCTTAAACAGTTTAGCCACGAGTACTGCAGACATCAGTTCATATTCAGGATCGCTGCAGAGACAAATTTGAAAAAAAAGAATTCATGCAGCAATTATTTGGAATTTTATTCCTTTTCGCCATTAAAGTAGTGATGGGCGACTCAATTCAAAACGAGGTTTGATGAAGCGACTGCAATAAAACCATATCCAATACAATCCGGAAGCCTGTCGCCCATAAGGAAGGAACAATAATGTTTCTGCCCTGATCTGAACATGGCCACTTTCGCGGAAGCTGATACTTCTTCTCCACAGAAAGAATCAGGGCTCGCCGACTGCTCTTTTAAAAATAGTTCCCGTCCGTGGTGGAAACATCCGTGCATATTCAGAACAAGGAAGAATAGCTGACGAAGATAATCTTACAAAACAATTAATTGGACTTGTATTCCCTTTCACCACAGCGGTATTAATGGGCTGGGACGATAAAAGGAAAGTTTACTTGCAAGAACAGCAAGCAATAAGATCGACCCATGTTCAGAAACAAGCCTATCGTGTTTTGTGCAGGACAATTTGAATCAGGAATACTTCATGTTGAAGTGAAGGTGATAGCCAGAAACACAGTGGGGCCAGTGATTTGATCGAACTGAACCCCTCCCCCAACTCAAACGGTGATTGCTTTGCTCACGGGAGTTCGCGTTTGCCGCACTGCCATCATACCAAATTCGGTCACACACAGAGACATTGCAACAAGCTGCCAATATATGCGGAGGAGCCCGGGTTCACACCCAGTTTGGAAAACACACTGGATCCTAAAATCAGATCGATAAGCATTGCAGGGAGAATGCTGGAGAATGGTGTTGAGATCCACATCTGCCATGATCACATGGCGAAGCAGACCAGATGGACTGAAAGGCCTAACCTTCTGGTCTCTGGCCATCAGTTACGTAACGAGACAGAAACAGAGTTATTTATGCAGATCGAGGAACTCCCGTCAGAGCTGCTAAAATGTTGAGATGGGATAAGTCTGAAACAAGTCTTATAACTGTCAAAATGGCTGGAGAGGAAATAATAAAAGAGAAGCTCAGGATAAAGGTGGAAGTCAGGAGATAGTCAATAGAAAGGGAGTGCACGGAAAGGCAGAAGGAGATGGACATGAAAAAAGAAGCGTCACTGGCCCTGCAATGTTATCTCTGCTTTCCATTTTCAAGATTCTGCCAGACCTGCTGACATTTTCAGGCAAATGCTATCTTTGTTACAGAAATACAACATGGGAGAGTTATACTCGGCCAATCAGCTCTATCTGCTCTTGGAATGTTTGACTGCCTCGTTCCCACAGATCATTTTCGTCCAGCACTGAAAACTCACAACACTGCCCAACCCCACCCCCATGCGAGTTGCCGAGAATAAGCTGTTTTTTTGCGTCAACCCGCATTGACCCACAAGACGATCATTATCCATGTGAATTGTTAGATATTCAGGGAGTTTTCCATAAGGTTTCCGTCAGATCTTTCTGAATCAGTTAATTTCGGGTCAGCACCATTTGAAATGGAACCGTCACTTACAGTCTCCCTCAGCAAGTGGCCAATTTTATGTACGGTTGGAGTGGAACCGGCACCTCTGAAATGGGCATCATGCATCGTTCATTCGCCAACACTGATCGGCTTGTCTCGGCCACTTGCAGAGAAGTGAAGAGACTTTTCCCTCGGTAACAGACGTGTCAACGAAAGAGTGAGGCTGCCCACAGTAGAACATAGAACATAGAACAATACAGCACAGAACAGGCCCTTCCGTCCACGATGTTGTGCCGAACATTTGTCCTAGCTTAAGCACCCATCCATATACCTATCCAATTGCCACTTAAAGTTCGCCAATGTTTCTGACTCTGCCACTCCCACAGGCAGCGCATTCCATGCCCCCACCACTCTCTGGGTAAAGAACCTACCCCTGACATTCCTCCTATACCTTCCACCCTTCACCTTAAATTTATGTCCCTTTGTAGCACTCTGTTGTACCCGGGGAAAAAGTTTCTGACTGTCTACTCTATCTATTCCTCTGATCATCTTATACACCTCCCTCAAGTCACCCATCATCCTTCTCCGTTCTAATGAGAAAAGGCCTAGCACGCTCAACTTATCCTCGTACGACCTATTCTCCATTCTAGGCAACATCTCTGCACCCTCTCCAAAGCTTCCACATCTTTCCTAAAGTGAGGCGACCAGAACTGCACACAGTACTCCAAATGTGGCCTAACCAAAGTCCTGTACAGCTGTAACATCACTTCACGACTCTTGAATTCAATCCCTCTGCTAATGAACGCTAAGACACCATAGGCCTTCTTACAAGCTCTATCCACCTGAGTGGCAACTTTCAAAGACCTATGAACACAGACCCCAAGATCCCTCTGCTCCTCCAACTTACTAAGAACCCTACCGTTAACCCTGTATCCCACATTCTTATTTGTCTTTCCAAAATGGACAACCTCACACTTGACAGGGTTGAACCCCACCTGCCACTCCTCAGCCCAGCTCTGCATCACATTTGCAGCCGACAACAGCCCTCCTCACTATCCACAACTCCAATCTTCGTATCATCTGCAAATTTACTGACCCACCCTTCGACTCCCTCTTCCAAGTCATTAATAAAAATTACAAACAGCAGAGGACCCAGTACTGATCCCTGCGGAACTCCACTTGCAACTGGGCTCCAGGCTGAACATTTACCATCTACCACCACTCTCTGACTTCGATCGGTGAGCCAGTTTTCTATCCAACTGGCCAAATTTCCCTCTAGAAGTGGAATGGAGAGCTGGGATCCAGGAAGAAAATGAAGGCACCCATTGTGCAGTTCATGTCCACGACCCAGAGATCAAGAGGCGCAAACACTCAAATGAAAACCGCCAGAACACGCTTATCCCTTTCGTATACAAGTGCTGACATGAGTGGAGTTATGATATTGGCAGCAACAGCTCGATAGAGACTGGCGCTAATATTCAGCACCACAGGCCGCTTTGCCAAGCCACCCCACGAAAGAAGCACGCCATATCTGTCATGGCAAGTATTTCAGCATCCCTTAACGTTCGACACTTCCTGCTCCCCAACACCCTCCTCTGCGCAGTAATGCGCATTATTGGGAAATGAGTTAGCTCAATTGGGTGGACAGTTGATTTGTGATTCAGCGTACCATGAACACCACGCATTCAGTCCCCGGACCAGCTAACGTCACGCTGAAGTTCTCACCTTCTTAACCTGGTCCCTTGGTTGAGGCTCGGTGACGTTTAGGGTAAAGCACCATCAGTCGTCTCTCTCTCTCTCAAAAGTGAGTTAGTGGTCCTATAGTCTCTGGGGCTACGCCAACTTTAATTGCATAACTTTATTTGTGTCATAAGAAGGGAATAATTGGCAATCTAGTTCTGTGAGGACCCTTGTGGCAGCTTGAAAAATGCAATGAGAGAAATATTCATTAAGATGGTGATGGACAGAGTTGATTCTGAATCGAGGGGATAAAATCTGAACACCGGATATCACGATGGTATAAGGAGAAGAAGGTTATAATAAATTGGGGAACAAACTTAACTGCATGACAAACATCTATCAATCCCTTGGAGAAATTACAACAGTTCGTCTTTCCCATCTATCGCAAAATAAAACGGGAAAGGTGATTCTTCCATGTCGAAGAAGGGACATTAGGGATTGTACTTGATCCAAGGGAGAGGCATACAAAGTGTCTAAAAAGAACTCGGTAAAAACAATGACTGCAGATGCTGGAAACCAGAATCTAGATTAGTGGTGCTGGAAGAGCGGAGCAGTTCAGGCAGCATCCGAGGAGCAGTAAGATCGACGTTTCGGGCTAAAGATTCCTGATGAAGGGCTTTTGCATGATACGTCGATTTTACTGCTCCTCGGATGCTGCCTGAACTGCTGTGCTCTTCCAGCACCACTAATCCAGATGTCTAAAAAAAACAATAGACCTGAAGACTGAGTGAATTTCAGATTTCAGCACGATTAAGGGAGTGACCAAGTGGGAAAATAACGTATGTTCGTAATCCAGTGAAATACAAGCTAATTGTAGATTCTGTTGAAGTTAGGTGAAGACAAAAAAAGATTAATGGAAACAAGTCCCTTACAATCAGAAACCGGAGAAGTTATAATGTGGGTTCAAGTGATGGCATATCAATGGACTATATACTGTATTTCGCTTCTGTCATCACAAAAGATGTCAAATAATATCCCTAAATTGCTGAGGAGCACATTAGAGGGAGTACTCAAAAATCATCTGTATTTGTTGAGGAATAGTGTTGGGGAAATTTATAGTATTAAAAGCAAAGATATCACAGGAATGCTCCTCTCCACCGAAGCATACTTAACAAAGTGGCCCTACAGTTAGTGGATCTAATACGAAACAAGGAGCGTGAACCTAAATAAAATAATCTCAATTTTGAAAATTCTCTAGAATCTGGAACAATTTTAAATGGATTGGAAGATAGTTGATGTGAGTAAGCATTTTTTTTTAAAGAACGGTAGATATGAAAAATGGAATTATAGACCATTTAGCCTAAAACTGGAAACCAATGATTGGATGAACAGAGTAAGTCAGCATGGATTTACGAAATGGAAATGAAAAACTACTCCTGGTGCCTGTGTATGCAAATTGCTGAAAGTAAACATGCAGGTGCAGCAGGAGATAAAGAAGGCAAATGGCATGTTGGCATTTGTAGCAAGAGGATTTGAGTGCAGGAACAGGGATGTCTTGTTGAAATTGTTCAGTGTCTTGGTGAGGTCATACGTGGAGTGCTATTTGCACGTTTGGCTTATGAGGACTGCGCAACAAATTTTTAACAAAGCGATTCTTCAGATGGCAGGACTGAACTTTGGTGATAATTCGAATTTGTTCGAATGAAAACCACTGACGTTTGGAAGAAAGAGGTAGGACGTCACGGCAGCTAATACAATTCAACAGGATGACCATGTTAAATATAGGAAGCATTCCCTCCTGACCACGGAGTCCAGACCCAGAGGTGTGGGGTTCACACTTTTAGGATATCGGGGAGGCCATGTAGTTCCCTCAGACGGGTGACCCTCTGGAATGTTCTGCCACAGGAAGGTGTGAAAGTCAAACCACGGAATGTTTCCATGAAGAAAGTATAATTCTGTGGTCTAAAGGGCCCAAACACTACGGGTACACAGTAATAACAAGCTACTGAATGCAATAACCAGACTTGATCACAGTGAACATTGCAGCAGGATCAAACACAGCAATAATCTACTCCTGTTTCGATTTTCTATATTTATATACCTTTAAAGATGATATGCAGAAATACATGACACATGTATCCGCACAGATATCAGATATCATTGGATGAAAATCCTTTCACCCAATTATGAATGGTAATCTGATAAGTTTCACCACACGGACTGCATCATTTCGTCGTGGTCAAAAAGATGCAGAATCATTTTCAAAGCTTTTGGACTTGCTGATCTGTCTCTTGTTTTCGATTCAGCTCTCAAACGGTTGAATATTCTAAGAAATAAACGTAGTATGATGGAAATAAGTAAACGTCTTTGGAAATTTTGTAAGGCAAAGGTGATTGGGATAGGATGGAACAAGTATGTGCAGAAGAGGAGCAATGAGAGAAACAATGAGCTGAGGTTTGCAGTGTTTTGGTGTGTGAAGAACAAAATCAATTTCCAAACCCTACACCCCATCCTTCTCAGCTCTATTCCTGCTCCATTCTCTCAGCTTCTTTCACACTGACAGCCAACTCAGATGCACAAATATTCACGAAGAGATACTTTCCCATCAATCCCAATCATTGACACATACTATGGCGAACAGAGATTGCAGAAACCAGGATTCAATTCAGAATGGCAAATAAAGAAGTAATTCTGCCAATCTTTCATTGCCAACATTCTGCACAGGTGTGCAGAATCTTCAAATAATCTGTTACATTGCAGGCAGGCTCAGATAGAGCTATGCAGTTATACAACATTGAAGACCCTTCCACCCAACTAGTCTCTGCCAACCCAAGTCCAAACTTGAACTAGTCCCCCCTGTCTTTGCTTTGTTCTTATCATTAGAAAAATCTTATTCATGTATCTTATTAAAGGCCATTTGAAAGCTTTTTCTATTACTCAACTAACTTTCAAATGCTGTAACCGTACTCATATCAATCACTCCCTCAGGAAAATCATTCCACACACAAAACACTCACTTTATAAAGTAGTCTTTTTAAAAATTCTCTTTTGTCTTTTTAAATCTTCCTCCTCTCACCTTAAAAATCTGTTCACTAATTTTGAAATCCCTCATCCAAGCAACATGAACCAGCCCTTCACGTTATCTATAGCGTTTAAAACTTTATATACTGCTATAAGGTCACCGAACAATCTCCCACACTCCACTGAAAACGAGTCCCAGACTTTCCAGTTTCTCCATCAACTACAAAACCTCCATTCTCAGCAAAAGCCTGACATATCTTTACTGCACCTTCCCCAGCTTAATAGTATTCTTCCTAAATCACGACTGCGCACAGACTGGCCAAGACAGACTACCCAAGACTGAAGTACCTCGTAGAAGAGTCAGAGCACTCCATCCACTCCACCCAGGAATTCCTAAAACTCATGAAAAACACCAAAATAGAGGAAGACGAAGCAATGATCTAATTCGACGTAACGGCACTGATCACTTCCATCAACATCGACCTAGCAAGGGAAAGACTCGCCACACTTTTAGAACAGACCATCACACACACACCAACCACCATCAATCACAGTACCAACGAAAACGTCATGAAACTGGTGGATCTGTGCCTCACCATCCACTTCACTTTCAACAACATAGTATACAAACAAACCAACGACACACCCATGGAATCTCCGCTATCAGGATTCATAGCAGAAGCGGTAATGCAAAGACTAGAACAAACAGCCCTACCAATCATCAGACCAAAATATGGGTTCGCTACGTAGATGACATCTTTGTCATCACAAAACGAAACAAGATGGCAGAGACATTTAACATCATCAACAACACCCTCACAGGCATAAAGTTCACCAAGGAGGAAGAAACTGACAACAAACTCGCATTTCTGGACGTCACAGTAGAAAGAAAGAACAAGGGAGAATTACAAACCTGCGAATACAGAAAACCGACAAACACTGAAAAAATACTCAACTACATCAGCAACCATTCCAACACACACAAACGAAGCTGTATCAGAACACTATTCCAACGAGCCACCACACACTGCAGCACAGACGAACTTCGAAAAACAGAGGAGAAACACCTCTTTGACGTATTCAAGAAGAACCGAAACTCAAAAAACACAGTGCGCAGATTCCTCAAGAACAAACCACGACAAGCAGACACAACACAGCCAGAAACCCTAACCACCTTACCATATATCAGAGAAGTTTCAGAAATGGCAGCCAGACTACTGAGACACCTCGGAATCCTAGTAGCACACAAAACCACCAACACTCTCAAACAAAAACTAACAAACTTAAAAGACCCAGTGCAACCCATGGACACAACCAACGTCATCTATAAAATCCCATGCAAGGACTGCCACAAACACTACGTAGGACAAACAGGAAGAAAGGTTGCCACCAGGATACATGAACACCAGCTAGCCACAAAACGACACGACCGCCTCTCCCTCATAGCCCTGCACACGGATGAAAAAACCCCACAATTTCGACTGGGACAACACATCTATCCTGGGACAGGCTAAGCAAAGACATGCCAGATAATTCCTAGAGGCCTGGCACACTAACCACAATGCCATAAACAAGCACATAGATCTAGATGCCATCTATCAACCCCTCAGAAAACGCGCAGGAAATGACATCACCACAAACCCCAGGAACCCCATCCAGGAGAAAGATATAAATAGAAAGCAGGAGACGACAGCTTCTCTTCACTTGGAGGTCGCCACTGATGATGTTACCTAGCCAGGTAATGAAACATCTGGATATCTAACCTACAGCTCAGAGAGCAAACCTACACCCTAAACCTCAACCTGAGCTACAAACCTTCACAAACCTTGCAACCTTGTCAAATGCCTTTTGGAAATGCATTTGTCTCACTTGCTCTTCGACTCCTCAATGAATTCCAGCAAATGTGATGAAGCCCTGCGGACTCTTTCTTTACTCTGTAAACACATCCTTACAATGACATGCCACGTCACGTGTAACATGTAAACACGTTAATATCAGTTCTACAGGACTTGAATCACACTCCGCACAGACTAGACACTTGCAAGGTTTCTCATCAATGTGAACGCGTTACTGACAAAACAGTCCCCGGTTACTTTTATCGTGATTCCCATTGTAAGAGCCTTGTGAAAATCTCTCGTCAGTGTGAACACGTTGATGGGACTTCAGCTACACGGACTTTAAAAAGGACTTCCCACTGTCTTACCATTTGACAGGCCTCTTCGCAGCGTGCACACGTTGATGACAACTCTATGCCCGGCAGCTTATGTAGCACTTCCTGCATAGAAAACATGTCTCCACCGTGTGCACTTCCAAGTGACTCAACAGGTTGGATAAATAATGAATCCCGTCCGACTCTGGGAGCAGCTGAATGGTCTCTTCCCAATGTGAACCACCTGGTGCTCCATGAGGTCAGATAGTCACCTGAACCAATTTCCACAGAGAGAGCACCTGTATGCTCTCTCCTCAGAGGGAACATGCTGGTAATAGAAATGGTCCCTGGAGGTGTTGTAACATTTCCCACAGATGGGGCATTTAAAAATCTTACTAATGTGAGCACATTTAGGAGGCATAAGATCCCTGGGACTTTTATAGCTCTTCCAACAGCAAAGCATTAAAAGCAGGGACATCAGGTATCTTATGGTCCTTTCCATACTTTTGGCATTTAAAATGTCTCTCGTTAGCATGAGCATTTTGATGGGACGGCAAGTCCCTGGATGTTTTACAGCATTTTCCGCACTCTGGGTATTGGAATGATCTGTATCAGCGTGAACAAGCTGTTCATATGGCATGTGAGATGACTGAGTGGATCGCTTCCCACACAGTGGACAGGTTTGACTCCGCCAATGAGATAATGCCTCACAAGACTCGGTCTTCTATGTGAAGGTAGCGACTGCAGTAGACGGAATATAGACACCAACAACTTGACCAGAGTGTTGTCAAAAGCTTCCAAACACTCAGGCTCCACCACCGAGAAACAGCAACATAGCAGGTTGATGTGAACAACGTTACATTTTTAGTTTGATTCGAAATGGTGAGATTCCCTGAAGTGTGGAAACGCGCACTTCAGTATAACAAATACCCACCGACCCTCCAAAGAGTCACCCACCCAGGCCTATTTGCCTCTGACTAATGCACAGAAAACGTTGGGCAATTTACTGGACTTACACATTTCTGCACTGTGGGTGCAAACCGGAGCACCTGGAGTAAAGTCACACAGACAGGGAGGGAAGCTGCGTACTCCACGCTGACAGACACTTGAAGCTGGAATCGCATCTGGGCTTCTACTGCTGTGAGGCAGCAGCATTAACCAGTGAGCAACCATGCCGCACAGTGGTCTGCAGATTTCTCTCCAGTTTGCACACCATCCTGACTTGTCTGACTCCCAGTTCGTGTCGAGCAAAAAATTCCTCAGTTAAATCATGGCAAAATTGTGGCATTTTCTTCAGACTCCAGCACAAACTCCAATGCATCGCCATTGCCTCCATGCCTCTCCCTGGCAATTGTCTGATTGTGAAACAAACGCGTCATAACCGTGGTGAAATACTTCAACCTGAGATGGGTTTTCAACCATATATCACCATTGTCACTAAGACTGCCCAAATAAGTTACACAGCCCGAATTAACTTTGTTTCTTCTCATCTGCTGCTGAAACTCTCATGAATTCCTTTGTTCCCTATTGAACTAACTGTTAATACACTGAGAACCTTTCTCCCACATTCCCTCTCGGCGCTTCTCTGATTTTCGCTGCCTCTATAAATGATTTTGCATGAGTTCTGTTTAATGTTTTATTGTTCTTTCCATTGCCTGCATCTAAACCACTATCCATTCTCACTTTCAGCAGCTTTGTCTGTTCACACGAGCTCCAACAATGCTGCAAGGGAAGGACGTACAGGTTATTTATTCATCCAAAACTTGCACATCACCCAAAACTCTGCTCCTATGTCAGTATTTGCATCAAGTCTGGTTCACTCACCAACTCGTATTCAGACAGATACATTTTAAACTTCACCTCCTTCTATTCACATCCAGACCATAGCGTTGTGAGACTGCAGTGTGAAACACTGATACCTTCACGATTTGAACCTTTGCAGGACTCTTCTTTATAACTGAGACAGTTGCCTCGGCCAGATATTTCCTGAATCCACAAATATATGTCCTGCGAGAAATTATTTAAATTCAGATTAAAATCCTTTCCCTCAACCTGACGTCCAAATGTTCCCTGTTCCTTATCAATAGGAGTTGCTCCGGTTGATTTTGAAGTTACCCGACTTATGTCCCAATGCTTCCTTCTCCATTTCAATTGATACTGATACAGTTAAGCTTGAAGCTCCCAAACTGATATCCCAATACTTTCCGCTGCACCATGAGAACAGAAGCTGCTCCAAGCGAGGTTGGAGCCAGCCTCGGCATTTGACGCACATCTGTAGCGTCTGGGATGGAAGTTGCGCTCATCGTTTGCATCACTGGAGCCACATCCGCTGATCTTCCCTATCCCGATTTCCCGTTGAGTCTTCTGGGCTACACCACTCAGTTTCTCTGATTCTGGGGTTGTGAACAGGAATTATATGGTATATCGCAGCAGCAGTTAATTGCTTTTGTGACCAAATTGGTGAAATAAGCGATGTGAAACGACATTGTTATCGGGAATACATTTCAACAATATTCTGCTGTATCGCCGAAAGCTTTGATGTTTTGTAGAAATCTTTCAGTATCAGCCTTCAGCAAAATCTATAGGAAAGATTCAGCCCACTCTGAGTAACCACAATTCAGTCACTGTTTGGCAACTATTTCTGTTGTGCATATGATGCTGTTCCCGAAATATCCCATAAGACTACCCTTATTGCTTTTTTGCATCTTGCTTTATTTTGTGGCCGCCCCAAGTTCAGTTCCAATCTGAGCCATGGCAATAGGCATCTTTCCCATTCGAGTAAACGGAGGTAGGAATAAGTCATATTTTATACGAAAATGCTTTTCGAGGTGACAATTTTGCAACTTCAAGTACCGACTTTCTCACGCCTCAGCGTTTCATGCATCAGGATTCAAGCCCAACCCTTCTCGGAGATTTCTCTCTCTTCCATAATCAATAACCAACAGTTTCATACTTCCTGCATTTTCACCGAGGCTTTGCACAATCTAACACACACATTGACATTAATCAGTCTGTGCTGCTGCAGTCATTGTTGCTGGGTTAAAACGCCGAAATCCCACCGTCGCGAAGTTCCATCTCATCGATATAATTAGACGTTCGATTGTGAGACAAATTCTCATACAGTAACTTTTACGCACCCAGACCAGAAATTATTGGAGCATCAGGATCAGATAAAGGACAGAGCACAATACTGAGCAGAAGATAATTTATTGGAAAAAAAACAGCTTTATGTGGCTTTCTGTGCCATTTATTTCATTTGTTCATTCTGCTTTTTGCCAGATTATTGTGTGCAGTTCTGCAATTCACATTGCAGCAGGGATATGATAGAATGGAATTCGTGTAGGAGATATTTGCCAAGATATTGAATGGTTGAAGAGATTCAGCTATGAAGGGAGATTGGACAGACTGGGATTGAAATACAAACTAGTGAGGCATATGTATCGGGTTGACGAGAAGAAGTGTTTCCTCTTGATCGATCACCATGGACCATAGATTTAAGGTTGAAGGCAGACAGAGTTGAATAGATACTCACTAAAACCTAATCATCCAGCTGGTGTCTGAACCTGGAGCCCACTGTCTGTCAGAGGCAGAGACGCAAAGGCCCACAAAGCCTTCAGAGGTATTCAGAAGTGATTTTGTTATGTTAATCCATACAAGGCCAAGGAATGGAAAATGTTATGAAGATAAGCAAGCGGTTGTTTTTGTCAATAAAACTCACAAGGAGCTTATGGGCTCTTACACAACCTGTGCGGGAATATGCTTCAGGCATCCCTGCTGGTCTAGTGGTAAGGATTCAGCGCTTTCACTGGGCTGGCCCGGCTTCAATTCCCAGCCAGGGAACAGTGCGTGTGCTTTTCTTTAACACTGGTAACAAGAAAAGGAGAGCATCTGTGGCGGGAGTACTTTCAATACCTCAGATGAATAAATGTCCTCGAGAAAATCAGAGACAATGATCCACCCTGATAAAGAAGCAGAAAATGCCTCTATCATCCTTGCTCTGTCGAACAGTTCACGCTTCGTCCTTTTTGCTACTACTTCAGGCAGAGTTTCGATAGATTCTCAATGTTGCGACATGACTATTCATGTTGTTTCCTTGCCATTCCCAGGAATGGCAGTGATTGGGTCAGTGAATGATGGAAATGGAAAGGTCCCCATGAAGAGCGTGTAGGACAATTTGAGTTCCCCTCTGGTGATGATGTAAGGACAATGTATCTGATGTTATCGGGGACATTGAGTGAAGGTTCCTGCATTTCAAGAAATTAAACATCAATTCGGTTTCAGAACAAAGAGGACGACTTTTTGTAAGTACAATAAAAGCCTGCATAGTTTACGAGCCAGGTAGGAGTCAAAACTGCACTAACCTGACGCGTAATGAGAGTCGTTATTCATAACTGGCTCAGGCAGGAATGGCAAGATGATCAGCATTTGGGTGACAGCATCACCACACAGACACATTTCCTCAGTATTTGGAAATGTATCACCGTTTGTGAATAAACTGAGAGAGATACAAGTGACAGAGAGTTGTCGTGGACTGGATGGCTGAATGCAACAGTCTGCATAGGAATGATAGCGCGTGGTTATGCCATCCCTCTCCCTATCTCTGGAACAGAGGGAAAAACAACGGCTCATTTTTGACAGTCTATGTTGCGTTGGACTCTATGCAGAAGCGCAGCTCAGGGCTGTGGTGATAACTGTCACTGAGTGAGCATTTCTCTTGAATTCGCTTCATTTGGGAACATTGGTGCTCAGATTTTAACTGCTTGCCCGGTCACAGGAAAGAAATAGACGGCCGTATTGCATTAGACATTCTGCAGGTTTTATGTATGAAGGCGAACTCTGAACTCCAAATAGGCTGCACGCAAGAGAACTCATATTAATTTACCTGGAGGAAGAATCTCCAGTATTCATTCCTTCCTTTCTGGCTAGCTCAGCATATTTCCATTACCCGGTTAAAAAAGAGGTTCGGAAAGATCCACAATCCAAGTTACTCATTTACTGCCGCATAACTAATGCCACCCACCGTGATTGACACTGGGCAGAAAAGCGAACGGGCTCTGCCCGCTCCCAGCACAGCTTGCAAGTAGAAATAAAATGGTTTGATAGTACCCCAATGGAGACAGCCTGGTTCCATGATACGGGGCAAACAGCAAGGTCAGTGATCAGGGAAACAGGAGCGATGTGGAATGAATTTGACCCCGTGACGTGGTCAGTTGCTGACGCATGCGTAACGCAAGCAGACTGTTTCATTGCTTATTGAATGTCATTTTTTTTTTGCTTTTGGGCTTTCAGTAATTTAGATATATGGTTCCAATCTCGGACGGGCCCATATGTCCGTTCTGCACGTGCATAAAAATGTTCAATCGATTTTCTCAAAAAGTAGTTTCGGTAAATGAGGTCGGAGAGCCTGAAGTCGGAGTGGGGAAGAACTATTACAGGAAATACGACAAAGGGAAGCACTTTTTCAAAGTGAAAGAACAGCTTGTTCCGTTAGTCAATCCGACTCCGAACAAAACCTCCAGCTGCATCATTGCTCAACTTTGCTCGTGAAATTTCAGGAAGTGGGGAAATTAAGTGATTTGAGACAGCGCTGAACAGGATAATGTGAATGCTGCAGCGTATGTACAATGTCAGCTGTAAAGTTCGATTGGAAAATTAGTTAGTTCTCGTTGGAGAATAGAAGGCTTAAACAAGGTCTGCCCTTGCCATCACAAGAGTTGCAAAACATTCACTTTCAACAAATGCCTCACCTCTCTCCACCGTCCCAAAGGATGTTTCCACATCCAGCAGAGATTTTCAAGCACATGCAACCATCACATTTACCGTGCCTGTTGTTCTCGACGCGGTCTCCTTGACACTGAGGAGACAGGATAGGAACACGCAGAGCGTTGCAGAGAACATCGCTAGGAAACATGCGTTAAAAAATTCCACTGTTCTGGAGCTGACTACATCATCTCCCCTTCCCACTCCAAGTGCACGCAAGTACTGGGCATCGCCCACGATCAAATACAAGCTACTGGATGAGTGGAGGAAGAACACCTCATCTTCCTCTATGGGACCCTCCAAACACTCGACATCAACGTTAACTTCACCAGTTTCCTCATTTCCCCTCCATGTCCTCCCATTGAAGATTAAACCCTCAAACCCAGCACCGGCCTCTTTACTGTCCTACCTGTCCAGCTTCCTTCACATCAATCAGTTCCACACTTCGCTCCGAGCTATCTCATCACCCCGCAGGCCCCCTTTTTTCTCTGACCCCCTCATTTCTCCCTTCTTTAATTCATTGTCTCAACTCTGCTCAACTTGGCCTTTCCCCTCAACTTGGCCCTTTAGGTTCAACACTAAATTTGACTCTGCAGAGACTGATTCGAGTCTGTACATCACAGCGTGGATCCAAGACAGAGACAACAAGAGACAAAACAATCTGAGTGGGGTAAAAACAAACATGGGCTGGATTCCATTCCCATTTTCCTGTTATTGTCCAGGCTGCAGAATTACGTTCTGTGTATCCACAGACAAAATTGTTTCCTGGTGGCATGAATGAGTTTGCACTTTCTGGCATCCGGCTGTCCTCATCTCTGCACAATCGAAGTCTCAGCCTGTATTTCGATAAAGTAAAACTGGTACATAATTGCAGTTTCAGTAACTGCAGTCTGAAGACAGAACGCGCTGACACCCAGGTAACGGAATATTACAGATTTGTTTTGCCTCATACTCATGTAGTGCATTTCGTCAGCACGTTCGGCTGTTATCCAAAATATCATTGTGTTACTATGGCGCATTATCTAAGCATTCAAATTGCACATTACGAAGCACGTCTACACGCTGTGTTTGTCAGATGTTTGGAATTCTCTTGAACAATTAGTCATGGTTACAGGATGATTTGTTAACTTTAAATCTGAGGCACACTGTTTTTATTGCAGATGAGATTGTCACACTCCTCAGGTTAACTGGCTCAAATCGGTCAGAGATCATTGACAGAAGTGTGTGTCAATGCTTGAGGCAGGAAGAAGGAACCAGAGCGTATTACTGAAGGAGTATGAGACCTTCAACCTGACCAACAGGTCTGAGATACTTTCTCCCTGTGTAGATGAGAATCCTGGCTGCAGGGAGAATGAGCAAACACTCAACAGAAATGTGGTCGAGGTGGCTATTCAAGAGGATGGAGAAAAGAGATATGTCAGTAAAACTGGGGATAGTAGCTGCCAGAAAATATAAATTGTTTCCTATTGCCCGACTGAAGGGTCGCGAAGGCTGTATTACGTCCCTGGTGCCCATTTCTCGTATTTTCAACTCAGCTGCAGAAAAACTTGGAGTGATGGAGGAATGATCCAGACTTTGATATAATTCGAAAGAGGAATGAGTTTGTGCGAAGGAATATAGCGAAATTTAAAAATATACACAGAAAGGAATAATCTCTGGATTCCTCCCTGATCCATAAACAAATTGCCACAAGGTCAGCAAGATGAAGGAATAATTGTTCGTTTGAAAGACTGGTATGTGAGAAATGCCTGCTATTTAAATGAATTTTGAGGTCAGAACTGGCGAAGGACTGAACTGTGTGATGGGACACTCTCCGCCTGCACGATGCTGGGGCTAAAGTCCTTGGAAATTCTGATCACTGGTGTCTGTTGACAGAAATTTAAACTAAGCCATTCGAGTTAGTTTCAGCTGCACAGAAAATTGTGGTTAAATTTATAGAAGTGGAAGGGTCTGCCCACTTTAAAGATTCCACAGCAAATAATTGGACAGAATGCATGGAATCGGAAAGGAATGTACTTCTGGCACAGCAGGTGAGGGAAGAACTCGGAGACGAGGAGCAGTCCCAGCACGAGTGAGTGTCTTGCACCTAAATAGATGCAGTGTACGATGCCTGCTCCATCGCCAAATCTTAACCACTTGAAGCCTGGTGGAGTGAAGCCTCATCATCCGCGTTGGCACCCTGGAAACGCACAGGATTAACATGGATTTCACCTTTGGTCACAATTCCATAACCCATTTTCTGCCAGTCCCAAGCCTCCAATCGACACAACACCCTTTCCCATCTATCCGCTCCACCTTCCTCTCCAACCTATCACCTTCGCCCCTGCATCAGGTGGTTCTTGAGATTAAGATTATTAGACACAGCTCGTGCGTCCATAAAAGCCTGTTGGAATATAATATGGTGTTGTGTGATTTTTTAAAGACTTTGTACACCCCCGTCCAACGCCGGCATCTCCAAACCACTTAAAAAGTCATTTGAATTGGTAAATGAAAAGGAAGTGATCAGAGGAATATGGGGCAAGTGCTGGCAAATGGAAGTTTGGATATCTGGTCGGCATGGGAAATTTGGCCCGAAAGTTACGTTTCTGTTGTGTAAATCTCCACGATTGATTCACTGGTTCATTCTGCTTCTAAAGATCAGACAGTATTTCATGTTGATTACTGTAAATCGTAAACATTAAATGGACATGGCACAGATGGCACTAAATCCTAACGATTAAACAACCAGGGAAGATCTCCATTGGTATCACCATGGGCACGATCTGATTCAGCATTTCGCTCTCCCATCTTTCTTTACATTATTCCTTATCTCTGTTAAAACGTATTTGAAATACACAGGCTATTCCGTCATCTGTTACAACGCAGAATTCAGTTCATGAGACACCCAACTTACAGGCGTGCTGCTGTAACGCAGTGGTGACATTGTTGCTCTTGTAACCATGGGATTGTGATTTTGCACCTCCCCGAGGCACGTGTGAATTTTTGTTCAAGTGCCGCATCGAACATCAAAAGGAGCACTTTTCTGGAAACAGATTCTGCTTTTGAGGTCTGAAATGAAATAATAAGCCAATCAGGTGTAATCCTACTTCTTGCATTTGCACATTCCTGAGGCCTCTGTCATAGCCGGGGGGTCGTGTCTGCATGACTCTCTCTGTCGATGAAAATGCGGCTCAGTTCTCCGAGGGCACATGAACACATTTTGTCAATCCCAAACAAAAGCACATGTTGCTGGAAGACCTATGTCTGAGAAAGCATCACTGAACGCACACAATTAGCTCTGATATCTCCAACAGCCGCTGCCAGAACTGGCGACCTTTTTCAGCATTCTTCTGCTTTTGATGCCGACCTCAAACTTCAGTCCAATTTGATTGTGTCGTTTGAGTTCAAACCGTTCCAGGGAAAATATCATTGAAATGATCACTTGAACCTGCAGAGCACACAAGTATACAGGCCAGGTGCTGGAAAACGGGATAATGGGCCTCCATCAGCGTTGTAAAAAGTCAATGACGCCATCATTTTAGAGGAGAAAGCTTTCTCCAATGTATACTAAAAAGCCTACAGCCGTGTCCTTAACTAATGATGGAGGGTCTCTTGCTTCCATCCCTAGTGGTACAGTATGTAGGATTCGGCGCTTCGACCACCACTGCCCGGGTCCCGAATCCAGGTGCGAAAATTCGTATTTATTATTCTTGATTTTCAAAACTGCAAACTCCGAGTAGGTCTGACGGGAATCAATATCTCGGAACACTTAATATCGCCCAGAACATCAGAGCTCCTCCAGAAAAAGGAGCAAGTTTATAGACTGTCTTTGTTCACTCGGTCAAATCACGTTTCATTCTCCTGATTCCGCTTCGCTGAGAGCTCTTAAAGATTCACAAAGCTGAGATTGCTTTTTGGTGTTTGTTTCCTTACAATTCCCAAGAGCAGCAGTGATTGGGTCAGTGGATTTGGGCAATTAAAGGTGTCCATGAGCAGCTATTTGGGCTATTTCAGCTTCCATCCCTCTGACAGCGCTGTGAGATGAACTCTGGTATTCTTGGGGACTTTTGCTGATAATGGGCTGTAAAAGGATTGTCCTTCCTGCAGATCAGCAATCCAAACCTCATCTCGGCTTCAGTACAATAAGAAGATGAGTCTGGAAGTATAAGTAACCTGGAACGTGCACTCAAACCAACCGAGAGCCAAACCTGTTCTGCCTCTGGTCCTGTGCATACCAAACAGATGCTGCAGTGGTCTGGTGATTACACGGGCATGAGCAGCAATGGGAATACTCACAAGGTGAAAACCCATGAAAGGTAATCACAGTCACTGCTTCATTTCAACAGTCTCCAGTTCGTGAAGCTGTGCCTTTCAGAGACAAATGCAAGATATTTGGTCGCAGGTGCCAGCTTCACATTCAACTTCTTCTCTGTTGGAAATGTCCACCATTTTATTCTCCATCACTGTGCTATTTCAAGACTTTGAGTAATGGACCCTTGGGGTCAGCCAGAAACCTCTGGTCATTTCTAGCCGTGGATCTATAATCCACTAAGTTGAACGATGCCTTTTTAGATATCGCCCCTCTACCGGAACCCAGTGCCTCAAAACGAGCCCCTGTCAGATTCAGCGTGTTCTGTACCTTGCTGCAGTCCGTCTGCTGAAAACAAAACATCCAATAATATCAGCTCCGCTTTCTTCTCATTTAAGACTGGGGCGATAGAACCAACTGTTTGGATGCTTGGAAAGAGAAACATTGATGCTGGAGATGGTTCTCAATGAGAAGAACAGGCAAAATAATGTTTGCTTTTCCCGTCTCAACATAACTTATGTTTCCTTCTTTTCAGTATGAGTTTGCATAGCCCAGACCTGCATACAATTCCCAGTCAGTGATTGAAGATTTACTGCTCTTCTTGCAAATTATCTGAATGGAACCGAATTCCTGGTTATACACAGAACACCCGCTCTCATCCAGCAAGCATCAGTTCATGACAATGGCAGCAGATACACGATAAAACTACGACAGCAAATGCCCTCCAATAACCTCATCATTTTATGTTCGAAATATATCGCTGTTCCTTCAGTGTCGCCAGACCAAAATCCTGATACTCTCTTCCTAGCGGCTTAATGACAGTATCTCCGTGCTCATGACTTCAAGGGTTCACGGAATTAACTTTTCTCCTACCCCAGACCTGGTGCGAGATGGGCAGTGGCATCCATATCCCAGGAAGCAGATTCTAAATGTTGCAGTTTCTTACTGGCACCTGCTATCGGTTGGTGAAATTGAGAAATGAAGTGGGGAAGAGAAGTAAAAGTGGAAAGCAATGATAACTGGGACGCACGTGGCGGGAAGTGAGAGTGGAGCTATGGAACAAGGGTCAGTGTCGGTGTTGATGCGTCAGCCTTTACTGCCCACATTTATACTGACACACACCACGCCTGGTCAATTCACCACAATGACCCAGCTCCTCTTGGCCTGAGGTTCTCTCTCTCTCTCTGTGTTCACGCGCAATGGGCCTCGACAGGATGAATGCATCCTCATTATTCTGTTCATTGAAACAGGTGAAAACCAATGCAAGATCAGACTGTGTCCTTCTGTGCACTTTAGCGAAGAATGTTCGGCTGTGAGCATTTTTTGCTAAAACGAGGATTAAGTGCAATTCTCATGAACAGCATTGACCTAACCAAATCTCCGAGTTTCTGAGATCGAATGATTTAGGGATTTCTCATATGTACGGGAACGTGAGCCCGTGGTGACCCACCGTGGTTTTCTTGGTTAAAGCAACTGCCTAATAAACATGGACATCCTACATCCTGCTCCTGATGGTGCCTGTCTGCGTCGACGGAGACTTGTTCAAACTTCTTGCTCAAGCTGCTATCGATTCAACACCTCGAACGTGACAACTCATACTGTTGCCACATAATTTTACTCCCCGCGATTGTTTTGTCCCCATCAGTGAATGCTGTTTTCAACAGAATCAAATTCGAATTATATTCCTCTGTTCCATCGGAACTTCTGCTTCTCCTGCTCTTTTAGTCTCATGACTTCCTTCAAAGTTAGGTGCGAAAAACAAGTTGAGTCTGGATACACTGCAGACTAGCCGGGGAATATTGTGGTAATTGCACTGACAAAACGAGCTGATCACCCTCATTGTCCGCTGTCAACATTCACTTATTGCACAACATTAGTGAAGACATTCTTGTAAATTTTTAAATGTGGTGATATGTTTTTCCTGGTGGATTATCAATTCTATTTAGAACTGGAAAAATCTGTATTGTTTTGAGGGAAGAAATGTTTCCTTCCCTTAGCACTAAGGGACAGATGCGTTATCCGGCGAATGTGAGCCCAGACCTATACAATCCAGTCAGGGGGAATAAAAAGCCTCTCCGCAGCTCCACTCTCACACTATCTCCAAATGTCAGACTTGTCCTAGAGCAGGAATATGAAATGTGCGATATGGACAGACAGAGAGTTGGATAATACGAAAGAGGATGGGATGGATTCACAGAGACAAAGAGAGGCAACAAGAGACACATTGAGGTAGATATTGAAAGAACCAATTCTCCATTGTACATGGTCGCCAATTGACAGAAGGAAAAAAATGAAAAGGTAACCATTTGAGCACAGCCTTTCATAAGCTCACAAGAATGGAAGCAGGAAAAGAGCCAATAAAATATTGTTTACATTTTTAAATGCGACTGCTGTTTGCTGATGAGAAATATTGATAAATATGCTGAATACAGAGATTAAATTAATCATTTCCCAGGCATTCTTATATAGAAATATACAACTGCACTGGTCCTGGATGGATGTTTGCTCATTGATCTGGAAGGTTCATTTTCAGACATTCCATCACCATACGAGGTAACAGATTCAGTGAGCCTCCAGATGAAGCACTGCTGATGATTATTACTTTCTATTTATATGTCTGGGTTACTTTGGTTGGTAATGTCATTTCCTGCAGTGATATCATTTCCTGTGGGGGTGTCATTTTCTATAGTGATGTTATTTCCTGTTGTTTTTTTATGGGTAGTTAATGTAGTCCAACACAACGTGTTTGTTGATCGAGTTCTGGTTGCAATATCATACTTCTAGGAATTCTCATGCGTGCAACTGTTTGACTTCTCTTCGGATGAATGTGTTGTCCCAATCGAAGTAGTGTACTTCCTTATTTGTATCTAATGGTACGCTGTCGAGGTAATTTTCCTCTGTTCTGCACAGTTGCTCTCTGCTGCAATGTGTGGTGGCTCGTTGAAATAATGTCCTTTTGTAGCTTCTTTTGGGGAAGTCACTTGATGATAGGTTGGTGTTAATAACATAGAATTATATTTTATAACTTAATACACCCCATTTTATGTTTCAATCGATCAGGAGATTCCACCTCCTCCCGTTGCAGCAGAGGGACAGGGGTTTCAGAAAGAATTGATTCCCAGCAACAGCAACTCTTTCCTCACACTGGACACAATTACAGTGATTTTTAGCTCAACAACTGGAGCGAAAACCGTAGTCTGATGGCCTCTCTCCACTTAATGGTGAGCCTCAACTTTACACCGTGATGGTAAAATCCAATTACGGACATTTATTTGGTTAAGACCGCTATTTGTTATATTTAATTGGCAGCGAGGATGCAGCTGTCTGAAACACCGTGGGGGATTACTGCAGGGAGTCCTGTGCACGAAACTCATCGGAACTGATTTTTTAAAACAAATTCAAGGGCCTATTCCTAATTACAGAAGAGAGGCTGTAAGATTTAGATCATAACAGGCCGACAGAGAACAGGATAAGGGCTTTCTTTTGACACAAGCTTATTTCCTCCTCTGTCCTAACTTCACCAATGTTTTACGGTGTCTGGCTAGCACCAATGGTTGCAGTAAACCTAAGAATGTTCCTTTTTTGGAAAGGTCTTGTGATTTACACATGTAAGTAGTGAGACTATCATGGTATTCGAACAGATGAAAGACTCAACAAGCAATCAAAGTATTTTACAATGTATAATTTCAGTTACATCACACTGTAATCGTTTGCTGTAAATTCTGTGTCTTATTATTGTGCCCTCCACAACCACCTGAAGAAGGACTGGCACACCAAAGCTAGTGCTTCCAATTAAACCTTTTGGACTATAACCTGGTGTTGTGTGATGATAATATGGTACACCCCAGTCCAACACCGGCATCTCCAAATCATAAATCCTGCAGAAAGTCTAACGCAACACGGGCGTCCGTTTCCTGCGACCGTGCAACAGTTAACATCTGAGCCCCAACTTTCCGAGATGAAAAGAATCCAAGATAACTGCTCACTCACTCACAGTTATCACCACGGCCCTGAGCTTCGCAGTGCAGACAGTCCAACCCGGAAGGGAGTGTTAAAAATGAACAATTCTTGCTCCCTCTGACGCAGAGTCAGGGAAAGTGACAGCATAAACACGTAGCGTCATTCCCCTGCAGACAGAAGCCAATCTGCCCAACCACTCCACGACGACTCTCAGTCATTGTATCTCTCTGAGGTTATTCACAATCTGTGATACATATCCAAACATTGAGGAAATGTGTCTGTGTGGTGATGCTGTCTCCGACATGCTAATCCTTTTGCTATTCATGTCTCAAACAGTAATGAATAACGAGTCTGATTACGCGTCAGGATAGTGTAGTGTCGACTTCTACCTGATTGGAGTGCATTGCAGGCTTTTATTGCACTTACAATCCAATCGTTCTCTTTGTTCTGAAGCTCAATCGACGTTTGAATTTCTGATCTGCGGGAAGTTTCAGCCGAGATCATCAGAGACAATGTCCCTACTGCATTACAGGTGAACTGAAATTGTCACACACGCTTTCAATTGGCACCTTTCCATTTCCATAACTCACTGACCTAATTACTGCGCTTCCTGGGAATGGCGATGAAACAATATGAAGAGGCAAGTCGCAACTTTGACAATCTTCAGAAACTCTTTGTGACCTGGAATCAAAGGAGATTTAATTGTGAATTGTTCGACTGACCAGGGATTATCGAGGCACCTTCCTCTCCTTTAACAGGAAAGAGCATTGTGTCTGATTTTCTCGAGGAAATTAATTGATCCAAAGTATTGGACATACTCCCGACGCATACACTCTCCTTCTGGTTGTTGAATGCTGGTATTGGTAGATTTCTACAAAACATCAAAGGGTTAGGGGACAGTGTAGGGTATTGATGAAATTTCTTTCCAGTAATAATATAGTTTCACATTGGTTATTTCATCAATTTCCTCCTGAAAGCAACTAAATGCTGCTGCTATATATCATATAATTCCAGTTCACGAGCCAAGAATCAGAGATAATGAGTGATGCAGCCCCGAATACTCAACTGGAAATGGGGGTGGGGAAGAGGAGCGGATGTGGCTCCAGTGATGCAATTGATATGCGCGACGTCCATCCCAGATGGTATAGAAGCGCGTGACATGCCGAGGCTAGCTCCAAACTCATCTGCAGAAGCTTCTCTTGACAGGGAGAAGCAGTGATTATTGGGATATCAGGTTGAAGCTTCAAACACATTGTATCAGTTTCTATTGACATGTAGAAGGGAGCATTGGGAGATCAGGCTTGGAGCTCCAACCTCACCAGGAGCAGCTCCTATTGATATCGAGCAGGGAGCATTTGGACATCTAACTGAGGGATACAATTTTAATC
Organism: Chiloscyllium plagiosum; assembly: GCF_004010195.1. Classification (NCBI taxonomy): domain Eukaryota; kingdom Metazoa; phylum Chordata; class Chondrichthyes; order Orectolobiformes; family Hemiscylliidae; genus Chiloscyllium; species Chiloscyllium plagiosum. Next base: position 23,774,155 of record NC_057717.1, on the reverse strand, counting down.
TGAAGTGAAATAATTTCTAGCAAGACATATGTTTGTGGACTGAGGGAATATCTGCCCGTGGGAAATGTCTATGCTATAAGAAAAGTCCAGCAAAGGTTTTAATCGTGGAGGAACCCAGTGGTTCGCACTGTAGTCTCACAGCGTGAGGGTCTGGGATCGATTCTAGCCTCAGGCGACTGTTCGTTTGTCGATTGCACGTTTTCATGGTGCCTGCGTGGCTTTCCACAGACTTATCGAGTTTCCTTCCTCAGTCCAAATATGGTCAGGTGGTTTGGCAATGCTGAATTGCCCAGAGTCTGAGCTGTTGAAACTTTATTGCTGGAACAGCACAGCAGGTCAGGCAGCATCCAGGGAACAGGAGATTCGACGTTTCGGGCACAGGCCCTTCTTCAGGAATGAGTCTGAGCTGCAGTAGACTGAGGGAATAGTTCCGGTGGGATAGTCTTTGTAGTTTCGATGTGCCCTTGTTGGGTCAAGTGGCGTGTTTCCTCACTGTGGAGGCTCTAATAAGTGCAGAGTAGAACGGAGGCCATGTTTTCTCTCCGTGAACTTTCTCATGTGGCTTACTCTGCACTGTGTTAAATATCTGGATGGGAGTTTTAGCTCGTTTATTATTATTGAATTAACCGCAAACTCGTAGAGGTTATTAAAATAATCGATGACACCGAAAATTAACGGGAGTATTCAAGAAGGTGAGTATTCAATGTTTTGGTTAGGCTCGGGTGTATGGAGGAAATGCAGCAGGTGGAAACGATGTTTTACAGATCAGCAGTGATCCCATTGAAGAGCTGAGCAGACAAAGGCTGAATGGAAGCTTCATGTGAACGGGCGCGTTTTCGTTGGGATACTTGCCACTTCACATCGTGGGTGCCATTGGAGTGAAGCAGTATCATTGATTATTTTGACTGGCTGATAAACTTGTGAACATGACTGCTATTGCGCATGTCCGTGTGAACATCACAACTCTGCTGAATGCAACCCCAAAAGCACGCAGGTGGCAGTGATGCAATGGATAAAGTGTCTAACTAAGCATGATGAAATTGTAGGTTTGACTCTTCAATAGTGAGACAGCAAGACTGGCACGTTTCACACACACTTACAAAACGTTGTTCTGAATCTGGGAGGACGTTTGAATGCCTGATATGCAGGAGTGAGAATCTCTTCGTTAGAGGACCCCGAAAACATCGCAGTCATTTCCCCAGCGCCAGCACAGAAGTTTAGTGGAGATTTGGGTGTACATTTAGAGAGTGAAGGATTTGGCAAAGGCACTGGCTGCTGGAGAATGTACAAAGCAACATTTGATTCAGAACAAACAGCACTCACTGAGTTGATATGAGACAAAAACACAAATTCGAAGTGTGACAATCATTAAAAAGTATACCTCGAAAATTATCAAACTCAAATCCTAATTGAATTGAGTATATAACAAATTTTAAAAGCCAATGACACCATCAGTCACTTTGGGCATAAAGGTCTGTGGAAAATTGAACAGTTAGGAAGAGAACTACCAAACCCAGCATAAGAATACATTGCTTGAAAAATAGCTCCCCTAAAAGGTACCTTTTTCGATCAGTAACCTGTGATGCAGGAAGTTCCAAGCATAAGAAAAGAAGACGCAGGAACATCTGAATAGAAGCACGAAAGTTGTCTGGTTTTGAGATAAGAAGTGTGGTTTTGTAAATCTTAATTGGGAGTTTTATCGAACTAAGATTATAGGAGGGTAGGTAAAAGATAGTTTAGAAGAAGAAATTGTAAATCGTGTTTAGTTAATGGTTCTGTTATACTTTAAGAAATAAAGTTGTTAATTTTTACTTTAAGTAGTTCTTCGCCACTCGGACTTTTACAGACTACTGCAAGGGATAAATTTGTTCTGTCTTGCTGGTTTTAAGTTAAGCAGGAGGGGAAGCTGAAATAGTCCCACAAGCAACTCGTTGGCACCTTCCCTTTAGCAAACCCAACCATCCAATTGCTGCCTCTCCTGGAAATGGGAAGGAAAGAGAAAGAAAAACCCTGTCTTAGCTTTCAAAATCGTTCGAAATTCATGGGAAGCAGAAACAAAGGAGAATGAAGGGTGAAATGCCCGACTGAGGAGGGACTGTCGAGGCACCTTCACCTTCTTTAAGAGGCTCAGAAGTTGACTCTGATGTTCTTGGGGTCATTAGTTGATTCGATACGTTAGAAGGACTTATGGTCACAGATGCTCTGAATTCGTTTTTGTCTCTGTCAGGAAGGAAAAAAGCCCTTAATGTCTGATAGGGAATCGAAACCGGGCCATAGAGCTGAAAACACCAAATCGTAAATTTTAGACCACGAGGGATGAATGTCAGTGTGGGACGCCCGGGTTGGTCGATAGCCTTCAAGCTCCTTTTTTGTGCTCTTGTCAGAAGCAACCGCTTGATGACATTTATCGCATTTTCCATCACCTGGCCTGTATGCCTTCACATCAGAAACTCACATCTGAAAACTACTGAAAGATATGTGGGCTTCAACCACCCGCTAGATGATTTCTTATTGTTTGTCTACTGCATGTCAGCAACAAAGAAGCCTGTGTTTTCGGAGAGGGAAATAAACTCGGACTGCTGCCCTGTGGCCGCAGTATGGCAAATACTGCACAACCAGGGATGACTTCAGGGAACTTTACATTGTTTCTTAATGACATCGCTTTTGGCATTTTTTTCCACTGGAGATAATCTACTCCTCCAAAATATTTGAGTCATTCAGTGTTTACAGCACAGAAAAAGGCACGTCATCCCTGTTGTCCAACGCTGGCCTGAAGCCTTATGTGCTCTGACATTCCAAATATTTATCTGAATGCATGTAGCCGTCCACACGGATATGGACGATCTGATTCCAGACGTTCCATCATCATACAAGGTAACATCTGCAGTGAGCCTCCGAGTGAAGCACTGCTGGTGTAGCTGTTTATATGTTTGGGTTTCTTTGGGTTTGTGACGTCATTTCCGGTGGTGACATCATTTCGTATGTTGATGCCTTATCCTGTTTTTTTCCTCGGGGTGTGGTAAATGCGATCGAAGTCAATGTGTTCATCGGTAGAGTCTTGGCTGGAATGACATGCTTCTAAGAAGTCTTTTGCGTTTCTCTCGTGAATACATAAATAGGCAGCGGCCTACACCACCAGTTATGCAAGTTATACATGGATCAATAGGCTGTGTGTCGTAAAAAAAGACAGTGTCGAAGGGATCTACCGAATACATATAGATAGAGCACAAGGTGATATAAATAGAGATCTTCCCAGGTCGTCTGTTCATTAGGATTCAGTGCTTTGACAGCCATGTTAATTGTTACAATTTGTAATAATCTAAGCAAATACTGACTGCATTTTCGCAACCAAATTATTCTTTGGCCCCGACAGGATCACTTCCCTGCATGTTTCAGTCCGACATCCGCAATGTATGTCAGCTGCTATTGCCTGATGTGTGCTCAGATTAAAACACGATCAGAGGGGAATGCAGGAAAAGGGAGGGACAGTTGTGGTTGGTGACAGTTAAGTGTAGACCTCCTGGAGCCGCGCTCAGTGTGGGTGCTGAACACAGGTTTTCCTGTTTACCCTGGTACACTGGGCACTCCGCATCAATCACCCACAACGTGGGTGCTGAAGTCCGTTTTTCCTGTTTAGCTGGTGCACTAATCACTCTGGATCAATCAGCCGCAATGACTGCACTTTGTGTGTCGTCCATTGAACATCTTACCTCGCTTCAGTGCCTCGAAGGAAGCTTCGCACTTTTAACAAGTTTTACCAAAGTCAGTTTTTCAGATTTATATTTTAACACAATTAATTACAGAAGCTGGAAGAGTCCATTCAGCCCAAGTCTATTCCGCGATTCAATGAGCTCATGTCTGGTATGATAATACTGAAATGTACATTCTTGCCTTTCTTCAGAAGCTTTCGTAACCTTACTGAATAAAACTGTGTTGCTCTCAACCTTGATTAAACTAAATGAGCCAGACCCGACAGCCCATGCTGTACAAAATTCCACAATATTGTGAGAATGGCTGAACAATAGAGTGTCTACCTGCCAGATTGGAAAGAACATACAGTCCCACTGGAGTGCTTATCGGGGAAAGAGGGCATGGTGACACTGAAATTGAATAGGTAAAGTTAAAGAAAGGGAATGATGGGAATTATTTCACAATCACACTATTTCTCGACCCTTCTCACATTCCAATTCACTTAAACTGATCAATTAACACCATGTCTCCTGCAGCAGGCCAAGCCCTCTACTCACCATTGCATAAATAAAGCATCCTCCACACTTTGCATCACACTTCACATGCCATAAAGCTTCATCTCGACTCAAAGCATGAGCTTGCTTTCTCTCCATGGATGCTGGCTGACCCGTTGTGATTTCCAGCATTTATTGTTTTCAGTACAGATTGCAGCATTTGCAGTAATCTGCTCCCAAATTCTTTCTCATCTCTGTCTTAAATTTGCGAATGCCATTCTGATTTAAACACTGGTACTAGGCTGTCCTACAAGGGAACCAACCTTCCTGAATTCAAGATGTTAAATCTTCAACAAACTTGAATGCTTCAATAAGGAGTTGTTTGTTGTTACACTGTGTATGTACAGGGCAAGGAAATGGATATCAGTTTTCCACCCAAATGCTTATATCTCTGATCTGAAACTCTCAACGAATCTGACAGAACTGTTCCCTTTACTGTCTTTAATTACAGGAATTCATGTACTTTTTTCACAATTTGTAAAGGAATAGGAGATTCTCGTCAGCATGGACGAGTTGGACTCAAGGGTCTCTTTCCGTGCTATACATCTCTATGACTCTATGACTCGGAATCAAATCCAGAACAGAGAAGTGCAAGTGCTGATTCATAACAACTAGAGAACTGGAGAAGACGCACGCAATGCTTGTAACTTCTTATCACTGTGTCTGTCTTCTTGTTTAGTTGCTTAGCGATAAAGACTCACTGATTTCTAACAGCAATCAGACAGTCCCTTTGGCTCATTACATAAGTGTTTGTCATCTTATATCACACTTCTAAGCACAGTTTTCAGCCCTTGACATTGTGTGTTCTAACGTTTTAAGTGCTCATCTCAATAGTTATTCCATGACTTGAGGGCTGCAATGGAACAAACCCAGTTCATTTAATCAATGACAGGAAGCATTGCTGCTTGTTGTAACATGAACACGACAATTTCCTCCTTGAAGACGGTTCCGAAAAGCAAATTTTTGTCGGAGCAGTTTTCTATTTTCACTCATGATGCCAACAGTTTAGGAGTAAATCGGCTAGGCTACCACGAATGACTCGCATTTGCATCCCCTGTCACATCTGTCATGTAGTGTCTCTCAGAGTAAACCACCACCAGTTGTCTCTCTCTAATAACATTCTAGAATGGCAATGGCGATTTTACCGTTTAATGTGTGGTTCACTCACAGACTTTGTGATATTATAGACCTACAGTAAACACGGGGCATTTTATTCTCTATTACATGCAATATGTCGGTCAACTATGCTCGTAGGAGATAAATCGAAAGATTTATTGAACGTATAATAAGAATTAAATTGATAATCTACAATGGTAGGCACATAACCAACATGACGGCTCAGTGATTAGCACGAAACAAAAATCAAAAGAACAGCGAATGCTGTAAATTGGAAATAAAACCAGACCTTGCAGGAAAGGCACAGCAGATCTGGATGTATCTATGAAGAGAAATCAGGCTAAATGTTTCCGTTTCGCTGAAGTGTGGAAGCATAACCGGATCCAATAAGTATACTCTGACTTTTCTTCATGGTTGCAACCAGACCTCAGTAATCGACGTAGTTCAGCTTCTAATGCTGTGCTCTGCTAACTCTGAAAGCTTTACATGGCTCTTTGGCCGATTGATACTTTTAATTTAAATCTGAACCAATATCCATCAATTGTTCGGTTTCATCTCCCCTGTCCTCGATGAACTCTCTGTCAAGCGCTATCTTCCGTTATCTCCAAGAATGCATTCATCAGTCTTAGATGTTTTATTATTCAATCCATTGACTCTCTAAATTAGCTTTCCTTTTTACAGATAAACCTAGTTGCGATAGTGTAAGCAAATATTCACCAAGTAATGATGAAGGGCGTGGAATTTGTGTCCAAATCAATAACAATCAAATTACATCATTATAGTGTTATAAACCAACTTTCCACCCCAGTAAAATAATGAGATATTAGGGAGGTTACACAATATATACTGGTCGAATATTTAGTAAGCAAGGAGAATTTGAAAGTGCAAAACTTAGGTCCAGGCAGGGGTAGTTTAGTGAAGAGGTTTCACAATTCGTGGCCTTCATACCTGGAGGTTTAAGGCACCAAATCTGGAACAGTTAAATGCTAGGATAATCAGGAGGTTAGAATTGCATGTAACGCAGATAAATCGAAGGACATTTGTAAAAAAAAATTGTTATTGAAATGTGCGCACTGCTGGCTGGGTTAACAATTATTGACCTGGCCTCATTGCCGTTCAGAGGGCTGGAGGCTTGAGGACAATGCAGGTCTGAGTCGAGAGCTGACGACCAAGAGCTTTTCATAGAAGGAGGTAAAGTTTAAAATGTATCTGTCCGAATAGGAATTGGTGGGTGAACCAGACTTGATGTGAATACTGACACAGGAATAGAGGTTTGGATGATGTGTATGTTTTGAATGAGTGGATAACCTGTAAGTCATTCCCTTACAGTATTGTTGGAGCTCGTGAGAACAGTTAAAGCTGCTGAATGTGAGAATGGACAGTGGTTAAGACATCTTTCCGATACAGGCAATGGAAGGAACAATAAAATATGAAACAGAGCTCATTTAAACTTATTAATAGAGGAAGGGAAAATCTGACAAGTGCCGAGACGGCAAATAGGAAGACGGCTCATAGAATATTAGGTATTAGGTCCAGAGGAAACAAAGGAATTCATGAGAGTTTCAGCAACAGATGAGCAGAAACTAGGTGGATTCGGAATGTGTTACTTAGATGGGCAGTCTTGGTGACATGTGATTGAAAACTCATCTCTGGTGAAATATTTCACCATGGTTATGACGCCTTTGGTACACACTCAGACAGTTGACGGGGGAAAGATGGAGCCATGGCGAGGCAGTAGAGTTTGTGTTGGAGGCTGAGGAAAAAAGGCCACAGTTTTGCCATTATTAAATCGTAGGAACTTACTGCTCCACCAGACAAGTCAGGATGGCGTGTGAACTAGAGAGAAACTTCCAAGCTATGGCGCGGCACGGTGGCTCAGTGGCTAGCACTGCTTCCTAATAGCACCAGAAGCCTAGGTTCAATTACAGCCTTGGGCCACTGTCTACGTGGAGTTTGCAGGTATTCTCCGGGTGCGCCAGTTTGCTCCAACAGTACAGAAATACGCTGGTGCGGTAGATTGGCCATGCTAAATTGCCCCTGGAGATAGTGGCATTAGTCAGAGGCAAATGGGCCTGAGTGCGTTACTCTTTGGAGATTCAGTGTGGTTTTGTTGTGCCAAAGTGATGTTTCCACATTGAAATGAAACGAACTTGATCGAATCAACGTAAGAGTTGATGGTGTTCACATCAAACTACTACCCTACTGTTTCTCGATGGTGGAGGCTGAGTGTTTGGAAGATGCTGACAACGTTCTGGTCATGTTGTGTGTGTCTATATTCCCTGTCCTTCAGTTGCTACATTTACTAAAATTACAGAGTCTTGTGAGAGATCATCTCTCAGTCTTTTGTTCTTTGGTTTGCCATTAATTTCACAGGATATGAGAAGGGAAAGATTTACAAACTAACCATCACACCATGATATGATCGGGTCGCAATTTTCATTACAAATGAAACGTGATCAGATTTTCAATATGGAAGGAAACATCCCATTTACTGTGAGAGAGAAACCGTACCCGTGTTGTGTGTGTGGGCAAAGCTTCAGCCATCAACAGAGCTGACAAATCACAAATTCAGTTAAACTCAGCAGGTAACTGTGCAAGAGTAGAGATTGTGGGGACGAATTCATTTCCGCATCTGAGCTGGAAACTCAGTTAAGTCATTCACCTGTCCAGTGTGTGGGAAGGAATTTACTCAGTCATCTCACCTGCTGCAACAGCAGCTCGTTCACACTGAGGGCAGACCATTTAAATACGCAGACTGTGGAACATGCTTTAAAACCTCCAGGGACTTGACGTTCCATCAACATGCTCATTCTAATGAGATACATTTTATATGTCCAAGCTGTGGAAATTTGCACAAGATTTCTGTGGACCTGATGTCCCATCAATGTGCTCATTCAAAAGAGAGATCTTTTTAAAGTCCTGAATGTTGGAAGTGCTACAAAATCCGAGGGATCCGATGCCCACTCAATGTGCTCACATTAGTGACATTTTAAATGTCCCACGTTGAGAAATGATACAAATCTTCCAGAACCTGTTCGCTCACTTGTGCGTACCCTCTGAGAAGGCAGTATTCAGGTGCTCTCTCTGTGTAACTGGGTTCAGGTGATTATCTGACCTCATTGGGGCACCGGCTGGTTCACACTGGAAAGAGGCCTTTCAATTGCTCCCAGAGTGTGACGGGATTCACTTGTTTGTTGAATCTGCAGAGACACCGGCAAGTGTACACTGAGGAGAGATCTTTTCAATGCCTAGATTGGAGGAAGTGCTGCGTAAGCTGCTGGGTCTGAATTGTAATCAACGTGTGCACGCTGAGAAGAGACTTTCCAAATGCTCAGACGGTGGGAAGTCTGTTAGAGATTCTGTGGAACTGAAGTCGCATCAACGTGTTCACACTGAGGAGAGACTTTCTCAGGTCTCAAACTGTGGGAATCATGATACAACTTCTTCAGGTCTGTTTTATCATCAACATGTTGACATTGATGAGAAACCTTTCAATTGTCTAATCTGTGCGAAGTGTTATTCAAGTTCTGTGGAACTGATGTCCCATATAAAGTTCACACGTGAAACACAACGTGGCATGTTATTGTGAGGATGTGGTCGCAGTGTACGTGAAGAGTCAGCAGGACTTCAAATCTGTAAGAATTCTTTGAAGAGGTAAAGATCAAGTGAGATAAAGTAGAGCCAGTGGATGTAGCTTGTTTGTATTTCCAAAAGGCATTTGACAAGGTGATTATGAGAAGCTGTTAAATAAAAATGCATTGTGTTAGGGGCAAGTTACTGGCATGGAATGAAAATTGGCTGACTGGCAGAAAACATGGAGTTGGGATAACGGAGTCTTTTTCAAGATGGCAGGCGGTGATTAGTGGAGTACAACAGATGTTTTGTGTTGGGACCATCACTATTCACGCTATGCATGAATTATATGGTCAAAGGAAGAGAGGGCGTCATTATTATATTTTCAGATGACATAATGGTGGTGGACAGACGGGTCGTATTTAGTAGCGGGAAGGCTGCAGAATGACTTGTACAATCTCAGAGAGTGTATAAAGAAATCGCAGGTGAAAAACTGTATGAAAAAGTGAGGTCATTCATATTGGTGAGTAGAGTAGAGATGTAGCCTATTTTCTGAAAGGGGAAAGCCTTCTGAAATCGGAAGTGCAAAAGCACTTGAGAGATCTAGTTCAGTAATCTCTTAAAGTTGATATGCTGTTTATTTGAGAGTTGCTGTGAGATAGTTTTGCTGAATCGCGAGAATCGAAAGAGATTCTACAAGTGCATGACAAACAAGAGAATAATTAGCGCGCTTTAGAGATGAGACAGTTATCTTTGTGTCGAATCTCAGGAGTTGAGTGAGATACTAAATGACTGCCTAATATCAGTTTTTATTATGTATTTAGAGAACTCAAATTGATATTTTTAAAACGGTTCACATTTCAAAAGAGGAAGTATTGGAGTTCTTAGAAATTAAAAGTTTGGATATTTCTCTGGGATCAGACTTCGTGTATCCCAAACTTTGAGGGAAGTTGTGAGTAAAATGTGTGGCCCCTGGCAGAAATATTTGCATAGTTTATAACTACAGGTGATGATCCGAATGAATGAGGATTATTGAATGTTGTGCATTTGATTAAGAAGTGATGCAAACAGTCACCTGCGAACTATAGAACTATTGGTCTGGCTTTTGTAGTGGGTAGGTTGTGAAACCGATTCTAAAATATAGAATTTGTATGTATTTTGAGTTACAGAAAATTTAGGAATATTCAGCATGGTTTTGTGTGAGGACAATGTGTCGCACAGACACGATTGAATTTATGAAAAAATAACTGAAAGGTTCACGAGGGCAGAGCAGCAGACATTGTTTATTAGGACATTGGTAATGCTTTAACCAGGTTCCAAATGGTCGAATAATTCTTAAAGTTAGGTCACATGGGAATCAGGGTGAGCTTTCCAATTGGATATAAAATTGGTTGAAGAGTATGAGACAGAGACTGAATGCGATGGTTGCATTTTTATCAGAATGGAGGACTGTCAGCAACTGTCTTCCACAGGGACTGGTGCTAGGTCCACTTATGATTGCCATTTTTGTATAAATTACTGAGATGAAAATATAGAAGGCATGGTAAGTAAGTTTGTAGATTTCAGCAACATTGGTGCAGAGTGGACTGTGAACAATGTGACCTGAGATTACGAAGCGATCTTGATCAATATGTGAATCGATTAAGGATTGGTAGACTGTGTTTAATTATGATACATCCGACGGCCAGTACTTAGACAATTAATAATATGCCATTGGCTGAACTTATAGAAAAAAGAGACCGAAGAGGTCAGGGACATTATTATTGAAATTTGCGTGATATGCAGATCGCTTGGTAAAGGAGATTTTTAGGATGCTCAGTCCCTGGTGTAAAGGATTTGGGACGTCATCTTGTGGTTGTACAGGACATTGGTGAGGCATTGTCTGAAGTACAGTGGCCAGTCTTGCTTTCGGAGGGATATTATTAAGCTGTGGTAGGTGCAGTACGGACATCTTCTAGGTGAAAGTGAGGACTGCAGATGCTGGAGAACAGAGCTGAAAATGTGTTGCTGGAAATGCTCAGCAGGTCAGGCAGCATCCAAAGAGCAGGATAATCGACGTTTCAGGCATGAGCCCTTCTTCAGGAAACTTCTTGAAGAAGGGCTCATGCCCGAAACGTCGATTCTCCTGCTCCTTGGATGCTGCCTGACCTGCTGCGCTTTTTCAGCAACACATTTTCAGCAGTAAGGACATGTCAAGCTTTTGTTGCGAATGGATGTTTTTTTATTTGAAGGAGAAGCTGGAAAAGCTGGGACTCTTTTCCAGTGGAGTGAAGGAGATTTAGCGGTGACCTTATAGCTGTTTATATAGTCTTTAAGTTTATAGATAAGGTGAATGGCAAATTCGTTATACCTTGTTTGAGGGATTTAAAATTCGTGAACAGATTTTTAAGTTAAAAAGTCGAAGATTTAAAAAGGCATGTGAGATTTAAAAAGAGACTGTTTTATAAAGTGAGTCTTCCGTGCATGGAATTAACTTCCTAATGAAGGGGTTGGTATGACTGCGGTTACAACATTTGGAAGTGAGTTGAGTAATAGAAACGTCATTCGAATGGCCTTTATTGAAGTACATGAAGAAGATTTATTGTAGTGATATGGGCAAAGATAAGACAAATGGGACTATTTCAGTCTGAGATTCTCGTTGCCATAGTCTGGTTGGGCGGAAGGGTCTGTTTCCATGCTGTATGACTACAAAGCTCTATCTGTGTCTGCCTGCAAAGAAACAGGTTATTTGGAGAGTCTGCATACCTGCGCAGAAAATTGGAATTTACAAAATTGGCCGAATTACTTCCCTATGTGCCATAATGAATTGAAGCCTGGTTTCTGAAGGCTTCTATTCGCCACAGCGTGTGTCATTGACTGGGATTGATGGGAATGTGCCCCCGTGGATATCTCAGTTGAGGCGCCAGAACACTGGAGGTTGGCAAAAGTGGTGCCACTGTTTCAGAAAGGCGGTAAAGACAAGCCATGAAACTATCGACTGGTGAGCCTGACCTCGGTGGTGGGCAAGTTGTTGGAGGGAGTCCTGAGGGACAGGATGTACATGTATTTGAAAAGGCAAGGACTGATTCGGGATAGTCAACATTGCTTTGTGCATGGGAAATCATGTCTCACAAACTTGATTGAGTTTTTTGAAGAAGTAACA
>NC_057717.1:23756170-23761925 GCF_004010195.1 Chiloscyllium plagiosum | reverse complement strand
TCTATCCCCACCCCCACCCTCCTCTAGCTTATCTCTCCACGCTTCAGGCTCTCTGCCTTTATTCCTGATGAAGGGCTTTTGCCCGAAACGTCAATTTCGAAGCTTTTCGGATGCTGCCTGAATTGCTGTGCTCTTCCAGCACCACTGATCCAGTGATCTATATGGACTTCAGTAAGGGGTGCGACAAGGTTCCCCATGGGAGACTGATAAGCAAGGTTAGATCTCATGGAATACGGGGTGAACTAGCCATTTGGACACAGAACTGGCTCAAAGGTAGAAGACAGAAGGTGGTGTTGGAGGGTTGTTTTTCAGACTGGAGGCCTGTGACGAGTGGCGTGGCACAAGGATCCTTGCTGGATCCTCTACTTTTTGTCATTTCCGTAAATGATTTGGATGCGAGCATAAGAGGTACAGTTAGTAAGTTTGTAGATGACATCAAAAGTGGAGGTGTAGTGAACAGCGAAGGGGGTTACCTCATATTACAACAGGATCTGGACCAGGTGAGCCAAGGGGCTGAGAAGTGGCAGATGGAGTTTTTAGATAAATGCGAGGTGCTGCATTTTGGGAAAGCAAATCTTAGCAGGACTTATACAAATAATGGTCAGGTCCTAGGGAGTATTGCTGAACAAAGAGACCTTGGAGTATAGGTTCATAGTTCCTTGAAATGCAGTCGCAGAAAGATTGTATAGTGAAGAAAGTGTTTGGTATGCTTTCCTTTATTGGTCAGTGTATTGAGTACAGGAGTTGGGAGGACATGTTGCGGCTGTACAGGTCATTGGTTAGGCTACTGTTGGAATATTGCGTGCAATTCTGGTCTCCTTCCCATCGGAAAGATGTTGTGAAGCATGGAAGGGTTCAGAAAAGATTTACAAGGATGTTGCCAGGGTTAGAAAATCTGAGCTACAGGGAGAGGCTGAACAGGCTGGGGCTGTTTACCCTGGAGTGTCGGAGGCTGAGGGGTGACCTTATAGAGGTTTACAAAATTATGAGGGGCATGGATACAATAAATAGACAAATTCTTTTCCCTGGGGTCAGGGAGTCCAGAACGAGACGGCATAGGTTTAGGGTGAGAGGGAAAGATATAAAAGAGACCTAAGGGGCAACGTTTTTACGCAGAGGGTGGTAAGTGTATGGAATGAGCTGCCAGAGGATGTGGTGGAGGCTGGTACAATTGCAACGTTTAGGAGGCATTTGGATAGGTATATGAATAGGAAGGGTTTGGAGGGATATGGGCCGGGTGCTGGCAGGTGGGACTAGATTGGTTTTGGATATCTGCTTAGCATGGACGGGTTGGATGGAAGGGTCTGTTTCTATGCTGTACATCTCTTTGACTCTCTGGCTGTATGACCACCATGAAGTGTTCCAATCCGGCTGGTGAAGCTCATCACAGATTTCCATTCAGTAAAGTGTCATAGAATTTTAATGCAAAGTGGATAAGGTCGTGCTGATAGCTGTGCCAGTTACAAACAATGCTTTTGTATATCATCTTTAAAAAAATACAAACATAGAACATTGAAACAGTAGGAGGTTGTTGTTGTGTTCGCTGCTGCTCCAATGTTCACTGTGATCAAGGCTGGTAATTATATTCAGTAGCCTGTTTTTATCCAACACCTGTAAAGTTTGATCCGTTTAGACCCGTAACTATATGTTCTTCTTGGAAGCATTCCCTGGTTTGATTTTAACACATTTCTGTGGCAGAAAATTCCACAGGGTCACCTTTCTCAGAGTCTTATATCGCCTTCCCTTCATCATTAAACTGTGAAACCCACACCTCTGGGTATGGACGCCCTGGTCATGAGGGGTTCCTTCCTACATTTACCATGTTATTTCTGATGCATTTGTTATAGTTTCTGTGACATTGTACTTCATTCTCCTAAAAATCAGTGGAGTTGATGCGAACCAATCCACACTTATCCCAACGGTCAGTCCGACCTTCTGAACAATCATTCTGTTAAAACGTTATTGTGCAGTCTCCATAAGCCAAACCTGCAAATAACATTCCACGTATGGTCTCACAAAGTGACTGTACAATTCCAACCAGACAACGATATTCCTGTACTCAAATCCTCTTGCTGCAAAGCCCAATATACCATTTGCCTCCTTCACCTCCTGCTGCAACTGCATGCTTACTTTCAGTGACTACACAGGCACCAGGAGTAGTTCCTCATTTCCCTTTCGTAAATCCATGCTGACTGACTCTGTCCAATCCTGTCACTGTTTTCCAGTGTTAGGCTAACTGGTCTATAATTCCACGTTTCATATCTAGTTCTTTAAAAATGTGTAACCACATTAGCTATCTTCTAATCTACATAAAATTGTTGCAGTCTACAGAATCTTGAATCTTCAAATTACTGTCTTCAGGTTCAAGCTCCTTGTTTAAGATTAGATCCATTATCTCTTGGGTCTCTTTGTTTAGTACTCTTGGGTGGAGAATACCATCTGTTGTTATGTGTTTGCTTTTAATCAGATAAATTTCCACAACACAATTCCCAAACATAAACTGTTGCTTTTCAGTTCTCCCTCTCATGTGTTCCTCAGCAATTTATGGATATTATTTGCCATCGTTTGTGATGAGAGAATCAAAATACAGTACAGAGATAAGTGATTTGCCATCTCTTGATCCCACATTATATCTTCCTCTATTTCTTATTATAATGGATTTGTTTCCATTAATCTTTTTTTTTCTCTTCATCTACCTTCTGGAGATTTTACAATTACCTTGTATTTCACAAGCTTCCTCATGTACTTTATTTTCCCTCTTAATCAATCCTTAATCGTGCTGAAATCTAAAATGTTCTTGATCTTCAGGTCTGATGTTCTTTTTAGACTATTTGTCTACCTCTCCCTTGGATCAAGTGCTATCCCTATTGTCTCTTCTTAGATATGGTACAGTCACCTATCTAGTTTTATTTTGTGACAGATAGGAACGATGATTGCAATTCCTCCAAGGGCTGTACATATGTTTCTCACGTGGTTAGGTTATGTTCCCCAATTGATTGCAACCTACTCGCTCATTATACCGCCGTGATATCCTCTATTCAGATTTCTTCCCCTATTCTCAGAATCAACTTTACCACTCTCCGTCTTAATGAAAAGTTCTATCATTGAATTCGTCAATCTCCCACAAGAGCACTCACACAGATAGTTTACCAATCATTCCCCTTTCATTACACAAATAAAATTATGAAATTAAATTTGCTGTATCCCCAGAAGCCATCGGGCAGCTGTCTCTCTTGAGAGAGAGAGAGAGGCGACCGAGGGTGCTTTACCCTGTGAGCGCCTGCGCCTCAGGCAAGGGACAAGGTTAAGAAGGCGAAACCTTCGGGGCGACTTTAGCTGTTACAGGCATTGAACACATGCTGTTGATGTTACTCCGAATCACAAAACATCCATCCACCGAACTAAGCTATCCCACTTACAGACGTTATATTGTTCTCAATCGAAGGTGGTCTGTTTCCATATGGATCCTCAATGTATCAAATCAGAAAATAATCTCATATACGCCAGGAATGTCCCCTCCATGGTTTTCTCAATCGATGAGCAGATTGAAATCACCCATAATAACCAAAAGACCACAAGATTACGATGCAGTCTTAGCCTATTTGGCCCATCCAGTCAGCTCTGCAATTTAATCATGGCTGACATGTTTCTCAACACTACTCTCCTTCCTTCTCCCAAAACTGTTGATTCACCTTACCAATCAGGAACCTATCAATTTCAGTCATACATAAACTCAATGATTTGTCTATGGCAAAGTGCTCCACAAAATCACCACCGTGTGACTGAAGAAATTCCTTGTCATCCCAGTTCTACATTGTCATAACACCATTGTGTGGCTGTGTCCTGGGGATTTGGTCTCTTCTACTAAATTGTAAAATCTTCGCCATGTCCATCTCGGTTTCAATCGCAGACAGAATCACACAGTATTCATTCAGAACCTGTGGTTCAACTACTCCATGGTGAACATGTTCTGAAACTAAAGTAGTCACATCTGCCGACACTTGACCCAAATCTCTCTGAACATTTCTTATGAATGTACATGTTCAAATGTCTTTTAAACGGTGTAACTGTTCCTGAATCCATGATGTCCTCTGGTTGCTGATCCCACACAGTTTTATCACTGTGTGTAAAAGTAGTTACCTCTCATCTTTTTTCAGTGTTTCTCCTCTCACCTTACATTCCCCACCCTAGGAAAAATACACTTGCCGTTAGCCTTATCCATACCCCCTCAATGGCAGGACAATAGAGTTAATGGTAGTGTTACTCACTAACATTGAACCGAGGTAACTCTCTTTACCTAAGATGGTGCCGTAAGCAGTGACTTGTAAATATTTCTCTGTACTCATGTGAGTACGTGTGACAAGAAAACTAATTTATTCAATTAGAATTATACCCCCGTGTCTTGAACACCCCCTCCTAGGGAAAAGTCGCCTGCTGTTTCCCCTACCCATTGTCATAAGGAATGTATGAACATCAGGTCAAACTCAATCTTCCCTAGTCCTGTGAAAGAAGTGCCTTCCTATCCAACCTCTCCTTATATCGTACTCCTTCCCTTCTCAGCAACAACCTGGTGAATATTTGCTGAACCCTCTCCAGGTTAATATCCTTCCTATAACAGGGCAACCAGGACGGGACACGATATTCCAGAAGTTGCCTCACCAACATCCTATACAACCCCAACATCGCGGTGCAACACCTGTGCACAACGGTATGAGCAATGTAGGTAAGTGTGCCAAATGCCTTAACCAAGCTGTCTACTTGTCAGAAATTTCTTAGAATTATGTCACTGAAACCGAAGTGTCTCTGTTCGGCAGCACTACACAATGTCCTAGTTTTAATTGTATTGTTCCTGTCCCTCCTTGTTTGTTTCCACAAAATAGAATGCCTCATATTTATCCAAATTAAATTCCATCTGCCACTCCACTGTCCTTAAAACCAGTTATTGTGTCATAGAGTCCTGGAGTTGTAACATACATGAACAGGTATTTTGATCCAACTGATCCATACTAAACAGAATTACCTGTGAACACTCTACTCCAATTAAAGTTTGGAAGTACTTGCCTCACACCGTTCAAGTCTTCCTTTCTTCAGTTAAGAAAGTTTACTTCTATGAAAGTCTTATCTTTTTCCATAAATGTTTTGAAACTAATAAATTTATAATGACGAGAGCCAACGTGTTCCGGTGCTATCACGTCAGTCACTTTCTCTGCTTTATTCCCCCAAAAGTAAACTTTTGCTCCTACTCCAGTAGGTGCATTTACATAGATTCATAGAGCATACAAACATATAATTCAGTCCCACCAGTCCATGTCATATCTAATCCCAACTAAACTAGTCCCACCTGCCTGCTCCTCATTCATATCTCTGCAAACATTTCCTGTTCATGCATTTATCTAAATGTTTTTAGAAGTTATAATTGTGCATACATTCGCTACTTCCTCAGGAAATTCATTCTACATGCCAAAACCCTTTGTGTAACCAATTCTCCACTCATGAAGATTTTCAAGTCTCTCTCCTCTCACCTTTAAAAATGTTCCCCTACACTTGAAATCCCCCATCTTTGGGAAAAGGCAACGACCATTAAGTTAATCTGTACATCTCATTGTTTCAAAAACTTCTATCAGATCACTTCAATCTCTTCCGTTCGAGAGTAAAAAGTAGGCGTGAAACTGTCTTTGTTTTAAAAATTCGAAACTTTCAAACATGGCAACTCCCTGGTAAATCTATCTGAACCCTCTCCAGTTAATAATAACTT
>NC_057717.1:23739235-23755670 GCF_004010195.1 Chiloscyllium plagiosum | reverse complement strand
AAACCGTGTTCAATGGAGAATTGTTTTTTTTCAATATCTACCTCAATCTTCCCTATTTGTCACTCTTTGTCTCTATGAATCCACTTTACCCTCTTTCATATTGGCCTAATCTCTGTCCTCTATATCCTTCATTTCCCATTTCTGCTCTACGGCAAGTCTGACATTCAGAGACAGTATGATAGTGTAGCTGCTGAGAGGTTTTCTACTCCCCCTGGCTGGAATCTGGGTTCACATACGCCGGATAATGTATCTGCCACATCGGCCTGAGGGAAGGTAACATTTGTTCCCTCAAAACGTTATAAAGTTATCGAATTCTAAACAGAATTCATAATCCTCAAGAAAAAAGAAATATCACGACATTTTGTAATTACAATAATCTCTAAACTCTTGGTGTGTAATGAATGAATTTGATAGCAGAAAATGACAGTATTCAGCTCGTGCTGTCTGTGCCTTTGCCACAATGTTTTTGAGCGAAAATTCGTCTTGTGGGATGTCATTGAAAATCTAGGCAGTAGAATTTGAACGTGCACGGGGAAGTCCCAATGGATTTCAAATCCATCACCTTAACCAGTCGACCATGACGACGTGGGTACGGCTTTTGCTTATTATGTCTTATGGAATGTAGTGTTCCAACCTGAAACACCAGTATTTGTTTTGTACAGTCTGCAACATGGTCCTATATTGGTTCAAAACGGAGGAAGATGATGGGAGATCAAGTTGAATTACACACATACATGAAAGATTAAGTGATTGTGAAGGATCCATTTTCATGTGCAGAGAGATTAATAAACACGGCAATGGATCGAGCCAGAAAAATGTCCATGTGTTTGTGCAACGTCCCTTCACTGCCAACTGGATTACAACCAAAGAAGTGCTTTAGAAGATTCATCTGTGGCACATCTCATGTGCAAATCAGGTCTATTTGCTTTAACAGATACAAAAAAAATGCTTCAAATACACGCAGCTGGCACTGGATAGTGAAGATTTTACTTCAGATGCTTATTCTGCTCTGATTTACACCCTGGATAATGTGGGACCAGAGGGCCTATTACAGCAGAAGGGGTCAAGCTTTTAACACTCAGTTGAGGAGGATATTCTCTCTTTCAGGGAATAACAAGTCTGTGGACTTCTTTGCAACAGACGGCTGACAAGGCTGGGTATAATCAAGAATGAGATAGATAGATATTTATTCAATTCGGGAATCAAGGAACAGGGAGATAAGTCTTAAAAGGGGAGTCAAGGATTTAACAAATCAGCCGTGATCTCACTGGAAGCTGTCACTGATTTGATGGGCGAAATTGCTTCCAGCTGCTCTGATGTCTTTGCTGTCATTTGGAAAATGCTAGACACTGGTGTAAAAGAAATAAAGCAAAAGGTTTGAAAGAGATTATTGCAGTCAAACTGAGTCAACATTATTTGTTGAAAGGAAAATCACACTTGGTAATTTGTCAGATTTCTTTGCTAACATTACCAGCAGGGTTTATCAAGGGAGACGTTAGGTAATGTTCATTTGAACGTTCAGCAAACATTCATAAGGGTCCATATAAAAGATCATTGCATAATAAAGGTTCTCATGCTGTTGGGTAATAAATCAGCATTGACTGTCCGCTGTTTATTGAACAGAAATCATCGCATTGGGATTAATGAGCCGTTTTCAAGTTGGAAAGATATAATTAGTGAAAGCTAGAATGGTCAGTCATCGAGCATCAAGACTTAGCTCTGTCTTAATGATTTGCAGGAAGTGGCAGAGTGACGTGTCCCGTTTTGTTGCCAATAGACAATAGGTGGGCGGGCATATTGTGGTGAGTACTTGGAAATCTACAAACAGATTTAGATCGTATGAGTGAGTGAAGAAACCTTGTTAGATGCGGATTCTTGTCAGAAGTGTGAGGTCATACACTTTGTTGGGAAGAACCAAAAGACAAACTACTATGACAATTGTAAGAAACTCAAAAACGTGCAGTGCAGAGGAGTCTGAGTGTTTTTGGACATGTAACCAACAAAAGGTGGTGACATATTTATTTATTGATGGCGAAATTATGGCTTTTCCTGATGCTCACGATGAAAGAGATGGTTTCCAAGAAAATACGCAATCTAAGTCGTCTGTAATGTAATCAATGACTAAGATATAGCTTGTCTTGTTCTATGGGACATATATGATTTACTCATTATTGTTCTCCAAACTTTCTTTACAATGGAACCAAGAGTGGGAGAGAGGAAATTAAGATCATCCATGATTGTTGCCATCTTCTATTGCTCGCACTCAGTAGTTGTTTTCTTGTACGTTTTACATTGCATTGTGGTAACTGCGAGTGGGCTTGTAAGCTACACCTGCTGGTGAAATCTTTCCTCAAGGTTCCTCATCTCGACTCAAATAGATTTTACATCCATATTTCCTGAATCAAAGTAATCACTATAACCTTGGCTTTTCACACGCCTCAATGTGTCACCTTCCAATATTAATTGATCAGTTACTTTGTTGCAATTGCGCAAAAGAGAAAAACAAAATAGAAACTCGTGGACCTGTGTTTCGAACGCACGTGATTTCACATAAACCGCAGATTATTGCCCACAATACGATCACGGATACACGCACCGAACAAACGAGAAGCTTAGAATGAGTATAGTGCCAAAGGGCATGTCAGGAACTGCACCAGAAACACAACAGAAAAACTTGTCTGGTCTACGATTTTGGATGTATTTCTCAATGAGGAATCATGATTTACATGTGTTCCATCAGGCGGTACCTCACGCAAGGTTGCAACCAGTGCTGCAGCCAGTTATATACTCCCTGTTACAAGTCCTGTAATCAGAGTCAAGCAGTGTCCCGCCAGTAGTTACAAGATACAGATGTCTGTGGTGTTTACAGGCTGGTTGAACTTTATGAATGCAGATTCCAAGTTGTCTGCCTCTTTCTCCTATATCGTGCTTCGTGCAGTCCCGTTGTGAAATCTTGTAAACTTTTGTCTTGCACATGATGGGTGTTGGGTCGTGTGTTCTGGTAAGTTGATGGCTGAGCATGACTGTCTGTTTATGTGCTATCTCGCTGTTTATGTGTTGTGTTCAGACGAGTCTCGCCGTCAGTTCTCAGAATTTCTTTTTCACATAGGGAAGCATGGTTTGTTTGTTGCTTCGTGGCGTTTCGTTATCGTGAAGTTCCTGTTCCAGGCATCAATTGAGGGGATATCCATTATTGGAAGGAATGTGTACAGCAGCCACTAATTGCCATGACCAACTGTCCCTAATGTCAATATGTACAGATGACGAGAACAAAATAATTGCTTGAGAACAGCACAGCAATAATAGGACAGGCCAAACAAAAGGCAGCCAGAGAATTTCTGGAAGAAAGGCACTCATCAACGGATTGCTTGAATAAGCACATTGATCTGGAACCAATGTACCAACAACCACAAACCCATGCAAACCCACCAGTGCACATCGGTGCTTCACAAGGTGTTCTGCAGCCCTGAGGATGTCTCCCAGAAAGAGGAGGAAAAGACAGCAAACCATCTTCCCAGCTTCCCAACTCCATGAAGCACCCGAGCTTCACATCTTTCTGCTCCAAAACACTACAGCTTTCTGCAGCAGAGAATTGCATCCTGAACTCCCACGTGCAAGGTGAAGACACCAACCCCCACACTACCGAGGACGGTAGTCACAGCAAGGGCAACGGCTGCCATTGTCATATAGACAGCCACAAGCACTCTCTTTGAAATGTACCTTTTCATGCGTAAATATGTACAACAGTATAATACGGACACAAGCAGCCTGCACTGGCTATTCGTACTCCAGCCAATTTACGTTGTTCACCATTTTCCCTGAAAGTGAATGGAGATCATTTTTTCACCACTGTTGCGAAACCAAATCCTGCATTGAATATGTTGTGGTGACGACGAGGAGGGCAATATTGACGTGAAACATTTTTGTATTTCTCACAACCCCTTCATTGCAGCCCTGGTGAGGGTTGCTGGTGATTGGCCCTGCCGATCAGCTGGAGGCACAAGAGCATTTTTGACCTAATCTACTCAAGAATGTAAAAGATAACCTTCACCTATCATGTTCATTTTGTTATTCTTTTTGTTTTTATGTTACTTGTGCACTTTCCAGAACGTGGCAATGCAGTAAAGCTCCAGTTTATTCGGAAGCACCGTTTGGAAATGCTGGCTGCCGTTTGCGTGAGGAGTTCATGACACAGATGGATCGTACTGCCTTACAGACAGCATTCATGCTGAGGTGTGTTAATATTGTCTCGTGCTTGGCGGATGTGCTTCTGTTCCACGTTAAGAGTTGTCAGTTTTTGGATTCGCTGGAGAGCTGAGGGGGTAACACGAGTTGTGAGGTACTTTTCCTCAGCCAAAATCTTTGATGGAGAACTTGGGAATGTGTCAATAAGAATGGTAATTGGCAGCGGATGTCCAGAAAACCTGCATCTCTCGTCCGGTTTGAACAATCCATCCTCCACACAAATAGCCAAATGCGTGGAGTGAGAATAATGTGACATGTGTTCTTGTAAATGCTCTATGCAAAATCATGCCTGCTGCTGGAGCGTCTCAGAGACGCCGATCACGGAAACAGACCCTCCAATCCAACTTTTCCCTGCTGACCACATATCCGAAATTAATCTAAACGTAGTTTCCATTTTTTGTCCCTTATCTCTCCGATCACTTCCTGCCTATAACCCAATTCAGATGCCTATGAAATGTCGTTAGTGTACCGGACTCTGCAACTAAATGTGGCAATTCATTCCACACACAAAAATAAAGAATAAAAATCATGTGTCCCTCAGATCCATTTTAAATTTTACCGCTCTCACGTTAAACCTATGCTACCCAGCTTTGCACTCGCATGCCTTATGAAAAAGGACTACTTGACTACTTACTCTGTTGGTCGCCCCCCCCCCCCCCCCCCCCCCCCCCCATTTCTACAGATTAGGTGAAGATGGGGGAGGAGGGGAGACTACGGCCATCCCTCAGCTTTAAAGCTCCAGCGAAATTTGTCACAGTCTATTCAGCTTTGTGCTAAGGTCGCAAACATGCAAAGCTTGCAAATCCTACTAAATAACTGCCGAGTTTGTACAGTAATGTGGCCGATTGATCTAATGTGCTGGATTAACTTTCCAGTCTTTGTTGAGACGTGGCTTCGCATCCCACCACTACCAACGTCATCCTGCCCTTTAAAACAGTACCTCAAGAGCAGTAATGTCCTTTGTGTGTTTGCGAGTTCTCAAGCCTTTGATCTTCTCGGCGATATAATAGGGAAATTAGCGACAGACTCTGAAAACACTGAGAGTTCCTGCTGTCAAAAGCCTCCTCAAATCCCCTTGAACACTCCGCCTTCGGATGTGTTTATGACCACTTTTGGTTCCAGTTCCTGTGTCTCAATTGCTCAGTGCGTTTGGTTGAAAGATTGGCGCTTCGAGCCCACCCAGACACAGAGCCTCAAATAGTTCAGATAAAGCATTGAAACCGATCACGCACTAATATTGCAATCACGAGATTTCCTTTATCATTCACCCCTAATTCGAAAGGAGTGAGACATGACCACAGAGCAGAATGCAACCTCACTCTCCCCAATCCCCTGCTGCCAGCCGAAAGCAGCCAGGCAGCTTCAATCAGCGGTTTGCTGCCCAGCCCTGGGACACAGCTCATAGAAAATCTTTCCTCAGAAACGGATGCTACCGCTTGAAAGGGGCAAAAATCCAGTTTAAATTGGTAACGGCTTCAGAAGATTGGAAAACGTTCCTGTTCTTGGAACTTATTTTTAAACGAAACTTTTTTCTCGAAAACAAGAAGTTGTAAAAATTGTAGGCGGAAGAAAAATAAAGAAAGTTTTGATTGTGAGTATTGAGTCTCTGCTGGCAGATGGGATTCCCTTCACTCTGTAACAAAAACGACTAGGTTGACTGAAATAATTTACCGATTGATTCGCCATCTGCCAGAGTGACAGGGAATGAACACCAGCAGCCTAAAGATGAGGGTAGAAATATTAAATTATTATTATTTATCTCTAAAAGGCTGAGACAATTGTAAACAGATTGAAATTTTCTGAAGGAATAACAGTTGACACATGGAAGGAGTGAATGATGTTATTTTGCATTGGGCGGAGTGAACTGGAACTTGCAAATTGATGTGCCATTTGCATCATGCTTAGTATGAAATGACAAACGAACAAGTAGCGAGCTCGCACTGGCTCGGTCAGTCGGTAGAGCTTAAGACCCTTAATCTCAGGGCTGTGGCTTCGAGTCCTATGTTGAGTGCTTTTACTTCCTCACGAGATCCCAGCTCTCCATTTCATTTGCAGTATCACCACATAACAGATGGCCGCATACTCTCGTTCCTACTTCATTTGATCACACGTCAGTTTCCGAGTAAAACTGCCTCCAGTTTCAAGTGTGAGACGCGAGTTCATCGATGCAGCCAAATAGACGATGAATGATGACCCTTTTAAAGCGGGAGATTCTACACCAACCAAAATGCTCAGATGCACAGAATGCGAATGGCCATTTGCTGGAAGGACTGACTGTGGCGGTTCCCTGTCAAATCGTCCTGAACCAAAATTAACTGATTCAGAAGTTTGTAATGGAAACCTCAGGAAACTCTCCCTGAAC
This sequence comes from Chiloscyllium plagiosum, assembly GCF_004010195.1. Classification (NCBI taxonomy): domain Eukaryota; kingdom Metazoa; phylum Chordata; class Chondrichthyes; order Orectolobiformes; family Hemiscylliidae; genus Chiloscyllium; species Chiloscyllium plagiosum. The sequence continues at coordinate 23,749,063 of NC_057717.1, read as the reverse complement.
GTTTACCAATACACACCAAAATTGATCTTCTTTTGCGGCCATGTTAATTTATGCAATGAACAGTTTATTGTCAGTAACGGTGGTGGGCCAGGATGCTGAGGTCTCAGTGTTGGGCAGAAGGGATCCGATCGATTGGGGAAGTCAAACATCCTCAGAGCAGAGACAGCTGTGTGGGCCAGGTTCACTCTACCATATTCTGTCTCACTACCAAAACGAGAAATTCCTGGAAACTTTCAGCAGGTCCGGTAGCATCTTGAAAAGGAAAACAGAGTTGAGACTTCAGAACCAGTGGCGCTTCTTTTTCCATGCACATCTTCCTCGGCCGTTCGGCATCCACATTTTGAATTGAATATTTCCTTACTTTCAACATTATACTCAGGCCCTCTTTTATTACTTCCTTTCCAAACATTTACCCAGTGTCTAAATTTGTATCAGACCTGATCCATCTCTCACTTTGCCCAGTTATGATCGAGGGACTTCGGAACGAACAATTAACTCCATCTCTATTTCCTTAGGTACAGGATGAAGAGAGACCGGAAGACCTAAGAGGACGGTGAGACCTTGTAGCCCATCTTATCTGCTCCACCTTTCGATCATGGCTGATATCGTTCTCAACACAATTGTCCAGCGTTCTCCCTGTAACACTTTTTTCCCCTGAAATTAAGATCCGGTCTCTTTCCCAGATTAGGTCTGAATCGGCCCCAAACCACACCACATGCGCTGGCAACTGTTACACCTGGACTGTGTGTGATCGAGCTCCGTTTCGGTCGCGCACAGCAAACCCGATATTTTCTGAGCAAAGCATTCCATGCTCTAGGTCAGCTCCATCGGGTCTCTGGCCTCACTGTTTTTCTGCTGGTGGGGGGGGGTGCAGTTATGACCTTCACCATCTTCGGGAAGTATCCCTGTTTAAGAAAACCTTGACAGGAAGTATGATAGACTTGTGTGTGAACATGGTGGAGCTTATTGATTGCTGCTCTGGTCCGTAAATGTTACTCTGCATCTCCCCGCTCATTCATGCTGTTGTGGTGAAAAGGAATACAGGTTCAATTTACTTGCTGCGTCCGATTTTATTCAATATGCATTCTTCCTTGTTCTGAATATCCGTGGATGTTTCCAGCATAGACGGTCGCTATTTTTCAGAGTGCTGTCAGCGGACCCTGGTCTTTCTGCAGAGTAGAAATATCAGTTTGTGTGAAAGTGGTTCGGTTCAGAGCTGAGCAGAAACGTTGTTGTTCCCTCTTTACGGGTGACAGTCTTCCAGATTGTGATGAATGGAGTTTTATTGCAGTTTCATTAGCAAACCTTGCTTTGAATTTACTCACTATTCACTACTCCATTGGTGAAAAGGTATATATTTCCAAATAATTAGAGTGTGAATTTCTTTTCAATTTTCTCTTTGCAGTATTCCTGATTACGTGCCGATGTCTACTCCACTGCAGGCCATCCTATTTAAGACTGCAGTTACGAACTTGCCTCTGCCTCGGAGTGACAGCGAATATTGTCCCAGCCTATACAGTCTTGCCCTGCAGTCCAAACCCTGCAAACCTGGCAAGAGCTTTGTTAATATTTCCTGATAAGTTTCAAGTGATATTCTTTGTTTTTTTTTCAGTGATACTAATACCCCTGGGCAACTTCGATCTACTCGAAAGGGAAAGCATTGAGTGGCTATTACTTTCAGTGCTGTACGAAGATCAGCAGGTTAGGTTGCACGATTGTGATGTCGTTATCCGAATCACATCCAAACTGCAATGTCCCCGGTTCAAAACAAGCGAGGAAGATGCCTGATATGCTGTGCATTTTCAGCATCACAATTCCAACTAAATTTGTCTCCTCGTTGGTCGACAATATGCGTCGATTTGTACACCTTCGATGGCGGTTCTGTTTGAGGGCACAGTTACCAGGCACATATCCTTTCTGGACCAGTAGTTCTGCATTTGTTTTCCATGGGAAGGCTGTCTAGTTCAGTGTCAAGGAGGACACTTATTTGCTAGTATCACAACGAAATCTGGATTTTTGATGCACAGTTCCTGTCAAATGAATCTGAAAAGCTTCATTTGGAACGTATCTGGATTTTTTTCAAACTGTGTAAACCAAAACCAGAAATCCTCAATCATGTTTTGGAACAGTTCGTATATTCGCGTTTCCAAGCACCAGACACATTCATGGTTCATTCAGTCAACAACAGGAATGAAAAAATTATAGACTCAGAGCAACTTATGACTCTCGTTCTAATACGGTCACTAATAATATTGTGTGCTCTAACATCTAAGTCAGTTTGTAACTGAAGTTGAGGTAATTACAGCTATGCTGCCGAATAACATTGTATCCATTTTACTTTCTTGATATCACAGTGCTGCAGGAAAGAATGAACAGGGAGGGTGAGGAATTCAAGGTGCATGAAGCTGTGGTGAAACACCTTCTCTCTGATTCAGTCTGCAACAAGAGACGTGAATGTGTCAACGGGGAGAGAGCTTTTCACACTTCGAACAATGAACAATAATTTACATTTAGCACCTCTTTGACAACTCAGATTGCATTCTTCCTTCTCTCAATATATGTAGAAACTGATTTTTGTACATCTCTAAGTAAGAACCGTTTCATTTTACGAACACTGCGACACACCTCCGTATTTCCCACACAAGTTTCCAGCGCAGCTGGCAGTCAGGTGGCAGTTGCTCATGGCTCGACTGGAAAATGCACCGTTAAGGATAATAACAAGGAAAATAGCAACTCGTATTGGCACCGTGTTTCCAGTTAGCTCGCTATGTGGTCTGCCATTTGCGGATTCCAGTATTAATTCAGCTATTCAGGATGAGTATTTCCTTTCCGATGTTTATTCTGCAGATTAGGCACAGTCGTTGTTAGGGGAAAGTGAAGACTGCAGATGCTGGAGATCAGAGCTGAAAATGTTTTGCTGGAAAAGCGCAGCAGGTCAGGCAGCATCCAAGGAGCAGAAGAATCGACGTTTCAGGCATGAGCCCTTCTTCAGGAATGATTCCAGAAGAAGGGCCCATGCCCGAAACGTCGATTCTCCTGCTCCTTGGATGCTGCCTGACCTGCTGCGCGTTTCCAGCAACACATTTTCAGCAGTCGTTGTGAGCATGCTGCAGGGTATCGTCAGGTACACGACCTTCGCTTTTCGGTTTTTGCCTGTCTGCTCACATGGCTGAGTAATCTGAGACGCTGGTTTCACGTTCCATTTCTTAAGACGGCTTGGGTTTGAATACTTGCGCTGTCAGATTGAGCTGGCAACGTTTGGCGATGAGTTGCTTTGAAGTTGAAAAGAATTAAACGTAGCTGCGTCTTCTAAACCACGCTGTGATGTGCCACAGCAGAGACTCCTACGTATTAATGTCCACGCTGTTTTCCCCTGCTGCTGTGGATATCTCATTTGCCTCCAGCTCGAACGGCCCCCAGCATAAGAGGGACGCAAGCAGGTTTTCATATTCCAGACAATTTGCGCTGTTCACCATTTTCTCCGAAAGTGCAAGGATATCGTTATTTCACCGCTGTTGTGAAACCAAATCCAGCATTGGATCCACTCGCCGTTTTATTTTTGTTGTGCCGAAAAGGAGGGAAATCCCGATGTGAAACGTTGTTACATTTTTTTCATTTCCTTCATTACAGTCCTGATGAGGGACGCTGTTAATCGGCCCTACCGATCTGGAAAAAGCACCAGCCCATTGTCAATCTAATCTATTCAAGACTGTGATTGGTGATCTTCACTTTTCATGGTTCATTGTCAGTCTGTTCTGTTTCATGTTGCTTGAACACTTTCCGACAAGTGGTGATTCACTACGTCTAAGTCTATTGAAAGCACCATTTGGAATTGCCTCGCTGCCATGTGTATGAGCAGTTTGTGACCCAGACGATCCCCGCTGCCCTACAGACAACATTCATGTTTTGGTGTTTCTGAAAACAGGTTCACCTTGCCAGTTATGCTTCGATAACACGCTAAGAGTTGTCATTGTTTGGATTTGTTGCAGAGCTGTGATGGAAACATTATTTGTGAGGTATTTTTCTGCCGCCAAACTCTTTTACAGAGAACTTGGTAATGTGTCAATAAAACTGGTCATTGGCAATAAAAATCTGGGAAGCCTTCACCTCTTGGTGGTTTCGAACCAAACACCTTTCCGGAAGCGAGCCCAACGCGCTGACCAAGCAATGTGCAGCCTGCATTTCTGAAAATGACCTCCTCAAATTGCTGGCAGTCACTGGAGCGTCTTCAAGATACGAAGCACGGAAACAGACCATCCAATCTAACTCATCCTTACTGACCAGATATCCAAAATGAATCTAGCCCTAGTTCCCAACATTTGTCACTTATCAAACTCATCCCTTCCTGTCTATGTGACAAACCAACTGCCTTTGAAATGTTGCGAGTGCACCAGACTCCGCCATTTCCTCTGGCAATTCATTCCACACAGGCATAACTTCCCGTGTAAATAACAAATGTCTCTCTCATCAACCTTAAATTCTACCGCTCTCACTTTGAACCTATGTTTTCTAGTTTTGAACTAGCCTGCCTTGTGACAAAAAGATTCATTGACTATTCATTCTATCCGTTTCTCTCATGATTGTGTTGATTCCTGGAAGGTCATCCCTCAGCTTTTACGGGCCAGGCAAAGTTATCCCTGCCCATTTAGGTTCATGCAACAGTTGAATCCCTGTAAAACTTGCAACATCCTGATAAATGTTTTCTGAATTATATCAAGTTAGTCATGATGTGAAGCGATGCTAAAACGGTAGACACGAAGAAATTGGAGCTTAAGCTCAGTGTGATAGTGTGGCCGACCGACTTTAGCTACTGGACTTAAGTTCCAGTCTCTATCAAATCATAAGTTCGCATCCTGCAGCTACGAGAATCACGAGTGAAGCACGTCTGGCAGTTCCTTCCAAAAGACCTGTTGAGTTGTGGCTTGGGTGTTTGCGGTTCTTCAGGCCTTTGCTTCTCTCGATGATCAAAGCGGCAAAATTAGTGACAGAATCTTCAAAAAATGAGAGGAGCAGCTGCTCACAGCAACTACTCGGAATCCCTGCGTTAGGGGAATTTATGTGCTTTTGGTGCCAGTTTCTCTGTCTCAATTCATCAGCACATTTGGCCCTTACGTTTGTGGTTTAAGGTCACTCAGACACAGAGCTTGAAGTGTTTCAGGTCAAGCATTGACACCGAACGCATTCCGACATTGCACATACGAGAGCTCTTTCACGTTTCACCCGAAATCCGCATGGAGTGAGACGGGGTCACACAGCAGGATGGGCCTCCAATCTTCCGCTGCCAGCATAAAGTGGTCACTGGAGCGTCAATCAGCGGCTCTTGCCCAGCCTTGGAACACAACTTATTAAAAGTCCTTGCTCATGGATGGTGCTTCTCATGGAGAAGGGGTAACATTTCGTAACGACTGCAGAAGATTCCTCCCGGTCTTGGGACTTATTTTAAACCAACTCCTGTATCCAAGGTGAAAAGTGCTAAATGTTGGAGACAGGTAAAACAAAGCAAGTGTTAACAGTATGGATTGTGTCTCACCAGGCAATGAGATTCCCTCCGATCTGGAATAGTAGTGACTGGATTTACTGAAGTAATTTCCCGATTGATTCAAAGCCTGCTTGAGTGATTGGGAATCACATCGATGGCGTAAAGATGTGGGCAAAAATATTAAAATATTCATATTGAGTATTAAATCATAGAACAAGTGCTAAAGTGGATGGTAATGTTCTGAAAGTATAACAGCTGAGAAGTGGAAGATGTAAATGATTTTATTTGTGATTGGGAGGAATGAAATCGAGGTGTCAATTGGATTATGGTCAATATGGGAATGTGGAAAAATAATTGACTGCCCACGCAAGCCTCGTTCTCGTTAGCTCAGTTGGCATAACTAAAAACTAAAACTTTTACGGTCGTCGGCTCGAGCCCCACGAGGGGCTGTGTCACTTGCTAACAGGATTCACAGCCCATTCCACGTTCAGCATCACCACCCAACACAGAGCGTGCTCGGTGTTTCGTGCTGCATTTATTCAGACGTCGGTTTCTGAGTGAAAACTGTCTCTACTTCACTGGATGTCAGTGGGACAAGTTTATAGGTACAGCCAATTGTACGACGAATTATGTCTCTATCAAGGGAAGAAGTTCCAATCCAAACGTGCTCCAACCAAACTGTTCAGAGTCACGGAATGAGAATGGCCACTTGCTGGGGGACTGAGAATGACGGCTGCATGTTAAAGTGTCCTGAAACAGAATTAACTGACGCTGCAAGTTCTGATGATAAGCGAAGTGTAAGTCTGCCTGAACATTTATGATGTTGCATGGAAAATGATCTTCCTGTGTGCTCATGTCAGTTTATGCAACACAGTTTATTCTCAGTTATCGGGTGGGGGTGGGGCCCGATTGTGAGGTTTCAGTGTGGGACAAAAGAGATCTGGAGAAACGGGGAAGTCAAGCATACGCAGAGCAGGCAGAGTTTTTTGGTCTATAATCACTCTCCCATTTTTTCTATCTGTAACCAAAAATCTCAGCAGCCTGGCAGCATCTGGGAAAGCAAAACAGAATTAACATTTTGAGTTCAGTGACACTCATTTTTCCATGTCCATCTCCTTCTGCATTTCCACATCCTCCCTTTTTACTTAATCTGTCCTGCCATCCACCTTGATACCGAGCTTCTAGAACAAAGCACATCGAACAGTACAGCACAGAACATGCACCTCAGCTCACGATGTTGTGCTGACCACTGATCCTCATGTATGCACACTCAAATATCTGTGACCATATGCATGTCCAGCAGTCCCTTAAATGTCTCCAATGACCTTGCCTCCACAACTGCTGCTGGCAACGCATTCCATGCTCTCAAAACTCTCTGTGTAAAGAACCCGCCTCTGACCTCCCCTCTATACTTTCCTCCAACCAGCTTAAAACTATGTCCTCTAGTGTTAGCCATTTCTGCCCTGGGAAATAATCTCTGGCTATCGACTCTATCTATGCCTCTCATTATCTTGTATACCTCAAGTAGGTCCCCTCTCAACTTCCTTTTCTCCAATGAAAAAAGTCCGAGCTCAGTCAACGACTAAGATAAGCCATCCAGTCCAAGCAGCATCCTGGTAAATATCCTCTGAACACTTTCCAAAGCATCCACATATTTCCCATAATAGGGCGACCAGAACTGGATGCAGTATTCCAAGTGCGGTCTAAGCAAAGTTTTATAGAGCTACAACAAGATTTCACGACTCTAAAACTCAATTCCCCTGTTAATGAAAGCCAAAACACCATATGCTTTCTTAACAACCCTATCCACTTGGGTGGCCATTTTAATGGATCGATGTACCTGCACACCTCGATCCCTCTGTTCCTCCACACTACCAAGAATCCTATCCTTAATCCTGTACTCAGCTTTCAAATTCTACCTTCCAAAATGCATCACCTCGTATTTATCCAGGTTGAACTCCATCTGCCACCTCTCAGCCCATCTCTGCTTCTTGTCAATATCCCGCTGCAGCCTACACTGCCATCTATACTGTCAACGACACCTCCAATCTTCGTGTAGTCTGCAAACTTGCTGATCCATCTTTCAATCCCCTCATCCAAGTCATTAATAAAAATTACAAACAGTAGAGGCCCAAGGACAGAGCCCCGTGGAACACCACTCAACACTGACTTCCAGGCAGAATATTTTCCTTCTACTACCACTCGCTGTCTTCTGTTGGCCAGCCAATTCTGTATCCAGACAGCTAAGGTCCCCTATATCCCATTCCTCCTGACCTTCTGAATGAACCTGCCATGGGGAACCTTATCAAATGCTTTGCTGAAGTCCATATACACCACGTCCACAGCTCGACCCTCATCAACTTATCTAGTCACATCCTCAAAAAACTCGATAAGGTTTGTGAAGCATGACCTGCCCCTCACAAAGCTGTGTTGACTGCATTTAATCAAGTCATGCTCTTCCAGATGGTCAAAAATCCTATCCCTCAGAATCCTTTCTAACACCTTGCAGACAACAGACGTGAGACTTACTGGCCTGTAATTGCCGGGGATTTCCCTATTTCCTTTCTTGAAGAGAGGAATTACATTTGCCTCCCTCCAGTCCTCAGGTACGACTTCAGTGGAGAGCGAGGATGCAAAGACCTTCGCAAGTGGCGAAGCAATTGCATTTCTCGTTTCCCAAAGCAGCCGAGGACAAAGCTGGTCCGGGCCTGGCGACTTGTCAATCTTAATGTTTGACAAACATTTCAGCACATGAGCTTCCTCTATCTCTATCCATTCCATCATGCACACCTGCTCTTCAAAGGTTTCATTCACTACAAAGTTAGTTTCTTTCGCAAAAACAGAAGCAGAAAAAACTCATTTAGGGCTTTCACCACCTCCTCAGACTCCACACACAAGTTCCCTATGCTATCCCTGATCGGCCCTACACTTTCTTTGACCATTCTCTTATTCCTCACATAAGTGTAAAATGACTTTGTGTTCTCCCTAATCCATTTTGCCAAGCCTTTCTCATGCCCCCTCCTGGCGCTCCTCGGACCATTTTTGAGCTCCTTCCTCGCCTGCCTGTAATCCTGTAGAGCTAAGCTTGACCCTAGCTTCCTCCACCTTATGAAAGCTACCTTCTTCCTTTTGACGAGAAGTTCAACCGATCTCGTCATCCAAGGTTTCTTTAGCTTACCCCTTCTTGCCTGTCTCAGAGGGACAAATTTATTCATCACTCGCAACAACTGTTCCATAAACAGTCTCCAAATGTCTATCGTGCCTTTACCATGAAAAAATTGCTCCCAGTCCATGCTTCCTAACTCATGTCTAATCGCATCATAGTTTCCTATTCTGTTTTATTATTTCTTCTCCTATACCTTTCCCATTGTCTGGCAATGTTTCAGATCTGTCCTATTTCTCACTTCGCCCAGTTCTGACGGGATGTCTTTGAGTTGAACAATTAATTCCGTTTCTATCTATTTAGATACACGATGGCCACAGACCGGAGTTGTAGGAGCGAGCTTAGGCCTTTTGGCCCATTTACCCTGCTCTTCCATTCGATCATGGGTGGTACAGTTCTCAATCCTATTCTCCAGCATTCTGCTGTAACAAGTAATCTGTGTGATTTAATATCCAGTTTCTTTCCCAGCATGGCTCTGAATCCGGCGCCCTCTACATATGCTGCCAACTTTGTAAACCGTCTGTGTCGGTGATCGAGAACGATTTCCAGTCCCGCACGGCAAACCCGATCTGTTCTGAGCAAAGCAATCCCCGCTGGAGGGCAGTTCGATTGGCACTGTGGCCCCGCTGTGTTTCTGTGGTGGAGTGGTTATCACGTTTCACCTCCCACAGGAAGGATCTGTACTGCAAAATTCAGGGCAGAAAGAACGATAGGCTTGTGTCTTAACATGGGCAGACTTTTTGGTTGCTGCGCTTGTCAGTGAACATTACTTTAAATATCCTGTCCAGTGTTTGCTGTTTTGGTCAAAGGGAATACGAAATCAATTTATTGATGAGCAATTTTGTCCTATTTTCCTTCTTGCTCAAACTTAATGCGTGCAAATGTTTCCAGTACTGGCAGTCACTATTTTAAGAAGTGCAGTTGGCGGACCCGATCTTTTCTTCAGAGTACAAGTGTCAATTTGTCTTCTGTGTGAAAACAGAAATATTCGTGCTCCCTGTGAACAGTTACAGGCTTCTGGATTGTCTTTCATAGGGCTTTCATGCATTTCTCATCAGCCAACCGTGTTTTGAATTTGAACATAGAACATAGAAGAATACAGCGCAGTACAGGCCCTTTGGCCCTCGATGTTGCGCCGATCCAAGCCCACCGGACCTATACTAACCCACTATCCTCCATATACCTA
>NC_057717.1:23727133-23738735 GCF_004010195.1 Chiloscyllium plagiosum | reverse complement strand
TTTAGATCGTATGAGTGAGTGAAGAAACCTTGTCAGATGCGGATTCTTGTCAGAAGTGTGAGGTCATACACTTTATTGGGAAGAACCAAAAGACAAACTACTATGAAAATTGTAAGAAACTCAAAAACGTGCAGTGCAGAGGAGTCTGACTGTTTTTGAACATGAAACCAACAAAAGGTGGTGACATATTTATTTATTGATGGCGAAATTATGGTTTCTCCTGATGCTCACGATGAAAGAGATGGTTTCCAAGAAAATACGCAATCTAAGTCGTCTGTAGTGTAATCAATGACTAAGATATAGCTTGTGTTGTTCTATGGGACATATATGATTTATTCATTATTGTTCTCCAAACTTTCTTTACAATGGAACCGAGAGTGGGAGAGAGGAAATTAAGATCATCCATGATTGTTGCCATCTTCTATTGCTCACACTCAGTAGTTGTTTTCTTGTACGTTTTACATTGCATTGTGGTAACTGCGAGTGGGCTTGTAAGCTCCACCTGCTGGTGAAATCTTTCCTCAATGTTCCTCATCTCGACTCAAACAGATTTTACATCCATATTTCCTGAATCAAAGTAATCACGAGAACCTTGGCATTTCACACGCCTCAATGTGTCACCTTCCAATATTAATTGATCAGTTACTTTGTTGAAATTGCGCATAAGAGAAAAACAAAATAGGAACTCGTGGACCTGTGTTTCGAACGCACGTTATTTCACATAAACCGCAGATTATTGCCCACAGTACGATCACGGAAGCACGCACTGAACAAACGAGAAGCTTAGAATGAGTATAGTGCCAAAGGGCATGTCAGGAAATGAACCAGAAACACAACAGAAAAACTTGTCTGGTCTACGATTTTGGATGTATTTCTCAATGAGGAATCAAGATTTACATGTATTTCATCAGGCGGTACCTCACGCAAGGTTGCAACCAGTGCTGCAGCCAGTTATATACTCCCAGTTACAAGCCCTGTAATCAGAGTCAAGCAGTGTCCCGCCAGTAGTTACAAGATACAGGTGTCTGTGGTGTTTACAGGCTGGTTGAACTTTATGAATGCAGATTCCAAGTTGTCTGCCTCTTTCTCCTATATCGTGCTTCGTGCAGTCCCGTTGTGAAATCTTGTAAACGTTTGTCTTGCACATGATGGGTGTTGGGTCGTGTGTTCTGGTGAGTTGATGGCTGAGCATGACTGTCTGTTTATGTGCTGTCTCGCTGTTTATGTGCTGTGTTCAGACGAATCTCTCCGTCAGTTCTCAGAATTTCTTTTTCACATAGGGAAACATGGTTTGTATGTTGCCTCGTGGCATTTCGTCATCGTGAAGTTCCTGTTCCAGGCACCAGTTGCGGGGATATCCATTATTGGAAGGAATGTGTACAGCAGCCACTAATTGCCATGACCAACTGTCCCTAATGTCAATATGTACAGATGACGAGAACAAAATAATTGCTTGAGAACAGCACAGCAATAATAGGACAGGCCAAACAAAAGGCAGCCAGAGAATTTCTGGAAGAAGGACACTCATCAACGGATTGCTTCAATAAGCACATTGATCTGGAACCAATGTACCAACAACCACAAACCCTTCAAGTGGAAGCAGCGTGAATGAAAGCTAATCAATTCCAACCACCAGTGCACATCGGTGCTTCACAAGGTGTTCTGCAGCCCTGAGGATGTCTTCCAGAAAGAGGAGGAAAATACAGCAAACCATCTTCCCAGCTTCCCAACTCCATGAAGCACCCGGGCTTCACATCTTTCTGCTCCAAAACACTACAGCTTTCTGCAGCAGAGAATTGCATCCTGAACTCCCACGTGCAAGGTGAATACACCAACCCCCACACTACCGAGGACGGTAGTCACAGCAAGGGCAACAGCTGCCATTGTCATATAGACAGCCACAAGCACTCTCTTTGAAATGTACCTTTTCATACGAAAATATGTACAACAGTATAATACGGACACAAGCAGCCTGCACTGGCTATTCGTACTCCAGACAATTTACGTTGTTCACCATTTTCCCTGAAAGTGAATGGAGATCATTTTTTCACCGCTGTTGCGAAACCAAATCCTGCATTGAATCTGTTGTGCTGACGACGAGGAGGGCAACATTGACGTGAAACATTTTTGTATTTCTCACAACCCCTTCATTGCAGCCCTGGTGAGGGATGTTGGTGATTGGCCCTTCCAATCAGCTGGAGGCACAAAAGCATTTTTGACCTAATCTACTCAAGAATGTAAAAGATAACCTTTACCCTTCATGTTCATTTTATTATTTTTTTTTATATGTTACTTGTGCACTTTCCAGAATGTGGCAATGCACTAAAGCTCCAGTTTATTCGGAAGCACAGTTTGGAAATGCCTGGCTGCCGTTTGCGTGAACAGTTCATGACACAGATGGATCGTACTGCCTTACAGCCAGCATTCATGCTGAGGTGTGTCATTATTGTCTTGTGCTTGGTGGGTTTGCTTCTGTTCCACGTTAAGAGTTGTCAGTTTTTGGATTCGCTGGAGAGCTGAGGGGGTAACACGAGTTGTGAGGTACTTTCCTTCAGCCAAAATCTTTGATGGAGAAAGCCGAAAGCGGCCTCGGCAGCTTCAATCAGCGGTTTGCTGCCCAGCCCCGGGACACAGCTCATAGAAAATATTTCCTCAGAAATGGATGCTACCGTTTGAAAGGGGCAAAAATCCATTTTAAATTGGTAACGGCTTCAGAAGATTGGAAAAGCATTCCTGTTCTTGGAACTTATTTTTAAACGAAACTTTTGTCTCGAAAACAAGAAGTTGTAAAAATTGTAGACGGAAAAAAAGAGAAAGTTTTGATTGTGAGTATTGAGTCTCTGCAGGCAGATGGGATTCCCTTCACTCTGTAACAGAAACGACGAGGTTTACTGAAGTAATTACCGATTGATTCGCCGTCTGCCAGAGTGACAGGGAATGAACACCAGCAGCCTAAAGATGGGGGTAGAAATATTAAATTATTATTATTTATCTCTAAAAGGCCGAGACAAGTGTAAACAGATTGAAATGTTCTGAAGGAATAACAGTTGACACATGGAAGGAGTGAATTATGTTATTTGTGATTGGGCGGAGTGAACTGGAACTTGCAAATTGATGTGCCATTTGCATTATGCTTAGTATGAAATGACAAACGAACAAGTAGCGAGCTCGCACTGGCTCGGTCAATCGGTAGAGCTTAAGACCCTTAATCTCAGGGTTGTGGCTTCGAGTCCTATGTTGAGTGCTTTTACTTCCTCACGAGATCCCAGCTCTCCATTTCATTTGCAGTATCACCACATAACAAATGGCCGCATTCTCTCGTTCCTACTTCATTTGATCACACGTCAGTTTCCGAGTAAAACTGCCTCCAGTTTGAAGTGTGAGACGCGAGTTCATCGATGCAGCCAAATAGACGATGAATGATGACCCTTTTAAAGCGGGAGGTTCTACACTAACCAAAATGCTCAGATGCACAGAATGTTAATGGCATTTGCTGGGAGGATTGACTGTGGTGGTTCCCTGTCAAATCGTCCTGAACCAAAATTAACTGATTCAGAAGTTTGTAATGGAAACCTCAGGAAACTCTCCCTGAACGTTTGCCAATACACACCAAAAATGATCTTCTTTTGCGGCCATGTGAGTTTATGCAATGAACAGTTTATTGTCAGTAACGGTGGTGGGGCAGGATGCTGAGGTCTCAGTATTGGGCAGAAGGGATCTGATCGAATGGGGAAGTCAAACATCCTCAGAGCAGAGACAGCTGTGTGGGCCAGATTCACTCTCCCATATTCTGTCTCACTACCAAAACGAGAAATTGCTGGAAAGTTTCAGCAGGTCTGGTAGCATCTTGAAAAGGAAAACAGAATTTAGACTTCAGAACCGGTGGCGCTTCTTTTTCCATGCCCATCTTACTCGGCCGTTCGGCATCCACTTTTTGTATTGAATATTTCCTTACTAGCAACATTATACTCAGGTCCTCTTTTATTACTTCCTTTCCAAACATTTTCCCAGTGTCTGAATTTGTATCAGGCCTGATCCATCTCTCACTTTGCCCAGTTATGACCGAGGGACTTCGGAACGAACAATTAACTCCATCTCTATTTCCTTAGGTACAGGATGACGAGAGAACGGAAGTCCTAAGAGGACGGTGAGACCTTGTAGCCCATCTTATTTGCTCCACGATTCGATCATGGCTGATATCGTTCTCAACCCAATTGTCCAGCGTTCTCCCTGTAACACTTATTTCCCCTGAAATTAAGATCCAGTCTCTTTCCCAGATTAGGTCTTAATCGGCCCCAAACCACACCACATGTGCTGGCAGCTGTTACACCTGGACTGTGTGTGATCGAGCTCCGTTTCGGTCGCGCACGGCAAAACCGATATGTTCTGAGCAAAGCATTCCGCGTTCTAGGACAGCTCCATCGGGTCTCTGGCCTCACTGTGTTTCTGAGCGGGGTGGGGGGGCAGTGGGGGGGCAGTTATTACCTTCCCATCGACGGGAAGGATCCCTGTTTAACAAAAACCTGACAGAAAGTATGATAGACTTGTGTGTGAACATGGTGGAGCTTATTGATTGCTGCTCTGGTCCGTAAATGTTACTCTGCATCTCCCCGCTCATTCATGCTGTTGTGGTGAAAAGTAATACAGGTTCAATTTATTTGCTGCGTCCGATTTTATTCAATATGCATTCTTCCTTGTTCTGAATATCCGTGGATGTTTCCAGCATAGACGGTCGCTATTTTTCAGAGTGCTCTCAGCGGACCCTGGTCTTTCTGCAGAGTAGAAATATCAGTTTGTGTGAAAGTGGCTCGGTTCAGAGCTGAGCAGAAACTTTGCTGTTCCCTCTTTACGGGTGACAGTCTTCCAGATTGTGATGAATGGAGTTTTATTGCAGTTTCATTAGCAAACCCTACTTTGAATTTACTCACTATTCACTACTCCATTGGTGAAAAGGTATATACTTCCAAATAATTAGTGTGTGAATTTCTTTTCAATTTTCTCTCTGCAGTATTCCTGAATACGTGCCGATATCTACTCCACTGCAGGCCATCCTATTTAAGACTGCAGTTACGAACTTGCCTCTGCCTCGGAGTGACAGCGAAAATTGTCCCGCCTATACAGTCTTGCCCTACAGTCCAAACCCTGCAAACCTGGCAACATCTTTGTTAACATTTCCTGATAATTTTCAAGTGATATTCTTTATTTTTTTTCAGTGATGCTAATACCCCTGGGCAACTTCGATCTACTCGAAAGGGAAAGCATTGAGTGGCTACTATTATCAGTGCTGTACGAAGATCCGCAGGTCAGGTTGCACGATTGTGATGTCGTTATTCGAATCACATCCAAACTGAAATGTCCCCGGTTCAAAACAAGCGAGGAAGAATATTATTCGCTTGTTACAAGCGACAGACTTTTGGATTGACAAGAACAAAGCGTTCGTGCTTATTGTTCTCATCAGCAAAGCTGGCTTTCAATTTATTCGCCTATATCTGCTGCCACGGTCAAAGGAATACAATTCTGATTTATTGCTATTAAGTTTCTCTCCCAGAAGAGAGTGAGTGCTGGGGATGATGAAGGGCTATTGCCAGAAATGGCGGTTCTCCTGCTGCTCGGATGATGCCTGATATACTGTGCATTTTCAGCATCACAATTCCAACTAAATTTGTCTCCTCGTTGGTCGACAATATGCGTCGATTTGTACACCTTCGATGGCGGTTCTGTTTGAGGGCACAGTTACCAGGCACATATCCTTTCTGGAACAGTAGTTCTGCATTTGTTTTCCATGGGAAGGCTGTCTGGTTCAGTGGCAAGGAGGACACTTATTTGCTGGTATCACAACGAAATCTGGATTTTTGATGCACAGTTCCTGTCAAATGAATCTGAAAAGCTTCATTTGGAACGTATCTGGATTTTTTCAAACTGTGTAAACCAAAACCAGAAATCCTCAATCATGTTTTGGAACAGTTCGTATATTCGCGTTTCCAAGCACCAGACACATTTATGGTTCATTCAGTCAACAACAGGAATGAAAAAATTACAGACTCAGAGCAACTGATGACTCTCGTTCTCATACGGTCACTAATAATATTGTGTGCTCTAACATCTAAGTCAGGTTGTAACTGAAGTTGAGGTAATTACACCTATGCTGCCGAATAACATTGTATCCATTTTACTTTCTTGATATCACAGTGCTGCAGGAAAGACTGAACAGGGAGGGTGAGGAATTCAAGGTGCATGAAGCTGTGGTGAAACACCTTCTCTCTGATTCAGTCTGCAACAAGAGACGTGAATGTGTCAAAGGGGAGAGAGCTTTTCACACTGCGAACAATGAACAATAATTTACATTTAGCACCTCTTTGACAACTCAGATTGCATTCTTCCTTCTCTCAATATATGTAGAAACTGATTTTTGTACATCTCTAAGTAAGAACCGTTTCATTTTACGAACACTGCGACACACCTCCGTGTTTCCCACACAAGTTTCCAGCGCAGCTGGCAGTCAGGTGGCAGTTGCTCATGGCTCGACTGTAAAATGCACCGCTAAGGATAATAACAAGGAAAATAGCAACTCGTATTGGCACCGTGTTTCCAGTAAGCTCGCTATGTGGTCTGCCATCCGCGGATTCCAGTATTAATTCAGCTATTCAGGATGAGTATTTCCTTTCCGATGTTTATTCTGCAGATTAGGCGCAGTCGTTGTGAGGGGAAAGTGAAGACTGCAGATGCTGGAGATCAGAGCTGAAAATGTTTTGCTGGAAAAGCGCAGCAGGTCAGGCAGCATCCAAGGAGCAGAAGAATCGACGTTTCAGGCATGAGCCCTTCTTCAGGAATGATTCCAGAAGAAGGGCTCATGCCCGAAACGTCGATTCTCCTGCTCCTTGGATGCTGCCTGACCTGCTGCTCTTTTCCAGCAACACATTTTCAGCAGTCGTTGTGAGCATGCTGCAGGGTATCGTCAGGTACAAGACCTTCGCTTTTCGGTTTTTGCCTGTCTGCTTACATGGCTGAGTAATCTGAGACGCTGGTTTCACGTTCCATTTCTTAAGACGGCTTGGGTTTGAATACTTGCGCTGTCAGATTGAGCTGGCAACGTTTGGCGATGAGTTGCTTTGAAGTTGAAAAGAATTAAACGTAGCTGCGTCTTCTAAACCACGCTGTGATGTGCCACAGCAGAGACTCCTACGTATTAGTGTCCACGCTGTGTTCCCCTGCTGCTGTGGATATCTCATTTGCCTCCAGATCGAAAGGCCCCCAGCATAAGAGGGACGCAAGCAGGTTTTCATATTCCAGACAATTTGCGCTGTTCACCATTTTCTTCGAAAGTGAAGGGAGATCGTTATTTCACCGCTGTTGTGAAACCAAATCCAGCATTGGATCCACTCGCCGTTTTATTTTTGTTGTGGTGAAAAGGAGGGCAATCCCGATGTGAAACGTGGTTACATTTTTTTCATTTCCTTCATTACAGTCCTGATGAGGGACGCTGTTAATCGGCCCAATCGATCTGGAAAAAAGCACCAGCCCATTGTCAATCTAATCTATTCAAGACTGTGATTGGTGATCTTCACGTTTCATGGTTCATTGTCTGTCTGTTCTGTTTCATGTTGCTTGAACACTTTCCGACAAGTGGCGATTCACTAAGTCTAAGTCTATTGAAAGCACCATTTGGAATTGCCTCGCTGCCATGTGTATGAGCAGTTTGTGACCCAGACGATCCCCACTGCCCTACAGACAACATTCGTATTTTGGTGTTTCTGAAAACAGGTTCACCTTGTCAGTTATGCTTCGATAACACGCTAAGAGTTGTCATTGTTTAGATTTGTTGCAGAGCTGTGATGGAAACATTATTTGTGAGGTATTTTTCTGCCGCCAAACTCTTTTACAGAGAACTTGGTAATGTGTCAAGAAGACTGGTCATTGGCAATAAAAATCTGGGAAGCATTCACCTCTTGGTGGTTTCGAACCAAACACCTTTCCGGAAGCGAGCCCAACGCGCTGACCAAGCAACGTGCAGCCTGCATTTCTGAAAATGACCTCCTCAAATTGCTGGCAGTCACTGGAGCGTCTTCAAGATGCGAAGCACGGAAACGGACCATCCAATCTAACTCATCCTTACTGACCAGATATCCAAAATGAATCTAGCCCTATTTGCCAACATTTGTCACTTATCAAACTCATCCCTTCCTGTCTATGTGACAAACCAGCTGCCTTTGAAATGTTGCGAGTGCACCAGACTCCGCCATTTCCTCTGGCAATTCATTCCACACAGGCAAAACTTCCCGTGTAAATAACAAATGTCTCTCTCATCAACCTTAAATTCTACCGCTCTCACTTTGAATCTATGTTTTCTAGTTTTGAACTAGACTGCCTTGTGACAAAAAAATTCATTGACTATTCATTTTATCCGTTTCTCTCATGATTCCTGGAAGGTCATCCCTCAGCTTTTATGGGCCAGGCAAAATTATCCCTGCCCATTTAGGTTCATGCAACAGTTGAATCCCTGTAAAACTTGCAACATCCTGATAAATGTTTTCTGAATTACATCAAGTTAGTCATGATGTGAAGCGATGCTAAAACAGTAGACACGAAGAAATTGGAGCTTAAGCTCAGTGTGATAGTGTGGCCGAGCGACTTTAGCCGCTGGACTTAAGTTCCAGTCTCTATCAAATCATAAGTTTGCATCCTGCAGCTACGAGAATCACGCGTGAAGCACGTCTGGCAGTTCCTTCCAAAAGACCTGTGGAGTTGTGGCTTGGGTGTTTGCGGTTCTTCAGGCCTTTGCTTCTCTCGATGATCAAAGTGGCATAATTAGTGACAGAATCTTCAAACAATGAGAGGAGCAGCTGCTCACAGCAACTACTCGGAATCCCTGCGTTAGGAGAATTTATGTGCTTTTGGTGGCAGTTTCTCTGTCTCAATTCATCAGCACATTTGGCCCTTACGTTTGTGGTTTAAGGTCACTCAGACACAGAGCTTGAAGTGTTTCAGGTCAAGCATTGACACCAAACGCATTCCGACATTGCACATACGAGAACTCTTCCACGATTCACCCGAAATCCGCATGGAGTGAGACGGGGTCACACAGCAGGATGGGCCTCCAATCTTCCGCTGCCAGCATAAAGTGGCCACTGCAGCTTCAATCAGCGGCTCCTGCCCAGCCTTGGAACACAACTTATTGAAAGTCCTTGCTCATGGATGGTGCTTCCTATGTAGAAGGGGTAAAAACTCCCCTTTAATTTCGTAACGACTGCAGAAGATTGCTCCCGGTCTTGGGACTTATTTTAAACCAACTCCTGTATCCAAGGTGAAAAGTGCTAAATGTTGTAGACAGGTAAAACAAAGCAAGTGTTAACAGTGTGGATTGTGTCTCACCAGGCAATGAGATTCCCTCCGATCTGGAATAGAAGTGACTGGATTTACTGAAGTAATTTCCCAATTGATTCAAAGCCTGCTTGAGTGATTGGGAATCACATCGATGGCGTAAAGATGAGGACAAAAATATTAAAATATTCATATTGAGTATTAAATCCTAGAACAAGTGCTAAAGTGGATGGTAATGTTCTGAAAGTATAACAGCTGAGAAGTGGAAGGTGTAAATGATTTTATTTGTGATTGCGAGGAATGAAATCGAGGTGTCAATTGGATTATGGTCAATATGGTAATGTGGGAAAATAATTGACTGCCCACGCAGGCCTCGTTAGCTCAGTTGGCATAACGAAAAACTAAAATTTTTACGGTCGTTGACTCGAGCCCCACGAGGAGCTGTTTCACTTGCTAACAGGATTCACAGCCCATTCCACGTTCAGCATCACCACCCAACACAGAGCGTGCTCGGTGTTTCGTGCTGCATTTATTCAGACGTCGGTTTCTGAGTGAAAACTGTCTCTACTTCACTGGATGTCAGAGGGACAAGTTTATAGGTACAGCCAATTGTACGACGAATTATGTCTCTATCAAAGGAAGAAGTTCCAATCCAAACGTGCTCCAACCAAACTGTTCAGAGTCACGGAATGAGAATGGCCACTTGCTGGGGGACTGAGAGTCACGACTGCATGTTAAAGTGTCCTGAAACAGAATTAACTGACGCTGCAAGTTCTGATGATAAGCGAATGTAACTCTCCCTGAACATTTATGATGTTGCATGGAAAATTATCTTCCTGTGTGCTCGTGTCAGTTTATGCAACACAGTGTATTCTCAGTTATCAGGTGGGGGTGGAGCCCGATTGTGAGGTTTCAGTGTGGGACAAAAGTGATCTGGAGAAACGTGGAAGTCAAGCATACGCAGAGTAGGCAGAGTTTATTGGTCTATGATCACTCTCCCATTTTTTCTATCTGTAACCGAAAGTCTCAGCAGCTTGGCAGCATCTGGGAAAGCAAAACAGAATTAACATTTTGAGTTCAGTGACATTCATTTTAGTACAGCACAGAATATGCACCTCAGCTCACGACGTTGTGTTGACCACTGATCCTCATGTATGCACACTCAAATTTCTGTGACCATATGCATGTCCAGCAGTCCCTTAAATGTCTCCAATGACCTTGCTTCCACAACTGCTGCTGGCAACGCATTCCATGCTCTCAAAACTCTCTGTGTAAAGAACCTGCCTCTGACCTCCCCTCTATACTTTCCTCCAACCAGCTAAAAACTATGTCCCCTAGTGTTAGCCATTTATGCCCTGGGAAATAGTCTCTGGCTATCGACTCTATCTATGCCTCTCATTATCTTGTATACCTCAAGTAGGTCCCCTCTCCACTTCCTTTTCTACAATGAAAAAGGCCCGAGCTCAGTCAACGACTAAGATAAGCCATCCAGTCCAGGCAGCATCCTGGTAAACATCCTCTGAACACTCTCCAAAGCATCCACATCTTTCCCATAATAGGGCGATCAGAACTGGACACAGTATTCCAAGTACGGTCTAACCAAAGTTTTATAGAGCTGCAACAAGATTTCACGACTCTTAAAATCAATTCCGCTGTTAATGAAAGCCAAAACACCATATGCTTTCTTAACAACCCTGTCCACTTGGATGGACATTTTAATGGATCTATGTACCTGCACACCAAGATCCCTCTGTTCCTCCACACTGCCAAGAATCCTATCCTTAATCGTGTACTCAGCTTTCAAATTCGACCTTCCGAAATGCATCACCTCGTATTTATCCAGGTTGAACTCCATCTGCCACCTCTCAGCCCATCTCTGCTTCTTGTCAATGTCCCGCTGCAACTTACACTGCCATCTGTACTGTCAACGACACCTCCAACCTTCGTGTCGTCTGCAAACTTGCTGAACCATCCTTCAATCCCCTCATCCAAGACATTAATAAAAATTACAAACAGTAGAGGCCCAAGGACAGAGCCCTGTGGAACACCACTCACCACTGACTTCCAGGCAGAATATTTTCCTTCTACTACCACTCGCTGTCTTCTGTTGGCCAGCCAATTCTGTATCCAGACATCTAAGGTCCCCTCTATCCAATTCCTCCTGACCTTCTGAATGAGCCTGCCATGGGGAACCTTATCAAATGCTTTGCTGAAGTCCACATACACCACGTCCACAGCTCGACCCTCATCAACTTTTCTAGTCACATCCTCAAAGAACTCGATA
>NC_057717.1:23715630-23726887 GCF_004010195.1 Chiloscyllium plagiosum | reverse complement strand
ATGCTCTCCCTGATCGGCCCTACACTTTCTTTGACCATTCTCTTATTCCTCACATAAGTGTAAAATGACTTTGTGTTCTCCCTAATCCATTTTGCCAAGCCTTTCTCATGCCCCCTCCTGGCTCTCCTCAGACCATTTTTGAGCTCCTTCCTCGCCTACCTGTAATCCTGTAGAGCTGAGCTTGACCCTAGCTTCCTCCACCTTATTAGATTACTTACAGTGTGGAAACAGGCCCTTCGGCCCAACAAGTCCACACCGACCCGCTGAAGCGCAACACACCCAGACCCATTCCGCTACATTTAACCCACCTAACACTACGGGCAATTTAGCATGGCTAATTCACCTGACCTGCACATCTTTGGACTGTGGGAGGAAACCGGAGCACCCAGAGAAAACCCACGCAGACACGGGAAGAATGTGCAAACTCCACACAGTCAGTCGCCTGAGGCGGGAATTGAACCCGGGTCTCTGGCGCTGTGAGGCAGTAGTGCTAACCACTGTGCCTTCTTCCTTTTGACGAGAAGCTCCACCGCTCTTGTCATCCAAGGTTCCTTTAGCTTACCCCTTCTTGCCTGTCTTAGAGTGTCAAATTTATTCATCACTCGCAACAACTGTTCCATAAACTGTCTCCAAATGTCTATAGTGCCTTTACCATGAAAGAATTGCTCCCAGTCCATGCTTCCTAACTCATGTCTAGTCGCATCATAGTTTCCTATTATGTTGTATTATTTCTTCTCCTACACCTTTCCCATTGTCTGGCAATGTTTCAGATCTGTCCCATTTCTCACTTCGCCCAGTTCTGACGGGATGTCTTTGAGTTGAACAATTAATTCCATTCCTATCTATTTAGATACACGATGGCCACAGACCGGAGTTGTCGGAGCGAGCTTAGGCCTTTTGGCCCATCTAGCCTGTTCTTCCATTCGATCATGGGTGGTACAGTTCTCAATCCTATTCTCCAGCATTCTGCTGTAACAAGTAATCTGTGGGGTTTAATATCCAGTTTCTTTCCCAGCATGGCTCTGAATCCAGCGCCCTCTACATATGCTGCCAACTTTGTAAACCGTCTGTGTCGGTGATCGAGATCGATTTCCAGCCCTGCACGACAAACCCGATCTGTTCTGTGCAAAGCAATCCCCGCTGGAGGGCAGTTCGATTGGCACTGTGGCCCCGCTGTGTTTCTGTGGTGGAGTGGTTATCACATTCACCCCCCACAGGAAGGATCTGTACTGCAAAATTCAGGGCAGAAAGAATGATAGGCTTGTGTCTTAACATGGGCAGACTTTTTGGTTGCTGCGCTTGTCAGTGAACCTTACTTTAAATATCCTGCCCAGTGTTTGCTGTTATGGTCAAAGGGAATACGAAATCAATTTATTGATGAACGATTTTGTCATATTTCCCTTCTTGCTCAACCTTAATGCGTGCCGATGTTTCCAGCACTGGCAATCACTATTTTAAAACGTGCAGTCGGCGGGCTCGATCTTTTCTTCAGAGTACAAGTGTCAATTTGTCTTCTGTGTGAAAACCGAAATATTGTGACCAGTTTCAGGCTTCTGGATTATCTTTCATAGGGCTTTCTTGCATTTCTCATCAGCCAACCGTGTTTTGAATTTGCCCTTTCATCAGTGCGGTATTGGTGAAAAGAAATGCAATTCCAATTAATTTGTGCTTATAATTCTTTATAAAATTTCTCTGCTCTCTGGCCATCCTTTTCTGGAGTGCAGTTACAGGCATGTCTTAGCCCCGATGCTCCAGGGAAATTTGTCCCAGCCTATTCAGCCTCGCCTTACAGTTCAAATCATTTACACCTAGCAACATCGTTATAGATGTTTCCTAAGCAAATTCACGCGATTTTCTTTATTTTTTGACATGCCGATAATGCTGGACGACATCGATCCCTCTGAAACAGAAAGTTAATGTATTGAACAACTGTCAATTTCAGTGATGTACGAGGGCCAGCGGGCATGGCTGTCCTGTTTCGGTGTGATTGTGTAATCTCGTGGTCACACGCGAAAATTCCCAGGTTTAAATCGATCAGAAACAGCTTCAAGACGGGCGGTAGTCTTTTGGATTGACGTGAACAGAGCTTTCTTGTTTGTTTTTTCTCATTAGCAAAGCTTGCTATGAATTTTTCGCCTCTGTCAGTAATGGTGGAATGGAACACAATTTAGATAATTGCAGTGTGAAACTTTGTTAAGGTTCTCGCCTCCCTGATCCTGAAGAAGCTCCGATGTGCACAGCACCGATTGTCCTCTTGTTTAATATGGCGTTACCATGCACTGATACTTTCAGTAAAAGTAGTACTACAGTAGCTTTCTGTGTGAAGACCTGCCGGTTCAGTTTTAAGGAGAATCCTCATTTTCTGGTGTCATAGTGAACATCGACTTCCTGCTGTCTGTTCTCTGTTAAAAGTATCCCAGCATAGCCTCTGAACGGCCTCAATGAAACGCTGTCTGCAGTCTCTGAACATGCGGCAAAACGAATGAGTAATCCTCAATCACATTTTGGAGCACTTCACATATTCGAGTGTTTCAGCGGCGTGAGTGTTGTGGCTCATTCAGTCAACAATTTGAACGAACTGATTTACAGTCTCAGATGAACCTCTTGACTTGCAGTCTCATACACTCCTTAATATCAACCTGTGTTCCGAAATCTCAGCCATGTTGGAACTGAAATTGGAAAGGACAGACAGGTTGTGGAATGACATGATTCAACTGTGTTTCCTTTATATCACAGAGGGGCAGGCAAGTCTAAACAGGGAGGGTGGGATAAGGAAGTGAGGCACATAGAGCTCTGGTGAAACACCATTCTGATTCAGTCTGCATCAAGAGAAGTGTATGGTGACTCGACGGGAAAGCTATTCACACTTCGAACAGAGAACAATAACATACAGTTAGCAGTTTTGACATCTCGGATCGTCTTTTGACTTCTGTCAATATGCTTGGAAACTACTGTTTGCACAGGTCCTCTTTTAAAGCAGCGTGGGCTTTAGTACCATGTAGTGAGTGGCCTCTCTTCGGTTCCTCTACAATTTTCCAACTGAAATGGATTCCATGTTACCGTTGCGCATGTCCAGGTATTGGGAGCTCTGCATGAAAATTCCAATTAAAGAGAAAGTCAAGAAAACTAGCAACTCCTACCGGCACAAAGTGTTCAACAGCCTCGAAATGTGATCTGTCACTCTCGGATTCCCCTGCTAAGTGAAACTTTCAGCTGAAGGACTTCTTTTGAGACGCTTATTTTGCAGAAAAGTCAATTTAAGTTGCTGCAAGATGTGGTCTGGTACTTCGCCCAATTAGGCTTGCTTTGTCAGCGTGGAAGAGTGGTCTAAACTGCTTGTTCTAGATTTTGGTCTCTAAAGAGTTTCAGCTTCGTATTACACTTTTGCTGAGCGATTATTATGGCGAAGTTTACCAGGGATCCGCTGTGGTGAACAATAAAACGTAATAATTTATTCCAACCCACTCTGTGATGCATGCCAACACACAACCTACTTTGGGTCAGTGTCTGCGCTGTGCTCACCTGGAGCTATGGTGATAATCTCCCACTCGAAAGGTATTCCCTGATCCAAGTAGCTCGAACTGTCTCACAAACAGCATTCTTGATTCGGTGAGACTTCAAATGGTCTTTCCTTGTCGTTTATGCTTGTGTTCTGCGTTAAATACTGCCTACTTTGGGAGTAGCTCAATAGTTGAAGGGCGATCATTCTAAACGCTGCCAACCTAGCAACATCATTGTAATTATTTCATAAGCACTTTCAAGTTTTATTTTTCAATGTACAGTACTGCCAATAACGCTGGATGACAACGGTCGACTTGAAACAGAAATATAATGCGAAAAGCAACAGCAAGTTTTAGTGTTGTACAAAGTTTGGTGAGCATGCTTGTGCCATTCATGTGGTTCTGGAATGTAGTGCTAATCACATTCGCCTTATACGCAAAATCTCACCAGCTGATATCTGGGCAATTGCAGCTATGAAAGCGGTGGCAGTCTTTTGGATGGATGTGAACGGAGTTCTCCTGCTTCTTTTGTTCTTATAAGCAAAATTTGGTTTGCATTAGTTCATCCATATCTTTAGTCGTGCTGAAAAGGAAGACAATTCCGATTAGTTGATGTATGAAACTTTGTTTTGTTTCTGTCCTCCTTGGTCCTGGATATGTGCGATGTGTATACCTTCGATGGCCATCCTGTTTCAGAGTGCAGTTACCGTACCCTGATTCTTTTTTTTTTCAGTGCAAGTAGTACCTCATTTGTTTTACGGCATTCAAATAGGAACAAAACAAGTCGAAACAGGGAGATATACGAAAGCAAGGCATATTCAACTCTGGTGAGCTGTGTCTGTAGTGGATAGCACATTCAATATCAAGGTGTGCAGTCCACGGTTCAAAACAATGTGGAAGCGGTCTTATTACCAGCGATAGTCTTATGGATTGATCTGAACGGACGTTTCTTCCTTGTTCTCATCAGCAAACCTTGCCTTGAATTTGCTCACACATGTCGTGGGGAAAACGAATAAAATTCCAATTAATTGCTATATGAAATTTGTGAAGTTTCTCTCCTCCTTGGTGCTGAGTGAGCGCCAATATGTACAGCACGAATGCCCATCCTGCTCAAGGGTGTAGTTACCGATAACTGATCCTTTCTGTAACAGTAGTACCAAATTTCCTTTTAATACAGAAGCAGCCCGTTTTTAAGCCAAAGAGGCCACTCAGTTGCTGGTGTCACAGTGAATGCCAGATTCCTGTTATATGCTCCCTTTTAAACTGAGTCCTACGTTAGATACCGAAAGGTCTCATTTGGATGATGTCTGACGTTTCCCAACGTGTGTGAATCAAAACCAGAAATCCTCAAACGTTTTTGGGTGTGGTTCACATGTTTGCATTTCTAAGCACCGGGGGCGTTTCCAGTCCATTCAGTCACCAAGAGGAATGAAAGCATTTACATCTCAGATGAACCTCTTGACTCGCACTCTCATAGATTAGGTAATATTATGATACGCTCTGAAATCTAAGCCATGTTGGAACCTATGCTGTGGAAATGACAGCCAGCCAAATGATATGTATCCATTTTGTTTCCTTTATATCACAAAGGATCAGGAAAGTCTAAAGAGCGAGAGATACGAAAGTGAGGCACATGCATATCTGGTAACACATTCTTTCTGGCATGGCCTCTGTAGTGCAGTGGTTATCACATTAGCCTCACACGTAAAAGGTCCCCTGTGACTCAGTTGGGAAACGTTTTCACATCATGAACAAAGAACAATAGATGTGAACACCACCACTCGCAGATTTCCCTCCACATTGCATTCAAGCTGATTTACTCCTGTTGTCGCATATAATTCTGAAATTGTGGTTGTTCACGATGAAAACTTAACGTTCAACCTGCACTGTTGCAGCATATGTACTTTTGAATTTGGTTCACTTTCAAAGAAAAACAAATCCTCAAGAGACAATTCATGTTTCAAAGCTTTTCCTGAGGCATTTACATTTCATTTAGTTTGAACCCAGTGATCACATGGAAGAATGAAAGTGCTTAGTAATCCTGCCTCTCTGTGCCAGGGCTCCAGTTCGATTCCAGCCTTTGGCGAATGTCTCTGTCGTGTTTGCATTTTCCCTGTGTGTGCGTGAGTTTTCTCCCACAGTCAAATAGTGTGTAGTTTCGTTTGACTGGCCAATGGAAAAATACCCAAACTGTCCTGGGATGTGTTGGTTCGGTTATTTAGCTATGGCGAAATGTAAGGGGATAGAGTAGTAGGTGAGTCTTGTTGGGCAATCTACAACGGGTTGTTGTTGACTTGATAGGCCACACAGCCTACTTCCACACGATAGGGAGTTTACGAAAATTATTGTAATCATGAGATTTGCCAGTCAGTGAGAAAGACAAATGGTAATTCCAGATGTCATTTTGAATGTCTGCAAGCGATATTCCCATTCCCTCACAGGAACTGCAACTGGAAATCTGCACTTGTTCAAATTAAAGCGGAGCATTCAGTGCTCACACTTCGGTCATACATCACAGCTTATTACCAATATGATCAAATCTTGTGTTTCTTAATGTATTTTACAGATAGTCGAATTAGTCTCATTTATCGACTTGTAAAATGTAGACTTGCAAAATGATTGGAATGGTAATTTCTCAGATTCAGGTTCATTTTGATTGTGGATAGATAAATGCAAATCACTTTTCCCATCATCCCAGATGGATGTGAAAGACATCCATAACCAGCAGAGACATGTGCTGTTCCTTGGGAGAGGGTGATGCAACGTGACGGCATGTTCGGTAACGTCATACATGAATGGGGTGACTCCAATTTATTTCTATGGTGTAGGACTGAAAATGAGGGGAAGGTTTGAAGGCAAGAGCTGATTGTGAAAGGGGAAGTATCTTGAGGAGGTTTCAGCAGTCTCGAGCTTAATTTCCACACTTCAAAGAGGCAACGCCATTGAATCACATTAAAGAAAATCTAGGGGAAACGCGTCTGGGATAGGCTTTTAACAGAAATATTGTGTTACTGAGAATAGATGACAGAGAGTAAATGAAGAAAAATACCTGAGTAAAAGCAGGAGGAGTATCATGAACAACAGGTTTGATTGAGGACTTCTTTCCAAGCCTTTAGGTAGCTCATTTTCGTCAGGTGCTCGTAAATGGTCCCAAAATATCTACCATTTAACTGATCACATTCAGTCCATGTGCTGGAGGATGTCTAGTCTACTTCTGTCTCTGTGAAGAAAATATTATATTTATAAGTTTGTTGCAAAATAGCTATCGTGACGTATTTATTTTCTTCAGGCTCATTCGGGAGAAAATCTGATGTTAGCACAGTGGCTCAGTGGTTAGCACTGCTGCCTCATTGCACCAAGAACCTGGATTTGACTCCATTCTCAGATGACTATTTCGAGTTTGCACATTCTCTCTCTGTCTGCTTTGTTTTTATCCCACAGTCGAAAGATATGCAGGTTAGATGAATTGGCCATGCTAAATTGCCCCAGTGTCAGGAGCATTGTAAAGTAATAGGGTAGGGGATTGGGTCAGTTTGGAATATTTTTGGAGGGGGTGTGTGGACTTGGTAGGCCCAATAGGCCTATTTTCACACTGTAGGGATTCTATTTACTAAGGCCCATACTTTAAAAGCATAGGGCATGGTAGAACTCAGCAGCCTACATGTATAATGGAAAATATCGCATTTTCACTGATTATTTAAGACAGAATTAACTAACAACTGTCCATCTCAATTGGAACTGGATGGCAATGCGAATTTCATTGAAACGGAATTGTAGCTGGAAAATAGGCCCTGTGAAACTTCAGCATCAAATTCAGCATTTTTATTCATGGCGAGTGATTGAGTCAGCTTATGGCAAATATCTGATTAAATGGATCTGCTGAAAGAACAAAGGGATGCATATTTGCAACCTGGTACTGTTGACTCTACAGCTGATGCGTTATACTTTTCTCACCTCCCAGCAAGTGTTGACCTCCTAACAAAAGAGCTTGATAAAGTTTAAATGAACACATCATTAAACTATGTGGATATTTTGAAGTGAGGGAAGGAGAGCAGTCTTCCGATGCATTTGGGCCGTGAAGAACTGACTGAAGGAGTATCTGTCCAAGTGAGGATGTTTAGTAGTTTCGCAGGGTATATGCAGATACTGGTATTCTCATTCATCTATTTTATTTGCCTTTATGCAGGCAGTGGTTGTTCAGTTGGAGGGTGCTGTGTAAGGGAAATTGTTGATGACACAAAAAAACTGCTACTGAATATCAGGGGTGAATGGATTACAATTAGCAGATAAGATGCCAATCGAACTGGCTCCTTTGCCATGGATGAACAGTTTTGAAGAAACTAAGCTGGCCTGGGAAAAACTGCGAGAAGTGATAGAGAATTAATATTTCTTGTCCTACATTTCTTCTGTTCAGTACTGTTCGAAAGAAGAGCTATTTTGGACTCAAAACGTTAAATCTGTATTTCTCTCCAAGTATGCTGATGGACTTGCTAAACTTCTCCAGCGCTTTCTGCTCTCATTACAGATATCAAATGTCCACAGCATTGTCATTTTGCATGAAAATTTAATCATGGTGTTGTGCAACATCTTGAGGGTTGTTGGCGATACATTTGACCAGTCAAGTGCGGATATTCCATCACACCTTTGAAGTGCGCGTTGCAAGTACTGGAGAAGCTCTTGAAGTCAAGAAGTTCAATACTCACAGCTGTGTACTTGCCATGTGCCCTGCTCTTGTACCCACAATATTTATGTTGTGAGGACAATTATTTTTGGATTAACGGTAACTCCCAGGTTGTAGAATGTTGGATACCATCAGTCGAAACGCTGTTTAATTTCCAGAGGTGTTGATTAGATTATTTTGTTTAGCAGCTGTTAAATTAACTTCACTCGTCTGCCCAGGCCTGCACATTGCCAGAATCTTACTCCATTTTGAAATGGAATGCTACAGGATTTGGCAAGTTAAGAATGCTGGTGAACATTGGGCGTTTAATATCGAATAGAACTTTGAAGAATTCCTGCAGGGGCACCCTGGAGCTAAGATAACTGACCTGCAACAATCAAAACAGTTTTCGTGCATCTGGAGTCACATGTAGCTTTGAGCAGATAGGAAAAGCAACTTTTTTATCCGTAAGGGATTTTATTGAATTGGATGGGTTTTTCTGTAACAAGTGACTCTGGGTCAACGGGCGCAAGATATAGAATTTCATCTTAGAAGTCACAGCATCGATCATTGCAGGGTTTGAATCAGGTCTATGATAACACTTCTGGAATACCTCAACGTGAGCCAATTAACATGAACTGACGAGCAATGTTTCCCTAAAATTGGGATTAAACTTGTTATTACAATTAGTTTCTTCATTTCTCGGAGATTTGAATAAACAGCAACAAATCTGAGCAATGCTTCAGTCTCGATCTCCACAAAGTGCTTATGTATAATATAAGGCAACGTCTATGTGATTGCATCAGCTCAGAGTTTCAAGCAAAGAGCTTGTCAGTTGTCTGAAGAGAGAGATCGCCTTGCACCGAGAAATGCATTGAACAATTCAACATGTGGAGAAGATGATCATCACCATCCTGGTCTTCATTAGCAATCCTGCTATGGCAGAATGATAATTGCACGTGTTTTGATCGGCTGCTGATCTCCTCTCTGAATCTAGCTTTTGAACAATTATCTCCCCAACTCACTGACTTGCTGTCAGATTCTCCGAACATCACTGCAAATGCAGCGCTTTCTGATCTAATTTTTCTGCCATCTGTTTCCAGTTCATATGGTTTGTAGGTATCGGAAGAAATCAAGCTAGTTAGTTCTAAAGAACGGTCAATGAGCACGAAACAATAACTCTGTTTTTTTCGGCCGCAGCTGCTGTAAGACCTGATGAACAACTTCGATTTTTGATATACAAATGAAGCCCTTTTTTTTCTCGAACTTTGTAGGTTAAGGGGTGATCTGAGCGAAGTAATGAAAGATAGTAAAAGGAAGATATAAACTCTTTCAATTGATTGGAATTCTGCAATGAGGGAACAATGTCTGTAAATGAAGCCCAGACCATTGAAGAGAGATGTTGGGAACCACTTATGCACACAATATGTTGGAGAGGTTTGGAACTCTCTTCCAAAAACGGTACAAGAGGCTGGACATGTTGGCTAATTTATATATGGTAGTTCTTTTTTTTAAATTGTTATTAAGCAAAGGAATGAAGAACATGCATCCATTTGGATTTTTGATGCTTGATGAAACAACCATCTCTTCTGGAAATTCTCATCCACCGTCTCTGGTCAGGAGATTCAAATCTTGACAAGTTGCCCTCCTGATACTTACACGTCATGACATTTGTCATGCGCAGCTCTGTAGATTCACAGTGCAATTTTCACTGCAATCCCAGCACTCAAAGATTTCCACTAAAGGAGCCCTGCATGTTCTGCTGTGCTGCACTTGTGTAAGACACGTGGACTAGAATTAGTAATCCTATAGTATAGAAACAGGTTCTTCGGCCCAACAGGCCCACACTGGCCCTCCGAAGAATAATCCACTCTGACCCATTCCCCTACCCAATCACTCTACATTTATCCTGACTAATGCACATAACCTATAAAGCCCTGAACATTTTAGGTGACTTAGCATGACCAATTCAGCTCCCCTGCACATTATTGGACTGTGGGAGGAAAGCGTAGCACCTGCGGGAAACCAATGCAGAGACGGGGAGAATTTGCAAACTCAACACAGCCAATTAGCCGAGGCTGGAATCGAACGTGGATTCCTGGGAGGCAGCAATGCTAACCAACGAGACACCATGCCACCCCAGTTTTGTTTGGAGCCTTATAGGGCTTGGCAGAGCTGGTATCTCTGCTGCACTTGCCCTTCCAAATGCATGTGGTCATGGGTTTGGAAGGTGCTGTCTAAGGCCCTGTGGACAATTTCTGCAGTGGGCCATATGGTGCTGAGAATGATTATGAATATCTGTCAGTGAAACAGTCTGATTTCTCCTGGACGGTGTCCAACTTCCAGAATGTTGTTGGAGCTGCACCTATCCAAACAAGTCGGAAATATTCCATCGCACTCTTGACAGAGATTCCTTATCCCAATGTAAGCGGTGTTGAGCTGGGAACCGACGGAGTCCCCATTGTAGTGCAAAATGAATTGCCCATGTAAACAGAATTTCCTCCTGGATTGTTCGACCAGCTTCGAATCCTCCTTAAGTCGTCATCAAAATCCAATCCTTCAGAGTGTTCAGATGAAATAGAATAAGTCATCTGAAAACGGTTCACTATTATATGCACAGTCTCACTCGTCAGTACTCATACAACAAACCCCATTTCAGTGGCACAAACAGTCAATGATATGCTGTTATAATGTGAGAAATGTTGACAAGTGAACACATGACATTATCGAAACCTACCCACGAATCAAATGACACGCTTCCCTATTTTTCAACATCAAACTGTCCAATTCAAATGCGCTGATCGTTCAATGTCGTACCTGTCAGGCAGGACAGAAATGGTCGTGTGAGGGAACCTTGGTTGACGAGGGAGGTTGGATGTCTTGTAAAGAGGAAGAAAGAGGCTTACATAAGGTTGACGAAACAGGGTTCAGACAGAGCAGTGAAGGGATACAGGATACCCAGAAGGGACCTGAAGAAAGGGATTAGGAGAGCTAAGAGAGGGCATGAAAAATCTTTGGCGGATAGGATCAAGGATAACCCAAAGGCATTTTATGCGTATGTGAGAAACATGAGAATGACGAGAACGAGGGTAGGTCC
>NC_057717.1:23702072-23715033 GCF_004010195.1 Chiloscyllium plagiosum | reverse complement strand
TTGTCTATTTTGGAAAGACAAATAAGAATGCGGAATACAGGGTTAATGGTAGGGTTCTTAGTGAGGTGGAGGAACAGAGGGATCTTGGGGTCTATGTTCATAGGTCTTTGAAAGTTGCCACTCACGTGGATAGAGCTTGTAAGAAGGCCTATGGTGTATTAGCGTTCATTAGCAGAGGGATTGAATTCAAGAGTCGTGAAGTGATGTTGCAACTGTAGAGGACTTTGGTTAGGCCACATTTGTAGTACAGTGTGCAGTTCAGGTCGCCTCACTTTAGGAAAGATGTGGAAGCTTTGGAGAGGGTGCAAAGAAGAATGATCAGGATTTTGCCTGGAATGGGGAATAGGTCGTACGAGGATAGGTTGAGAGTGCTAGGCCTTTTCTCGTTGCAACGGCGAAGGATGAGGGGTGACTTGATAGAGGTTTTTCAGATGATCAGAGGAATAGATAAAGTAGACAATCAGAAACTTTTTCCCGGGTACAACAGAGTGTTACAAGGAGACATAAATTTAAGGTGAAGGGTGGAAGGTATGGGGAGATGTCAGGAGTGGGTTGTTTACCCAGAGAGTGGTGAGGGAATGGAATGCGCTGCTTGTGGGAGTGGTAGAGTCAGAATCTTTGGTGACCTTTAAGCGGCAATTGGATAGGTACATGGATGGGTGCTTAAGCTAGGACAAATGTTCGGGACAACATCTTGTCTGTGCCTGTTCTGTGCTATGTTGTTCTATGTTCTATGTTCTATGTTCTATAATCAGAAATATCGTGTTTTAGGGTGGAGGCAAAATAGTGCATTCAATCTCCCTTGTGTTGAAGCGATACAAAGCTGCTGGACTCCCTGTCCCATTGCACGTCGGGCTGCTCGAGGGTGAAAACCATCAAGGATGCAATGAGTCAGGGAGACAGAGAGGACAGCACCATCCTAACTGGCAGCACCATCAACACACGCAGGCAAACAGATACACGCAGACAGGGACACACTGAAGCGTGGCATAGAGAGGCTTGCAATTGGACTGATGTCCCTCAGTGAACAACATGTTCTTGTGCAGAATTGTTGTGCTCCCACTGCAATGTGGCATTAACATAGAAAATAGAACATTGAAGAATACTGCGCAGTACATGCCCTTTGGCCCTCGATGTTGCGCCGATCCAAGCCCACCTAACCTACACTAGCCCACTATCCTCCATATGCCTATCCAATGCCCATTTAAATGCCCATAAAGAGGGAGAGTCCACCACTGCTACTGGCAGGGCATTCCATGAACTCATGACTCGCTGAGTAAAGATCCTACCCCTAACATCTGTCCTATACCTACCAACCCTTAATTTAAAGCTATGCCCCCTCGTAATAGCTGACTCCATACGTGGAAAAAGGTTCTCACGGTCAACCCTATCTGAACCTCTACTCATCTTGTACACCTTTATCAAGTCACCCCTAAACCTTCTTTACTCCAATGAAAACAAACCCAAGTGCCTCAGCCTTTCCTCATACGATCTTCCTACCATACCAGGCAACATCCTGGTAAACCTCCTTTGCACCAGTTCCAGTGCCTCCACATCCTTCCTATAGTATGGCGACCAAAAGTGCACACAATACTCCACGTGCGGCCGCACCAGAGTCTTATACAACTGCAACATGATTTCAGTACTCCGGAACTCAATTCCTCTACTAATAAAAGCCAGTACGCCATATGCCTTCTTCACCGCACTATTTACCTGGGTGGCAACTTTCAAAGATCTGTGTACATGGACACCAAGATCCCTCTGCTCATCCACACTACCAAGTATCCGACCATTAGCCCAGTACCCCATCTTTTTGTTACTCTTACTAAAGTGAATCACCTCACACTTAGCTACATTGAACTCCATTTGCCACCTTTCTGCCCAGTTCTGCAGCTTATCTATATCCCGCTGTAACCTGCCACATCCTACCTCACTGTCAACAACTCCTTCGACTTTCGTATCATCGCAAACTTGCTCACCCAACCTTCTAGCCCCTCCTCCAGGTCATTTATAAAAATTACAAACAGCAATGGTCCCAAAACAGATCCTTGCGGAACACCGCTCGTAGCGGCACTCCAAGATGAACCTTTACAATCAACTACTACCCTCAGTGTTCTTCCAGCCAGCCAATTCCTAATCCAAACCTCCAACTCACCCTCAATGCCATACCTCCGCATTTTTTGAAGTAACCTACCATGGGGAACCTTATCAAACGCCTTTCTAAAATCCATATACACCACATCTACTGCTTTCCCCTCGTCCACCTCCTTAGTCACCTTCTCAAAGAATTCAATAAGGTTTGTGAGGCACGACCTGCCCTTCACAAAACCATGCTGACTATCCTTGATCACATTAAACCTATCCAGATGTTCATAAATCCTATCCCTTACAATTCTCCCTAAGAATTTGCCCACAACAGAAGTGAGACTCACCAGCGTATAGTTACTAGGGTTATCCCTACTCGCTTCTTGAACAAGGGAACCACATTTGCTCGCCTCCGGACTTCTGGCACTACTCCTGTAGACAACGAGGACATCCAAAATCAAGGCCAATGGCTCTGCAATCTCCTCCCTTGCTTCCCAGAGAATCCTGGGATAAATGCCATCAGGCCCAGGGGACTTAACTATTTTCACCCTTTGCAGTATTTCCAACACCTCTTCCCTACATACCTCAAAGCCATTCATTCTACTTAATTGTGACTCAGTATTCACATCGGCAACAATGTCCTGTTCCTGAGTGAATACTGACGAAAAGTATTGATTCAGTATCTCCCCAATCTCTTCAGCCTCCACACGCAACTTCGCACTACTATCCTTGACTGGACCTATTCCTACCCTAGTCATTCTTTTATTCCTGACATACCTATAGAAAGCCTTAGGGTTTTCCCTAATCCTACCAACTAAGGACCTTTCATGTCCCCTCCTTACTGCTCTTAGCTTAATTTGTCTTTTTGCAGTATTCTTTTCATTATACACATTACAAAGAGTGTTTCCACTGTAATTGCTAACATGTACCAGCGAGTGAACCGTTTCATTGGAAGATAGGGTGAATTTGATTACACTTTTTACAGCTTACGGGTTTTTTTCTGATGTACAATCAGAAATTCTAAGTGAGAAATAATTCAAACGTGGAGAGTATGGCACTGGTCGTGTTCATCTCCTTCCCTTCATATCTCAGCAAAGAGTATCTCAAGGAATTAGGTAAATCTCTCATTTCTCGAAATGCATTATTTGAAGAACGAAACATGCAATGTGAGACGATTGCAGACTTAGTTGTTTCCTCCAAAAATTTAATCTGCAGCTTATGCAATGGCATGCAGCGTCCAGCAGACGATGGTCTTGTATCACTGGAGGGACAGAAGGCACAGAGACAGAGAGAGAGAGCGAGAGAGAGAGAGAGAGAGGCAATCTGAGCGTTGAATTCACCACATTTTAATTCTTTCAATCATCTTCCAACAGCACAATTCGATTCCACTCTGCAAACAGAGATGTATGCACTCACAGAGACACAAGCATGGAAAGAGACAGGCATAAACATTAGCATCGACAGTATCACTTTAAATACAAGAGAGACAGGCAGAGAGAGACAAGAGTGTACCCTGTTTCAAAGACTTCATCGCTAAAATAACAAACAACCGAATGCACAGAGATAAAGACACAGACATGCAGACAATCATGCATGCATACTGTTGCATTAAGACGCAATAAATATAAACACCCAGAGACACACACAAAGATGCATCCATAAACACACACCAGACACGAACACAGGGAAAGACAAAGAGACATACAGAGATAAAAAGAAGAAAGAGATGCACTGCAATGCCCACAACACAGAAACATACACTAACACACACACATAACCCGGAAAGCACATATAGCCACTGTCCCAGATTCACAGACAGAAACACATATACAGAGAGATGTGCAGAGACAGATAGAGACAAGAAACACACAGACACAGAGACACACGCATACAGACAGCACACAGAGGCACACAAACACACATGCATTCAGACCTTCACAAACACATGCATGTACACACACGCAAACATCCATATGTATGCACAGAGACGTACACACACGCGACGCTACATTGAGACTCAAATACATACACGAACACACAGGCATTAACTTCTACAGGCATGAATGTCGTGGAATACATGAATAGAGAAATTTCTAATGCGATTCCTTGTCCTAAAACAAAATGTGGAGGTAGTAGGTTTTTACGAATGTTTGAGTGCGAGCGTGGGAGGTCTCACCACATTTATTTTTGAACAAAGAACCAACAAATATTTGCTAAAACACCTCCTTAGGATCAAGAAAGAGGATAAACTGACACGTTACTCAATGAAGCATTGGAGGTTGAGGGAAGACATTTTGATTTTTATACAATAAAGCGGGACATAGAAAATGTGAATGGCAAGAACATTTTTCCATCGAACGGGGGTGTTCAAAACAAGGGGGCATATTTTTAAAGAGAGAATGAAATGATTTCAAAATGACATGAGGGACTTTTTTTACACAGAATGCTTCATGCGTGGAATGAACCGCCAGCGCAAGTAATGGATGAAGGTGCAGTTACAATATTTAAAATTCATTTGGATAAGTTCATGAATTGAAAAGGTTTGAAGGGACCCGAGCCACGATCAGGTAGGTGAGACCAGTTCAATTGGGTACATGGTCGGCATTGACTGACTGAATTGAAAAGTCTTCTTCAATGCTGTTAGACTCTTAGACTAAGAATAACTCCCGAAACAGGTGCGTCACATATTCTGCGACAGTGGAGAATTATTTTGAAATCCTCAGCTCTTTCCACGTGTACTCTACTGTCTATACATTTTACAAATCTTCTCCTCAAGATACAGTTGTTTCACCTTTTACCAGAGGAGGACAGTTGTGTGGTGGTAATGCCACTGGTACAAGTGATCCAGAATTCCTGAGCAATAGTCTGGTAAAATGGATTCAAATCCCACTTCGGCACATGGTGAAAATCAATGTCAATACAACCTGGAATAGGTATCTAACTGTCAAGAGTCAGAAAAACATCTGCTCATTTAGGAATGAGTAAATCCGCTTCCCTTACCTGGTCTGGCTTGTGCGTTACGCGAGACATCCAGTTAAGTGATTACCCCTTAACTATGCTCTGAATTTATCTAACAGCAGCTCAATTTAATAACAAATTAGTGATGCGTGGAATATGATATGCCCATTGTTGCTTGTGAAATTCATAAACGTTATAGAATAGTATGCATCACTTTGTGTGAGGGAATAGAGGTGCCATCTGTTGTACCGTGGTATGAGGATTGATAAATAGGTTTGGAGATGACATGAGCATTAAACAAGTGGTTGGCAGTGAGGAAAGTATTCCGTGCTTAAAGCTTGAAACAGATAGATTATTCTTACGGGCAGGTCAGTGCGAATGAAATTTCATCCTGATAAGTGCGAGATGATGCAATTTGTTAAAAGTTACAAGACAAGGGAATACTCAGTGAGTGACAGGACACTAAGAACCACAGACGAACTGAAAGATCTTGAGATGATTGGTAACTGATCCTCGAATGAGACATACATTAACAGGGTAGTTATGAAGGCAAGCAGGACATGTGTCTTTACCCGTTAAGGAAAAGAGCATAAAAGAAGGGAAGTCCTGTCGGTGCTGTACATGAGTATGCCACACTTGGAGTATAGTGTGAGGTTCTGCATTGTAGGAAAGATCTAATTCCTGGAGAGAGTGCAAATAAGATTCACCAGAATGATGCTTGATCTGTAGCAATTTACAAATGACGAGGAGGCTGGAGAAGCTGTGGTGGCTCTCTTTCTAGCAGAGATCGGGGTTTATAAGACTATCGAGGCATAGACTGAGAGAATAGAAAGCAGTTGTTCTCATGAGTCAAAGGACCAATAACAATATGGCATGATTTTAAGCTGAGAGACAGGAGGCTCAGAGGATGCATGCGGAAAGATCTTCTCTCTAGAGGATGCAAGCAGCCTGAAAAGCACTGGCCAGGAGGGTAGTTGATACAGGAAACCTCACAACTTAAAAAAAGGTATTTGGATAAGCACTCGAAATGTCATGACATTCAGGAGTATGGATAAAGTGCTGATAAGCAAGACTTATGTAGATTTTTGTCATATTGGAGGTAAATCTACATGGATTGATTGGACACCTCTATCCAGCATGTTGACAGCATTCTTGATAATGAAGTGAAGGTTCTGAGTTCCTTTTTCTTTTTGTTTTGAGAAAATATTAAGTTCCATCTTTTATTGTGCTCAGTATCAGCTTCATGTACTGTATTACGCTACCGATTCACAGGGAGAATTTCCGCAATAAGAAAGACAGTGGAGGAACAGTGTGCAGGAGAAAAGATCTCAAGGAGCTCGACACGATGGCGTACTGAATGACCGAACAGCCTCAGCAACAGGTATGCCATCAATGGAAAGCATATCAAAAGATATTTAGATGTTGATCGGACTGTTATGTGTGAAGTAATGAAAGCCTTGTTTTAGTGGACAAATTACAATTGATATTTGACACCAAACAGGATCTGAGTAATCTAATCTTTGAGGTATGCAAATACCAATTTACGTTGAAACATCATATCACAAAAATAAGCCCGTGTCTTAATCTGTTCAGAATGATTAATAAAAATTGAAACTGTAATCACAGTTTTCCAGTGGAGATAACACGTAACATAAAATAATGTGTCTGGAACTTTGTGATTTTGAATTCCAGAGAATTCTCCAATTCCAAGAGGTGACCAGCAGCAGGAAGGGAGAGCTTGTTTCACCAACAACAAAACTTACTTTCTAAGGCGAATGTCCGAGAAAGTGTACCAATCCATCGCTGCCAGCTTTGCTTTCCTTGTGAGTGTCTAACATCTTGCGTTTTGCAAATCTCTGCGTTAAATCATAATTACTCTTTCACTGTTAATTATTTTAATTCTACTTTGTAAGGCGAATCCTGGTGCATCACTTGTTGAGTTCAAAGCGAACTTTTGTCAGTTACCAGGCTCCTCAGTAATGTACATCATTTTCTGTTTCACAGCACTGTGCAGAATGGGTTTGTACTGAGAGCACATTGATGGAGTATGAATGAGCATGGTCTCTGTCTGGTCGTTCACAGTGTGCACTGTGGAGACGAATATCCCCGATATACCCATGAACTGCAGGACTCAGTCAACTTTTTAAAATCTCAGTAACTGTACCTGATCCGGATGTTCAGAACGATGGAGATTAGATGTCATAATGGGATTTTCCACAGATGCAAGATAAAGGTTCGAGGTGGATGATGCACAATTTATCACATTTGATATTGTGCAGCCCGGAAGTTCCAATCATGTTCAAGAACATCCGGCCATACAGACGAAAGTCAGTCCTGCTGTTGTGACTCCACTTGACCTAAAGTTAAGCATTGAGGGACTCGCTGAACTTAATGCGGCATCAGGGTCACCAGTTGATTCATTGTCCATCATCATTGCAAGGTCTAAAGAACATGAATGTCCTGTCCATCCTGATATAGCACGATGCTGTTTGCATCGTGATGTGTGACATCGTTGCATGTGTTTTCACACAGGGTGTCTGGCAAACAGCGAATGTGATTCACATAACAGAGACTATTATGGATATATCAATTCCAAGAGGTAAAATGTGACTTGTGCTACGTCATGGGGTAAACCATCCTGCTTAATTTCAAACAGCAACACAAAAGATTTATCTCGTACTGTAATCTGTGAAAACTTGAGTGGCCAAGAATTCTTTTTCTTAGATTAGGTTCTCTACAGTATGGAAACAGGCCCTTCAGCCCAACAAGTCCATACCGACCCTCCGAAGATTAAACCACCTAGACCCATCTCACTATGGGAAATTTGGCATGGCCAATTTATCTGACCTGCACATCTTTGGATTGTGGGAAGAAGCCAGAGTACCCGGAGGAAACACACCTAGCCACGGGGGAATGTGCAAATCCCACACAGACAGTTGCCTGTGGCAGAAATCGAACCCAGTCTCTGGCGTTGTGAGTCAGCAATGTTATCCACGGAGCCCTTTTATAGTAAAAGTTACCAATTTTATTTCGTAATGTAAAACATGTAATAATTAACTCACAAATATTCACAACTGCTTCCTCTAACCGATCTTTTACTTTCCCTAGTATGATACTAGTCCAATAAAAATCCCGATTAATATTTACTAAACAATTCAAACTTCAAAACCAGGCATCTGTCGAATCTTCCCTCTGTAGATTTAAACTTCAGTTCAGTGTCAATGTTGTTTTTCCCTCTGTGCAAACCTCTACTCCAGACAGGTACCTCTCCAAGAGTTCTTACTGGAAGCCTACATCTTTCAGATTAGATTTGATTCCCAACAGTATAGAAATAGGCCCTTCGGAAACAAATCCACATGACACTCTGAAGAGTAAGCCACCAAGACCCATTCCCATACGCTATATTTATCCTTGACTAATGCACCGAGCATTATGGGCAATTTAGCATTGCCAAATCCCATGACTGGCACATCTTTGGATTGTGGGAGGAAACGGGAGCACCTGGCGGAAATGCACGCACAAACGGGGAGCATGTGCGATCTCCAGACAAACAGTCACTTGAGTTGGGATTCAAACCGAGGACCCTGGCACTGCGAGACAGCACTGCTAACAACTGAGCCATTGTGCCATCCTGTTGGTCTGGTGGCAGTTCTCCCTTAACTGTTCAAGTTATCTCATTGTTATATCCTCAAAACATCCGATTGTGTCATTGGTTTTTAACATTGTCAATATATTAAATTCCAACCTGATTGGAGATTTTTTTAAGAGGGTGTAATTAAAATTCATTTGACTAATTCGAATTTGGTTTTGTCTCCAGGCAACCAGTAACTCGAGCTACTAGACCAAAAGATTACATTGTATCTTCTCCAGAACACTTGGCCCTGTCAGGTAATTCTGCTCGCTTTTAACTTTTGTAAAGGTACAGTACACATTTGCACCTTTATAACACTTCCCCCTTATGAAAAGTATGAACGATCACAATGAAAAGATGGCTTCATTTTTTCCTATTCTTTCAACAAATTACCCTAACATACCGATAACATTAATCTACGTTCACTTTAACTTCTTCCCATATATCTGTATGTGCATTAAACATTAAATCCATACAAATCTCATCTAAGCCTTATCAGTTAATCTGCGAAAATGCATTTGCAATTGCTTTCTTACGGTACACAACATGCACGATTACTAAATTAAAATTCTGTAACTTCAGGCTCCAACGGAATAGTCCCATATTCTTGTCTTTAAAGCTTTCTATGTTTGTCAGTGGATTGTGATCCGTGTGTACAACGATCTCTGACACATTGTTCGTTACATACACTTCAAAATGACGTAAGGCCAGTACTATACTCAATAGTTATTTTTCGATCGTGAAATATTCCCTCTGATAGATCTTGATCTTCGAAAAATAACAAATTGGAAGTTTAATCCCAGTCTCATTTTCCTGTCGTACATCGCCAAACCTATTGTCACTACATTGATGGCGACCTTTAAAAGGTTTTGAACGTTTGGTGTAGCTGAAACTGGTTTGATGGTTAATATTGATTTCAAATGTTTTAATGCTTCCTTGCATTCTTCTGCCTACTTAAACTTTGTGTTCTTCTTCAGCAAATTGGTTAATGGTGCCAAGACAGTGCTGAAGTTTGGAACATACTTCCAGTACAATCCGCGGAGTCCAAAGAAACGAAGCACCTCTTTCTCCGAGTTTGGTCATGGAAATTCTTCAATAATCTTTGTTTTTGTGCTCCGTGGGTCAACCTACCACTACCGATTTTCTGTTCCAAGAAGGTCACCTCTGCTTTCGCAAATTCTGTTTCATTTACGTTTATCACCAATTTTGCTTTTTATAGTTGTTCAAAGAGTTCTGACAAGAGTACCATGTAAGTCTTTCTAGGACTTACTAAGTATCACTACATCGTCCAAACAGACTGCACAACTAGTTACTCCAGCCACAACTGTGTTCATGAGTCTTTCGAATGTGGCAGGTGCGTTCTTCATTTCGAAGTTCACCACTTTTAATTAATACAGCCCATTTGGGGTTAAAACACAGGCATTTTTATCATCGCCTCTGATAAAGGCAACTGCCAGTTATCACGCAGTAAGTCCAACTTTGTGATGTAACTGGCTTGTACGACTTTCTCGATTCATTCGCCCAATCGAGGAATTGGATATGAGTCCGATTTTTTTAATGGCGTTGACCTTCCAGTCGGCTACTCAGTATCATCGAGTCCCATCTAGTTTGGGAATTAAGACGATCGTTTAAGTCCAATTGCTCTGGCTTGGTTCAACAATATTTCATCGAGCATAGCCTCCACCGCCATTTGGATCTGTCTGGCTTTGAAAGGATTAAGCTGGTGAGAGGTGGTTGTTTTATCAGAGCAGTATTCCTTATGTCTACTTCATGTGAAATAGTATGAGTCCTCCCTCTCTGATTCTTGCATATGTCCATATACTGTAGTAACAATTTTTAATGTAGTCTGTGCTCTTGATACAGATGTCTTTTTTGTTATTCTATTTCACTGCTCAATAACCTTGTCATTTTAAAATATTTTTTGAAGCACATTGAAATCCATAACATCTGGGTTTGATTTCTCACACTGCAGAGCAGTAACTCACACCTGTTTCTCCAATTCGTTCACTCTTGTATAATTGGGTTTCAAGATGTTCACATCACACATGCAATACCTTTTCTTTTCTATCTGGCATCTTCACCAGATCGTTCAGCTGACTCAATTTCTTTCCTCAAAATTATAGGAAAAACTAAAACTGGCTTTGAATGGATCTCCTAATATCTGATTACAGTATTAACAAATCATCCCCCTGTACAACGCCCGAATCTCAAAGCTTTAATCTGCCACCGTGTTCCTTCTGCACTGTGCCCTCTTTTGGTGCTGTGCATCTGACCGACCCCACGTTTCCGTGTCTCCCTTACCTCCAATACATCATCTTACTGTGAGAA
This sequence comes from Chiloscyllium plagiosum, assembly GCF_004010195.1. Taxonomy (NCBI): domain Eukaryota; kingdom Metazoa; phylum Chordata; class Chondrichthyes; order Orectolobiformes; family Hemiscylliidae; genus Chiloscyllium; species Chiloscyllium plagiosum. Next base: position 23,704,031 of record NC_057717.1, on the reverse strand, counting down.
GTCTGGCTTTGGTTCTATTCAATGCTTCTTTAATTAATTTCAAAGGGCCTCTCACTTTATACCCGAAAATTAATTGGAAGGGAGTGAACTGAGTAGATTCATCTGGAGCATCTCTGATGGCAAACAATACGAATGGGATACCTTTAACCCAATCATTCAGGTTGGGCTGACCGTATGCTTTCAACATGGTTTTAATGGTCCGATACCACCGTTCAAAAGCTTCCTGGGATTGAGGATGATACGCACTGGATTAAAGTATAGTCGACTTAAGCTAGCCATACTGGAAATGTGTTGCTGGAAAAGCGCAGCAGGTCAGGCAGCATCCAGGGAACAGGAGAATCGACGTTTCGGGCATAAGCCCTTCTTCAGGAATGGGGAAAGTTTGTCCAGCAGGCTAAGATAAAAGGTAGGGAGGAGGGACTTGGGGGAGGGGCGTCAGAAATGTGATAGGTGGAAAGAGGTACTTTTGCTAAGTACTTTGAAAATTTTCTTTGAAAGTCCTCTACTGCTAGTCAACTGTTCCACCATAAAATCATTGTTTCCAGTCTACTTTAGCCAGGATCTTCCTCATTCTATTGTAGTCCCCCTTGTTCAAGCACAGGATCCTGGTATTGCGTTTTATCTTCACACAATCCATCTGTGTCCTAAATTCAACCATATTGTGATCACTCCTTCCAAGAGGATCCTTAATTTTGAGGTCATTAATTATTCCTGTCTCATTATACAGGACCAGATCAATGATGGCTTGCTCTCTCATTGCTTCCATTACATACTGTTCAGGAAAACTGTCATGGGTGCACTCGATGAAATCCTCCTCAAGGCTTGCCTGACCAAACTGGTTCAACCAACCTACATATAAATTAAAATCCCCCATGATAATAGTCATACTGTTTTTACAGGCATTAGTTATTTCTGTGTTTGTTGTCCGTCCCAATGTGATATTATTTGGTGGCCTATACTTTTATCTTAGCCTGCTGGAAAAATTTAGCACCGCCTTCCTAACCTGAGATCTTCTTCCCGACCTCTCCGCCCCCACCCCAGTCTGATCTATCACCCTCACCTTGACCTCTTTCCACCTATCACATTTCCGACGCCCCTCTCCCAAGTCCCTCCTCCCTACCTTTTATCTTAGCCTGCTGGACAAACTTTCCCCATTCCTGAAGAAGGGCTTATGCCCGAAACGTCGATTCTCCTGTTCCCTGGATGCTGCCTGACCTGCTGCGCTTTTCCAGCAACACATTTCCAGCTCTGATCTCCAGCATCTGCAGACCTCACTTTCTCCTTAAGCTATCCATAACCTCCTTAAACAACATTGTAGTAAAATTTGACCCCTTGTCTGACTGAATCTTTCTTGGTAGTCTACACTGTGTGAAGACAGCAACTAACTCCTCTCCCACTTGCTTTGCCTTGACACTCCTATATGGAAGTGCTTCTGAAAACCTGGTAGACACATCCAATATGGTTAAGTAGGACTGATTCCCACTTTTAGTTCTCAGGAAGGCACCTACACAATCAATTATAACGGACGTGAAATGTTTTTTGATTGCAAGAATTGGCAACAAAGGTTTTATTACCGCCTGTGGCTTACCTAGCATTTGGAACATATGACACATGCGGCAGAAAGTATCCACATGCTTTTGCATTACAGGGAAATAAAAATGATTTTTTGTACCATAGTCTGATCCCTTCGTACCGCGAGGTGACCTCCTTCAGGTAGATCGTTTGTTACTTTCCTGCCTGTATGCCTATGGCGACACACTCTGGTGCACGTTGGTTCATTTTTCATCTGCACTAACCTGCCATTGTCTCCATTTCTGCTTTAATATTTGATCTTTCAGATTATAACCCTCCAAAATATTCTGTTCCTCCTTTTCAGATTACGCACATATATATGCTTTTAATCTCTTCTTGATGTTGCAAGTCCCTCAGACGTTCAGGACGTAACACTTCTTTCTGATC
>NC_057717.1:23680546-23701572 GCF_004010195.1 Chiloscyllium plagiosum | reverse complement strand
GATAACTGATCCTTTCTGTAACAGTAGTACCAACTTTCCTTTCAATACAGAAGCAGCCCGTTTCAAAGACAAAGAGTCCACTCAGTTGCTGGTGTCACAGTGAATGCCAGATTCCTGTTATATGTTCCCCTTGAAATGAGCCCGACGTTAGATTCCGAAAGGTCTCATTTGGATGATGTGTGACATTTCCCAACGTGTGTGAATCAAAACCAGAAATCCTTAAACGTTTTTGGGAGCGGTTCACATGTTTGCGTTTCTAGGCACCGGGCGCGTTTCCAGTCCATTCAGTCACCAAGAGGAATGAAAGCATTTACATCTCAGATGAACCTCTTGACTCGCACTCTCATAGAGTAGGTAAGATTACGATACGCTCTGATATCTGAGCCATGTTGGAACCTATGCTGTGGAAATGACAGCCAGCCAAATGATATGTATCCATTTTGTTTCCTTTATATCACAAAGGATCAGGAAAGTCTAAAGAGCGAGAGATACGAAAGTGAGGCACATGCACATCTGGTAACACTTTTTTTCTGGCATGGCTTCTGTCGTGCAGTGGTTATCACATTAGCCTCACACGTAAAAAGTCCCCTGTGACTCAGTTGGGAAACGTTTTCACATCATGAACAAAGAACAATAGATGTGAACACCACCACTCGCAGGTTTCCCTCCACATTGCATTCAAGCTGATTTACTCCTGTTGTCGCATATAATTCAGAAATTGTGGTTGTTCACGATGAAAACTTAACGTTCACCCTGCACTGTTGCATCGTACGTACTTTTGAATTTGGTTCACTTTCAAAGAAAAACAATCCTCAAGAGACAATTCATGTTTCAAAGCTTTTCCTGAGGCATTTACATTTCATTTATTTTGATCCCAGTGATCTTATGGAAGAATGAAAGTGCTTATTAATCCTGCCCCTCTGTGCCAGGGCTCCAGTTCGATTTCAGCCTTTGGCGAATGTCTCTGTCGTGTTTGCATTTTCCCTGTGTGTGCGTGAGTTTTCTCCCACAGTCAAATAGTGTGTAGTTTTGTTTGACTGGCCAATGGAAAAATACCCAACATGTCCTGAGATGTGTTGGTTAGGTTATTTAGCTATGGCGAAATGTAAGAGGATAGAGTAATAGGTGAGTCTTGTTGGGCAATCTACAACGGGTTGGTGTTGACTTGATAGACCTCGCAGCCAACTTCCGCACGATAGGGAGTTTACGAAAAATATTGTAATCATGAGATTTGCCAGTCAGTGTGAAAGACAAATGATATTTCCAGATGTCATTTTGAATGTCTGCAAGCGATATTCCCATTCCCCCACAGGAACTGCAACTGGAAATCTGCACTTGTTCAAATTAAAGCGGAGCATTCAGTGCTCACACTTCGGTCATACATCACAGCTTATTACCATTATGATCAAATCTTGTGTTTCTCAATGTATTTTACAGACAGTCGAATGAGTCTCATTTATCGACTTGTAATATGTAGACTTGCAAAATGATTGGATTGGTAATTTCTCAGATTCAGGTTCATTTTGATTGTGGATAGATAAATGCCAACCACTCTTCCCATCATCCTGGATGGATGTGAAAGGCACCGATAACCAGCACAGACGTGCGCTGTTCCCTGGGAGAGGGTGATGCAACGTAATGGCATGTTCGGTGATGTCATACACGAACGGCTGACTCCAATTTATTTCTATGGAGTAGGACTGAAAATGAGGGGAAGGTTGAAGGCAAGAGCTGATTGTGAAAGGTGAAGTATCTTGAGGAGGTTTCAGCAGTCTCGAGCTGACTTTACATCCGTCAAAGTGGCAACGCCATTGAATCACATTAAAGAAAATCTAGGGGAAACCCGTCTGGGGTTGGCATTTAACAGAAATATTGTGTTACTGAGAATAGATGACAGAGAGTAAATGAAGAAAAATACCTGAGTCAAAGCAGGAGGAGTATCATGAACAAAAGGTTTGATTGAGGACTTCCTTCCAAGCCTTTAAGTAGCTCATTTTAGTCAGGTCCTCGTAAATGGTGCCAAAATATCTACCATTTAACTGATCACATTCAATCCATGTGCTGGAGGATGTCTAATCTACTTCTGTCTCTGTGAAGAAAACATTATATTTATAAGTTTGTTGCAAAATAGCTATCGTGACGTATTTATTTTCTTCAGGCTCATTCAGGAGAAAGTCTGATGTTAGCACAGTGGCTCAGGGGTTAGTACTGCTGTCTCATTGCACCAAGAACCTGGATTTGACTCTATCCTCTGATGACTGTTTCGAGTTTGCACATTCTCCCTCTGTCTGCTTGGGTTTTATCCCACAGTCGAAAGATATGCAGGTTAGATGAATTAGTCATGCTAAATTGCCCCCAGTGGCAGGAGCATTGTAAAGTAATAGGGTAGGGGATTAGGTCAGTTTGGAATATTTTTTGATGGTGTGTGTGGACTTGTTAGGCCCAATAGGCCTATTTTCACACTGTAGGGATTCTATTTACTAAGGCCCATAATTTAAAAGCATAGGGCATGGTAGAACTCAGCAGCCTACATGTATAATGGAAAATGTCGCATTTTCGCTGATTATTTATGACAGAATTAACTGACAACTGTCCATCTCAACTGGAACTGGATGGCAATGCGAATTTCATCGAAACGGAATTGTAGCTGGAAAATAGGCCTGTGAAACTTCAGCACCAAATTCAGCATTTTTATTAATGGCGAGTGATTGAGTCAGCTTATGGCAAATATCTGATTAAATGGATCTGCTGAAAGAACAAAGGGATGCATATTTGCAACCTGGTACTTTTGACTCTACAGCTGAAGCGTTATACTTTTGTCAGGTTTTTCTCACCTCCCAGTAAGTGTTGAACTCCTAACAAAAGAGCTTGATAAAGTTTAAATGAACACATCATTAAACTATGTGGATGTTTTGAAGTGAGGGAAGGAGAACAGTGCTCCGATGCATGTGGATGGTGAAGAACTGACTGAAGGAGTATCTGTCCTAGTGAGGATGTTTCATAGTTTCGCAGGGTATATGCAGATACTGGTATTCTCATTCATCTATTTCATTTGCCTTTATGATGGCAGTGGTTGTTCAGTTGGAGGGTGATGTGTAAGGGAAATTGTTGATGACACAAAAAAAAACTGCTACTGAATATCAGGGGTGAATGGATTACAATTTGCAGATAAGATGCCAATCGAACTGGCTTCTTTGCCATGGAATGAACAGTTCTGAAGAAACTAAGCTGGCCTGGGAAAAACTGCGAGAAGTGATAGAGAATTAATATTTCTTGTCCTACATTTCTTCTGTTCATAATGTTCGGAAAGAAGAGCTAATTTGCCTTTATGATGGCAGTGGTTGTTCAGTTGGAGGGTGCTGTGTAAGGGAAATTGTTGATGACACAAAAAAAAAACTGCTACTGAATATCAGGGGTGAATGGATTACAATTTGCAGATAAGATGCCAATCGAACTGGCTTCTTTGCCATGGAATGAACAGTTCTGAAGAAACTAAGCTGGCCTGGGAAAAACTGCGAGAAGTGATAGAGAATTAATATTTCTTGTCCTACATTTCTTCTGTTCAGTACTGTTCGAAAGAAGAGCTATTTTGGACTCAAAACGTTAAATCTGTATTTCTCTCCAAGTATGCTGATGGACTTGCTAAACTTCTCCAGCGCTTTCTGCTCTCATTTCAGATATCAAATGTCCGCAGCATTGTCATTTTGCATGAAAATTTAATCATGGTGTTGTGCAACATCGTGAGGGTTGGCGAAACATTTGACCAGTCAAGTGCGGAGTATTCCATCACACTTTTGACGTGCGCGTTGCAAGTACTGGAGAAGCTCTTGAAGTCAAGAAGTTCAATACTCACAGCTGTGTACTTGCCACGTGCCCTGCTCTTGTAACCACAATATTTATGTTGTGAGGGCAATTCATTTTTGGATTAACGGTAACTCCCAGGATGTTGAATGTTGGATACCAGTAGTAGAAACGCCGTTTAATTTCCAGATGTGTTGATTTGATTATTTTGTTTAGCAGCTGTTAAATTAATTTCACTCGTCTGCCCAGGCCTGCACATTGCCAGAATCTTGCTCCATTGTGAAATGGAATCCTTCAGGATTTGGCAAGTTAAGAATGCTGGTGAACATTGGGCATTTAATATCGACTAGAACGTTGACGAATTCCTGCAGGGGCATCCTGGAGCTAAGATAACTGACCTGCAACAATCAAAACAATTTTCGTGCATCCGGAGTCACATGTAGCTTTGAGCAGATCGGAAAAGCAGCTTCTTTATCCGTCAGGGATTTTATTGAATTGGATGGGTTTTTCTATAACAAGTGACTCTGGGTCAACGGGCACAAGACATACAAATTTCAACTTAGAAGTCACAGCATCTATCATTGCAGGGTTTGAATCAGGTCTATGATATCACTTCTGGAATACCTCAACGTGAGCCAATTAACATGAACTGACAAGCAATGTTTCCCTAAAATTGGGACTAAACTTGTTATTACAATTAGTTTCTTCATTTCTCAGAGATTTGAATAAACAGCAACAAATCTGAGCAATGCTTCAGTCTCGATCTCCACAAAGTGCTTATGTATAATATAAGGCAACGTCTGTGTGATTGCATCAGCTCAGAGTTTCAAGCAAGGAGCTTGTCAATTGTCTGAGGAGAGAGATCGATTTGCACCGAGAAATGCATTGAACAATTCAACATGTGCAGAAGATGATCATCACCATTCTGGTCTTCATTAGCAATCCTGGTATGGCAGAATGATAATTGCACGTGTTTTGATCGTCTGCTGATCTCCTCTCTGAATCTAGATTTTGAACAATAATCCCCCCAACTCACTGACTTGTCACCTTATTCAGACACAGAAAGAGTGATAGCAGTTCACTGAGCAATATTCTCCTTACAATTCTCAGCTGACAGATTCTCCGAACTTAATTGCAAATGCAGCGCTTTCTGATCTCATTTTTCTGCCATCTGTTTCCAGTTCATATGGTTTATAGGTATCGGAAGAAATAAAGCTAGTTAGTTCTAAAGAAGGGTCAATGAACACGAAAAAATAACTCTGTTTCTTTCGGCCGCAGCTGCTGTAAGACCTGATGAACAACTTCGATTTTTGATATACAAGTGAAGCCTTTTTTTTCTCGAACTTTGAAGGTTAAGGCGTGATCTGAGCGAATTAATGAAAGATAGTAAAAGGAAGAGATAAACTCTTTCAATTGGATGGGATTCTGCAATGAGGGAACAATGTCTGTAAATGAAGCCCAGACCATTGAAGAGAGATGTTGGGAAGTACGTCTGCACACAATATGTTGGAGAGGTTTGGAACTCTCTTCCAAAAACGGCAGAAGAGGCTGGACATGTTGGCTAATTTATATATGGTAGTTCTTTTTTTATTGTTATTAAGCAGAGGAATGAAGAACATGCATCCATTTGGATTTTTGAAGCTTGATGAAACAACCATCTCTTCTGGAAATTCTCATCCACCGTCTCTGGTCAGGAGATTCAAATCTTGACAAGTTGCCCTCCTGATACTTACACGTCAAGACATTTGTCATGCGCAGCTCTGTAGATTCACAGTGCAATTATCACCGCAATCCCAGCACTCAAAGATTTCCACTAAAGGAGCCCTACATGCTCTGCTGTGCTGCACTTGTGTAAGACACGTGGACTAGAATTAGTAATCCTATAGTATAGAAACAGGTTCTTCGGCCCAACAGGCCCACACTGGCCCTCCGAAGAATAATTCACTCTGACCCATTCCCGTATCCAATCACTCTACATTTACCCTGACGAATGCACGTAACCTATAAAGCCCTGAACATTACAGGTGACTTAGCATGACCAATTCAGCTAACCTGCACATTATTGCACTGTGGGAGGAAAGCGTAGCACCGGCGGGAAACCAATGCAGAGACGGGGAGAATTTGCAAACTCAACACAGCCAATTAGCCGAGGCTGGAATCGAACGTGGATTCCTGGGAGGCAGTAATGCTAACCAACGAGACACCATGCCACCCCAGTTTTGTTTGGAGCCTTATAGGGCTTGGCAAGGCTGGTATCTTTGCTGCCCTTGCCCTTCCAAATGCATGTGGTCATGGGTTTGGAAGGTGCTGTCTAAGGCCCTTTGGACAATTTCTGCAGTGGGCCATATGGTGCTGTAAATGATTATGAATATCTGTCAGTGAAACAGTCTGATTTCTCCTGGACGGTGTCAAACTTCCAGAATGTTGTTGGATCTGCACCTATCCAAACAAGTCGGAAATATTCCATCGCACTCTTGACAGAGATTCCTTATCCCAATGCAAGCAGTGTTGAGCTGGGAACCGACGGAGTCCCCATCGTAGTGCAAAATGAATTGCCCATGTAAACAGAATTTCCTCCTGGATTGTTCGACCAGCTTGGAATCCTCCTTAAGTCTTCATCAAAATCCAATCCTTCACAGTGTTCAGATGAAATAGAATAAGTCATCTGAAAACGGTTGACTATTATATGCACAGTCAGTAATCATACAACAAACCCCATTTCAGTGGCACAAACAGTCAATGATATGCTGTTATAATGTGAGAAATGTTGACAAGTGAACACATGAAATTATCAAAACCTACCCACGAATCAAATGTCACGCTTTCCTGTTTTTCAACACCAAACTGTCCAATTCAAATGTGCTGATCATTCAATGTCGTCTAATCAGAAATATCGTGTTTTAGGGTGGAGGGAAAATAGTGCATTCAACCTCCCTTGTGTTGGAAGCGATACAAAGCTGCTGGACTCCCTGTCCCATTGCACGTCGGGCTGGTCGAGGGTGAAAACCATCAAGGATGCAATGAGTCAGGGAGACAGAGAGGACAGCACCATCCTAACTGGCAGCACCATCAACACACTCAGGCAAATAGATACACACATACAGGGACACACTTAAGCGTGGCATAGAGAGGCTTGCAATTGGACTGATGTCCCTCAGTGAACAATATGTTCTTGTGCAGATTTGTTGTGCTCCCACTGCAATGTGACATTAATTTGTCTTTTTGCAGTATTCCTGTCATTATACACATTAAATAGAGTGTTTCCACTGTAATTGCTAACATGTACCAGCGAGTGAAACGTTTCATTGGAAGATAGGGTCAATTTGATTACACTTTTTACAGCTTACGGTTTTTTTCTGATGTACAATCAGAAATTCTAAGTGAGAAATAATTCAAACGTGGAGGGTATGAGATCAGCACTGGTCGTGTTCATCTCCTTCCCTTCATATCTCAGCAAAGAATATCTCAAGGAATTGGGTAAATCTCTTATTTCTCGAAATGCATTATTTGAAGAACGAAACATGCAATGTGAGACGATTGCAGATTTAGTTGTTTCCTCCAAAAATTTAATCTGCAGCGTCCAGCAGACGATGGCCTTGTTTCACTGGAGGGAGATAAACATTAGCATCGACAGTATCACTTCAAACACAAGAGAGACAGGCAGAGAGAGACAAGAGTTTACCCTGTTTCAAAGACTTCATCGCTAAAATAACAAGCAACCGAATGCACAGAGATAAAGACACAGACATGCAGACAATCATGCAAGCATACTGTTGCATTAAGACACAATACATATAAACACCCAGAGACACACACAAAGATGCATCCATAAACACACACCAGACACGAACACAGGGAAAGACAAAGAGACATACACAGAGATAAAAAGAAGTAAGAGATGCACTGCAATGCCCACAACACAGAAACATACACTAACACACACGCATATACCTGAAAGCTCATATAGCCACTGTCCCAGATTCACAGACAGAAACACATATACAGACAGATGTGCAGAGACAGATAGAGACAAGAAACGAACATACACAGAGACACACGCATACAGACACCACACAGAGGCACACAAACACACATGCATTCAGACCTTCACAAACTCATGCATGTACACACACGCAAACATCCATATGTATGCACAGAGACGGACACACACGTGACGCTACATTGAGACTCACATGCATACACGAACACACAGGCATTAACTTCTACACACACGAATGTCGAGGAATACATGAATAGAGAAATTTCTAATGCAATTCCTTGTCCTAAACAAAATGTGGAGGTAGTAGATTTTTACGAATGTTTGAGTGCGAGCGTGGGAGGTCTCAACACATTTATTTTTGAACAAAGGACCAAAAATATTTGCTAAAACACCTCCTTAGGATCAAGATAAAGGATAAACTGACACGTTACTCAATGAAGCATTGACGGTTGAGGGAAGACATTTTGATTTTTAGACAATAAAGCGGGACATAGACAATGTGAATGGCAAGAACTTTTTTTCCATCGGACGGGGGTGTTCAAAACAAGGGGGCATATTTTTAAAGAGAGAATGAAATGATTTCAAAATGACATGAAGGACTTTTTTTACACAGAATGCTTCATGCGTAGACTGAACTGCCAGCGCAAGTGATGGATGAAGGTGCAGTTACAATATTTAACATTCATTTGGATAAGTTCATGAATTGAAAAGGTTTGAAGGGATCCGGGCTACGATCAGGTAGGTAAGACCAGTTCAATTAGGTACATGGTCGGCATTGACTGACTGAATCGAAAAGTCTTCTTCAATGCTGTTAGACACTTAGACTAAGAATAACTCCCGAAACAGGTGCGACATATATTCTGCGACAGTGGAGAATCATTTTGAAATCCTCAGCTCTTTCCACATGTACTCTCCTGTTAATATATTTTACAAATCTTCTCCTCAAGATACAGTTGTTTTGCCTTTTACCAGAGGAGGATAGTTGTGTGGTGGTAATGCCACTGGTACAAGTGATCCAGAATTCCTGAGCAATAGTCTGGTAAAATGGGTTCAAATCCCACTTCGGCACATGGTGAAAATCAATGTCAATACAACCTGGAATAGGTATCTAACTGTCAAGAGTCAGAAAAACACATCTGCTCCACTAATGTACTTTAGGAATGAGTAAATCCGATTCCTTTACCTGGTCTGGCTTGTGCGTTACGCGAGACATACAGTAAAGTGATTACCTCTTAACTATGCCCTGAATTTATCTAACAGCAGCTCAATTTAATAACAAATTATTGTTGAGTAGAACATGATATGCCCCTTGTTGCTTGTGGAATTCATTAACGTTATAGAATAGTATGCATCATTTTGTGTGAGGGAATAGAGGTGCTACCTGTTGTACCGGGGTTTGAGGATTGATAAATAGGTTTGGAAATGACATGAGTATTAAACAAGTTGTTGGCAGTGAGGAAAGTATTCCGTGCTTAAAGGTTGAAATTGATAGATTATTCATACGGGCAGGTCAGTGCTAATGAAATTTCATCCTGATAAGTGCGAGATGATGCAACTTGTTAAAGGTTAAAAGACAAGGGAATACTCAGTGAATGACAGGACACTAAGAACCACTAACGAACTGAAAGATCTTGAGATAATTGGTAACTGATCCTCGAATGAAGCATACATTAACAGGGAATTTTTAAAGGCAAGCAGGACATGTGCCTTTACCCGTTGAGGAAAAGAGTATAAAAGAAGGGAAGTACTGTCGGTGCGCCACAGTTGGTGTATAGTGTGAGGTTCTGCATTGTAGGAAAGATCTAATTCCTGGAGACAGTGCAAATAAGATTCACCAGAATGATGCTTGATCTGTAGCAATTTACCTATGAAGAGGAGGCTGGAGAAGCTCTGGTTTCTTTCTTTCTAGCAGAGATCGGGGTTTATAAGACAATGAGGGGCATAGACTGAGAGAATAGGAAGCAGTTGTTCTCATCAGTCAAAGGACCAATAACAATATGGCATGATTTTAAGCTGAGAGACAGGAGGCTCAGAGGATGCATGAGGAAAGATCTTCTCGCTAGAGGACGCAAGCAGCCTGAAAAGCACTGGCCAGGAGGGTAGTTGATACAGGAAACCTCACAACTTAAAAAAAAGATATTTGGATAAGCACTCGAAATGTCATGACATTCAGGAGTATGGATAAAGTACTGATAAGCGAGACTTATGTAGATTTAAGTGTCATATTGGAGGTAAATCTACATGGATTGATTGGACACCTCTGTCCAGCATGTTGACAGCATTCTTGATGATGAAGTGAAGGTTCTGTGTTCCTTTTTCTCTTTGTTTTGAGAAAATATTAAGTTCCATCTTTTATTGTGCTTAGTATCAGCTTCATGAACTGTATTACACTACTGATTCACAGGGAGAATTTCCGCAATAAGAAAGACAGTGGAGGAATAGTGTGCAGGAGAAAAGATCTCAAGGAGCTCGACACGATGGCGTATTGAATGACCGAACAGCCTCAGCAACAGGTAGCTCATCAATGGAAAGCATATCAAAAGATATGTAGATATTGATCGGACTGTTATGTGTGAAGTAATGCAAGCCTTGTTTCAGTGGACAAATTACAATTGATATTTGACACCAAACAGGATCTGAGTAATCTAATCTTTGAGGTATGTAAATAACGACTTACGTTGAAACATCATATCACAAAAATAAACCCGTGTCTTAATCTGTTCAGAATGATTAAAAAAGATTGAAACTGTAATCACAGTTTTCCAGTGGAGATCACACGTAACATAAAGTAATGTGTCTGGAACTTTGTCATTTTCAATTCCAGAGAATTCTCCAATTCCGAGAGGTGACCAGTAGCAGGAAGGGAAAGCTTGTTTCACCAACAACAAAACTTACTTTCTAAGGCCAATGTCCGAGAAAGTGTACCAATCCATCGCTGCCAGCGTTGCTTTCCTTGTAAGTGTCTATCATGCGTTTTGCAAATCTCTGCGTTAAATCATAATTACTCTTTCACTGATAATTATTTTAATTCTATTTAGTAAGGAGAATCCTGATGCATCACTTGTTAAGTTCAAAGCGAACTTTTGTCAGTTACCAGGCTCCTCAGTAATGTACATCATTATCTGTTTCACTGCACTGTGCAGAATGGGTTTGTATTGAGAGCACATTGATGGAGTATGAATGAGCATGGTCTCTGTCTGGTCGGTCACAGTATGCACTGTGGAGACGAATACCCCCGATATATTTTTAGACTGATTCACCATGAACTGCAGGACTCAGTCAACTTTTTAAAATCTCAGTAACTGTATCCGGTCCGCATGTTCAGTATGATGGAGATTAGATGTCATAATGGGATTTTCCACAGATGCAAGATAAAGGTTCGAGATGGATGATGCACAATTTAGCACATTTGATATTGTGCAGCCCGGAAGTTCCAATCATGTTCAAGAACATCCGGCCATACAGACGAAAGTCAGTCCTGCTGTTGTGACTCCACTTGACCTAAAGTTAAGCATTGAGGGACTCACTGAGCTTAATGCGGCATCAGGGTCACAAGTTGATTCACTGTCCATCATCATTGCAAGGTCTAAAGAACATGAATCTCCTGTCCATCCTGATAGAACACGATGCTATTTGCATCATGATGTGTGACATCGTTGCATGTGTTTTCACACAGGGTGTCTGGCAAACAGCGAATGTGCTTCACACCACGGAAACTATTATGGATATATCAATTCCAAGAGGTAAAATGTGACTTGTGCTACGTCACGGGTTAAACGATACTGCTTAATTTCAAACAGCAACACAAAAGATTTATCTCGTACTGTAATCTGTGAAAACTTGAGAGGCCAAGAATGTTTTTTTCTTAGATTAGGTTCTCACAGTATAGAAACAGGCCCTTCAGCCCAACAAGTCCATACCGACCCTGCAAAGAGCAAACCACCTAGACCCATCTCACTATGGGAAAATTGGCATGGCCAATTTACCTGACCTGCACATCTTTGGATTGTGGGAAGAAGCCAAAGTACCCGGAGGAAACACACGTAGCCACGGGGGAATGTGCAAATCCCACACAGACAGTTGCCTGTGGCAGAAATCGAACCCAGTCTCTGGCGTTGTGAGTCAGCAATGCTAACCACGGAGCCACCGTGCCGCCCTTTAATCGTAAAAGTTACCAATTTTATTTCGTAATGTAAAACATGTAATAATTAACTCACAAATATTCACAACTGCTTCCTCTAACCGATCTTTTACTTTCCCTAGTATGATACTAGTCCAATAAAAATCCTGATTAAGATTTACTAAACAATTCAAATTTCAAAACCAGGCAGCTGTCGAATCTTCCCTCTGTAGATTTACTCTTCAGTTCAGTGTCAATGTTTTTTTTCCCTCTGTGCAAACCTCTACTACAGACAGGTACCTCTCCAAGAGTTCTTCCTGGAAGCCTACATCTTTCAGATTAGATTTGATTCCCAACAGTATAGAAGTAGGCCCTTCGTAAACAAATTCACATGACACTCTGAAGAGTAAGCCACCAAGACCCATTCCCATACGCTATATTTATCCTTGACTAATGCACCGAGCATTATGGGCAATTATGCATTGCCAAATCCCATGACTGGCACATCTTTGGATTGTGGGAGGAAACGGGAACACCTGGCGGAAATGCACGCACAAACGGGGAGCATGTGTGATCTCCAGACAAACAGTCACTTGAGTTGGGATTCAAACCGTGGACCCTGGCACTGCGAGACAGCAGTGCTAACAACTGAGCCATTGTGCCATCCTGTTGGTCTGGTGGCAGTTCTCCCTTAACTGTTCAAGTTTTCTCTTTGTTATACCCTCAAAACATCCGATTGTGTCATTGGTTTTTAACATGGTCAATATATTAAATTCCAACCTGATTGGAGATTATTTTAAGAGGGTGTAATTTAAATTCATTTGACTAATTCGAAATTATTTTTGTCTCCAGGCAACCAATAACTGGAGCTACTAGACCAAAAGATTACATTGTGTCTTCTTCAGAACACTTGGCACTGTCAGGTAATTCTGCTCGCTTTTAACTTTTGTAAAGGTACAGTACACATCTGCACCTTCATAACACGTCCCCCTTATGAAAAGTATGAACGATCACAATGAAAAGATGGCTTCATTTTTTACTATTCTTTCAACAAATTACCCTAACATACCGATAACATTATTCTACGTTCACTTTAACGTCTCCCCATATATCTGCATGTCCATTAAACATTAAATCAATACAAATCTCATCTAAGCCTTATCAGTTAATCTGCGAAAATGCATTTGCAATTGCTTTATTACGTTACGCATCATGCACGATTACTAAATTAAAATTCTGTAACTTCAGGCTCCAACGAAATAGTCCCATATTCTTGTCTTTAAAGCGTTCTATATATGTAATTGGATTGTGATCCGTGTGTACAACGATCTCTGACACATTGTTCGTTACATACACTTCAAAATGATGTAAGGCCAGTACGAGACTCAATAGTTATTTTCGATCGTGAAATATTCCCTCTGATAGATCTTGATCTTCGGAAAATAACAAACTGGCAGTTTATTCCCAGTCTCATTTTCCTGTAGTACAGCGCCAAACCTATTGTCACTACATTGATGGCGACCTTTAAAAGGTTTTGAAAGTTTGGTGTCGCTGAAACTGGTTTGATGGTTAATATTGATTTCAAATGTTTTAATGCTTAATTGCATTCTTCTGCCGACATAAAATTTGTGTTCTTCTTCAGCAAATTGGTTAACTGTGTCGCTACAGTGCTGAAGTTTGGAACATACTTCCAATACAATCCGTGGAGTCCAAAGAAACGAAGCACCTCTTTCTCCGAGTTTGGTCGTGGAAATTCCTCAATAATCTTTGTCTTTGTGCTCCGTGGGTCAACCTACGATTACCGATTTTCTGTTCCAAGAAGGTCACCTCTACTTTCGCAAATTCTGTTTCATTTACGTTTATCTCCAATTTTGCTTCTTATATTTGTCTAAAGAGTTCTGACAAGAGTACCATGTGATCTTTCTCGGACTTACTAAGTATCACCACATCGTCCAAACAGACTGCACAGCTAGTTAATCCAGCCACAACTGTGTTTGGAATGTGGCAGGTGCGTTCTTCATTTCGAAGTTCATCACGTTTAATTAATACAGCCCATTTGGGGTTAAAACATAGACATTTTTATCATCGCCTCTGATAAAGGCAACTGCCAGTTATCACGCAGTAAGTCCAACTTGGTGATGTAACTGGCTTGTACGACTTTCTCGATTCATTCGCCCAATCGAGGAATTGGATATGAGTCCGATTTTTTTAATAGCGTTGACCTTCCAGTCAGCTACTCAGTATCATTGAGTCGCATAAAGTTTGGGAATTAAGACGATCGTTTAAGTCCAATCGCTCTGGCTTGGTTCAACAACATTTCATCGAGCATAGCCTCCACCGCCATTTGGATCTGTCTGGCTTTGAAAGGATTAAGCTGGTGGGGGGTGGTTGTTTAATCAGAGCAGTATTCCTTATGTATACTTCATGTGAAATAGTATGAGTCCTCCCTCTCTGATTCTTGCATATGTCCATATACTGTAGTAACAATTTTTAATGTAGTCTGTGCTCTTGAGACAGATGTATTTTTATTATTCTATTTCGTTACTCAATAACCTTGTCATTTTAAAATCTTTTTGAAGCACATTGAAATCCATAACATCTGGATTTGATTTCTCACACTGCAGAGCAGTAACTCACACCTGTTTCTCCAATTCGTTCACTCTTGTATAATTGGGTGTCAAGATGTTCACATCACACATGCAATACCTTTTCTTTTCTATCTGGCATCTTCACCAGATCGTTCAACTGACTCAATTTCTTTCCTCAAAATTATAGTAAAAACTAAAACTGGCTTTGAATGGATCTCCTAATACCTGATTACAGTATTAACAAATCATCCCCCGGGACAACGCCCGAATCTCAAAGCTTTAATCTGTCACCGTGTTCATTCTGCAGTGTGCCCTCTTTTGGTGCTGTGCATCTGACCCACCCCACGTTTCCGTGTCTCCCTTACCTCCAATACATCATCTTAATATGAGAACTCTGGCTTTGGTTCTATTCAAAGCTTCTTTAATTAATTTCAAAGGGCCTCTCACTTTATACCTGAAAATTAATTGGAAGGGAGTGAACTGAATAGATTCATCTGGAGCATCTCTGATGGCAAACAATACGAATGGGGTACCTTTATCCCAATCATTCAGGTCGGGCTGACCATATGCTTTTAACATGGTTTTAATGGTCTGATGCCACCGTTCAAAAGCTTCCTCGGATTGAGGATGATACGCATTGGATTAAAGTATAGTCGACCTAAGGTATCCATAACCTCCTTAAACAACATTGTAGTAAAATTTGACCCCTAAATGGAAGTGCCTCTGAAAACCGGATAGACACATCCAATATGGTTAAGTAGGACTGATTCCCACTTTTAGTTCTCAGGAAGGCACCTACACAATCAATTATAACCGACGTGAAATGTTTTTTGAATGCAAGAATTGGTAACATAGGTTTTATTACCGCCTGTGGCTTACCTAGCATTTGGAACATATGACACATGCGGCAGAAAGTGACCACATGCTTTTGGATTACAGGGCAAGAAAAAGGTTTTTTGTACCTTTGTCTGATTCCTTCGTAGCGCGAGGTGACCTCCTTCAGGTAGTTCGTGTGTTACTTTCCTGCCTATGGCGACACAATCTGGTGCACGTTGGTTCATTTCTCATCTGCACTAACCTGCCATTGTCTCCATTTCTGCTTTAATATTTGATCTTTCAGATTATAACCCTCCAAAATATTCTATACCTCCTTTTCAGATTATGCACATATATATGCTTTTAATCTCTTCTTGATGTTGCAAGTCCCTCAGACTTTCAGGACGTAACATTTCTTTCTGACCCTCTGCCTGTTCAGGTTTCTCCTGAATTTCCGCTTTGTGAACCTCAACTCCTTCATCTTTCTCTTTACTTTTCGCTTTTTGCTATGCATTATGAAAGTGTGAACTGGTTACCACACAGGCTAGGAAAATACTAGGATGTTTCTGTTTAACTTCTCACTTTCTTCAACATCTTTGGGCTTCTCCACAAAAAAGGGTGTCACACATTCCCAAAACAAACGAATTCCTGGAACTAATACTCCGTCAATCACTCCCACTGAATTTTGGTACTCCAACTCGATCTTACAAAGGGGAATGATAAATTCCTGAGCAATTTGTTGAAACTATCCCATAGGTTACCACATTCTTGTGTAACAGATATGAAAGAGTGCATATTCGCTCATCCCTCACTATCAGAGACTGGTTAGGTCCTGAATCTATCAAGTTATAACTCCTTGCCCTTCTCACCCTGTTCTTTCTGAATAAACTTTATTCCCAGATGCAAAGTCTGTGTATTGATTAGATACTAGTTCCAACCCAACCCATGTCTAGGCTCTGCACTCTCCTGCTCTTCTTGGGGTCTCCTCTACTACCTTCTCGAATGCTACTTGCTTTGCTTCTTTTACCACACGTTTTTCCACAGTGCCCTTCTTTAACGACCAGCACTGCGACTTTGCGAGTCCCAAATTCTTGTAGTCAAATCTCCTTTTCCCAGTGTCTTTCGGAAACCACTAGCACTGTAATTTTCTGTATCTCTCGTCAATTCAGTGAAAATACCTGAGGCCTTTCACCTCCTTTGCAAGCTGTTGGGCATCCTTTTTTTGTCCTGAGATAAAATCTAACCCGTCCGCTATACTTTTGGTTTAGTATTGTTAGATATCCCTTCTCCCAAATTCTATCCCTCAAAGGACGAAAGTCTGGTTGTAAGTGTTTCTGACGCACCAACATGTATTCGTCTGGCCTTCTCACTTGCTGAACTTTCAGCTCCTCCACGTGAATTCTTTCCATCGCTGGAAATGAGATTTTAAACTCCTCCAGCAGGATAATCACTCTTAGAATCTCAAAGAACATATGTATGTTCAAAGCACGCCCCCATCGATCAAAATGACTATATTCAATTCTTTTGAACTCAACATACATCAGACCTGCTTTCTTCTTTGTGTTTCTGAACTGATATCTCCATGATTCCTGCACCCATTCAAAAGCACTTAAATTCGCCTGCTTAACCTTTTCATAATCCATTTACCCCTCATCTGACAGTTCAGCAAATGTCTCACTAGCTCTGCTTACCAATTTATTCTGAACTACAATTACACATAATAACTCTGACCATACACACACACACATTTCTCACTCTTTTCTCTTTTCATCTCCATTCTGTTAAATTGACTTTGCTGAAAAACCACAACGTCTCAGGTTCAAATTCCCTCTCTTTCTACTGAAGTAAAATTTTCCTTCTCTTTTTTTTCCTCTCTCTCTTTGTCTCTCGCTTTCTTCTCTCTCTCATGGCTCTGTGAATAACCTGCTCCCTCTTTTTTCTCTCACTCCCTTCTCTCTCTATTTCTCTTTCTCTATACCTTTGTTTATCTTCTAAGTCCAATTTCCTCAATTGCAGTGTAACTTTTTTCTGCCTCTATTGCACTTGTCTGTTTCTCTGACACATCTCAGTTTTTGTGTAATTATCTTACTATTTCCGCTTTACGTCTGGCCTTGCTGAAACACAAATCTAATTTATTTGCTAATGATAAACGTATGGATTCTTTCTTTCTTTTTCAACTTTCTTGGCAAATTTAAGAATCATCTTTAAATTCCCGGACTTCTTCACCAATGATAAAATGTTTTTCTTTCAATTTTAATTTAATCAACCAACGGTGACCGAAATTAAACAAATTGTCTCAGTGTAGTTTTATTAGAAGATCTAGGACACTAATCTGCAAATGTGTTTTTTTTTTATCTGCGTATCGATTCAAATCTGTCAACCGGTTCAAATCATGGAAACAAACCCTCAAACTGCTCCGATACAGAGTAAACACTGATGACTAATTAAAATTTATTGCAGAAAAGATTTATCCTGTGATTAATCTGTAAAAATTCGACAGGCCAAGAACTCGTTTAATTAAAAGTAACAACTTTATTTCAAAAAATATAAGAGACAATAATTGATGAACAATTATTTACAACTGCTGAAAATGTGTTGCTGGAAAAGCGCAGCACGTCAGGCAGCATTCAGGGAACAGGGGAATCGACGTTTCGGGCATAAACCCTTCTTCATGATTATTTACAACTCCTTCCTCTACCCTATATTTTACCTTGCCCTTCTGCAATACTAGTACGATTAACTGTTCGATTAAGATATAACAAAATTCCAGTTTTCAAAAACCAGCCAGACTTTGAATCTTCTTTTCTGCTTCTTCGGGAATTGCTTCACAGTTTATGGACCGACAAAGGACTTGTGGAGAACTATTTTCTGGGTAGTCTGCGTATGTCACTGGCTTGGCAGTTCTCCACCCAACTGTTCAACCTTCCCAGGTCTTACACCGCCAAGGCATCGGGCTGGGCGTATTTGACGTTTAAGATTGTTAATATACGAAACTGAAACTCGATTGGAGTTTGGCATTTTTTCAGAATATGACTTAAACTAACTAGCCTAATTCGAATCTGTTTTTTTTTTGTTTCGGGCAACCAATCTAATCTAGCTTTCGACCAAGTGTTACATTGTTACCTTTTTCAGAACACTTGTTGCAGTCAGATAGTTCTAATTGTTTTTAACTCACTTAAAGGTACAATACAGCTCAAAACAATATTGAAGCCAGCATAACACATAGTCGCACTCTCTTACAAAGACATACCCGCCCTCTTTCATATAAACACACTCGCGCATAAACTCTTACCCAAAAATCTGTCACTCACACACAACCATTAAATCTCACATGACCACTGACATAGAATCTCGCCCGTATACATAAACTCACTCAATCATGCACTCACATATGTATACACACACACACATCTCACACTAATATACTTATATTCAAACAATTGCACAATGACACGCAACTATTTTTTTTCTGTGACTCCACATTAGAGAAGAATCTGTCCCTGTTCTTAGTCAGACACACAGACACAATACTACAATCAAACACACACTTACTGTCTCACACACAGATACACAAATCTGAATGGTGAAACCATTACTTCATGAGGTTTGTTTTATTTCCAAAGTCCTTTTTAAAAAAAATAATAGAAAGCCACACAACTTGGCGCCACCGAAGGACATCGTGGAATTTTCTATCATCTTATTTTCCGAATGAATCCAGAACAAAACTCTGAGAGAGACTTTGATCTAGATCGTCCAATTTGAATTCAGTGTCTGACTGATATTTCACCAATTGTATGTTCCTATCTCTCTGCCTGATTGAAGTTCAGAACGTTAGATGGACACTGCTGGAAAGAGAAAATGGTGTTTGTGAAGAAGCTGTAAAGAGATTCTGAAATGTGCATGGTAATCGATTGAAACTCTGTCCATTGTGACAGAGTTCTCCATATCCTGTTTCTGCAAAGCAAACTTGACACTTCCGTAATGCAACAAAATATGAATGGAATATCTTTTGACACATTTGCCCCTCTCCTGAGCTGACTGATTTCCAGAGTAAATCTGAAGACTTCTCTGCTCCTGCACCTTGTTTAACATTGTACCATTTAGTTCGTAATGTCCCTCATCAGTCTAACTTTTAAAAAGTATCAGTCAACATCTTACTGCATTTCTTACTGTTCGAAAAAATTGAGAGAAAGACTTCTTGCTGCTTCTGGATCGAGGACTAGGATTACTGTCTTAAATTCTGATAATATTCTGCAATTCTTTAAAAGTTTTTTTTTTATTTCATACTTATTGCATTTACACGCAAAACCATATAATGTATCAAACATATTTATACAGGATATTCATTATGTTACCTATATAATCATTGATGGAATTATGGCATTTTTGGTTGGGCCGGCATTTGTTGCCCATCTACAATTGATGAAGTGGCAGTGAGCTGTGTTCCAGAACTGTCCAAATAAAGCCACAATGATTTCAGGGGAGGAGTTTCAGCATTGTCAACCAAGGGCGCCTGAGAAAAAAAAAATGTTGTTCCAAACTAGTTTGGCGAATTTTTAAATGTGGAATCGTGAACTGGTGATGTTCCCGTGTTTCTCCATTCTTGGTGTTCTTGGTGATAGTGCGGTGGGTCAGGATGCTTGTCACGAAGGAACCTTGGTGAATTTCTGCAGTACATCTTTCTGTGGTACACACTGCTGTTAATTAGTGTCGCTGGTGGAGACAGGGAATGATTGTGGCTGTTTTGCTGAGAAATCTGCACTGCAATTTTATTCTCCCTAAATAGGGAGACTCAGATCCTCCAGATGTGGTCTTACATTGCTCCTGGCAAATTCATTTTTATTAAGACTGTTTATTTTCTGCAGTCTGCTCTGCTTAAATTAAAATTAAAAAAACTGCAGGCGCTCTGTGGTTCGGAGAGACAGGATGCAGAGAAACAGGAGGAGTGATTCCTTGCCCATTAGAAAAGGAGTTTTATGATGTTGCTGCTATTCTTTCACCTTCAGTCCATGCCTCGTTCCATTAACTGTTGCAGTTCAAGTACATTCTCAATTACTTACATTCATTAATCATTTGATTTATTTTTATAATTGGATATTTCACTACACATTTTAACTGCTGTCTGAAGTTTTTCTGTGTCACTATATAAGTACATGCAATGTACAGGAACTTAAGTCCCTCATCATATAGACAACTTGTTCAAAGAGATAGAAAGTAGACCAATTTATGCAATAACAATCATTAATGCAATACAAAACATAGCCCAACCAGAAAAGTTTGAAGCTGCCAGCTATGGAAAAGAGTAAAATAACAGATTTCTTTCTTCTGTCTGTCTCTGGGTCATTCTCTGTTTTTCCTTACGCATCTGAATGGCCTCAGAAATATGTCTGACAGTTCGGACGTTGAAAAGGAGAATAAAAGTGAAAGGCAACAGTGGTGTTTAAAAAAATGTGCAAAATATTTAGAACCTCTCCACCAACGGTCGGTAAGATAACTGGACCTCGTATAACAGTACCTTTGAACACTGTTGACGATTTTTCCAGGTGTCAATCGAAAGTAGTAAGGGATTTTCTTTAAGGAAAAGAAAATGCAGACTGTTACCAGAACCTTCATTGCAGTTTTCTGTGTGCAATACTTCGTTTTCATCTGATGAAAAGAAATGGCAGTAAATCGATCAAAAGAATAAGCAATGGTGAACTAG
>NC_057717.1:23659175-23680182 GCF_004010195.1 Chiloscyllium plagiosum | reverse complement strand
TGGTTAGCACTGCTGCCTCCCAGCGTCTGAGACCCGGGTTCAATTCCCGCCTCAGGCGACTGACTGTGTGGAGTTTGCACGTTCTCCCCGTGTCTGCGTGGGTTTCCTCCGGATGCTCCGGTTTCCTCCCACAGTCCAAAAGATGTGCAGGGTCAGGTGAATTGGCCATGCTAAATTGCCCGTCGTGTTAGGCAAGGAGTTAATGTAGGAGTCTGGGTGGGTTTCGCTTCGGCGGGTCGGTGTGGACTTGTTGGGCCGAAGGGCCTGTTTCCACACTGTAATGTAATGTAATCGAAACATATTTTGCAAAATTTCTGCATTCGGTTTTGGGGCTTCCACAGTTGAGATTGCTTCAAGAATTGGATATCCATATGAGATTTAATACAGTTCAAGATGGTGAGTCATTCCACAATCTCTAAGATTGGATGGCCTCCTCAATATGTACGAACAAATGATCCGGCATTTAGTCAGTATATTTGAACATCCTGACAACTTGAACTAAGGCATTCAGCAGTGAATCCAAACATCCATATCCCAGATTTAGGGTGTAGGTTTGCTTGCTGAGCTGTAGGTTTGATATCCAGACGTTTCATTACCTGGCGGTAACATCATCAGTGGAGACCTCCAAGTGAAGCGAAGCTGTTTTCTCCTGCATTCTATTTATATCTTTTTCCTGGATGGGGTTCCTGGGATTTGTGGTGATGTCATTTCCTGTTCGCCATAAACGCCATAAACAAAGGCATTTTTCTTGATTCCATCTATCAACCCCTCATAAAACGAACAGGAAATGACATCTCCACAAACCCCAGGAAACCCATCCAGTATTTGCTACTGATGTTTAATGAGAAATTACAGCTGAGGTAGCTAAATACTGATAAAGTATTGCATTGCGACAACTCGCCATGACAATGTTGAACTCAATGGCACTGACAATGTGCAATCAGGCATATGAAAGTAACTGATTGAAAACGATGGAGATCGTTAACTCAGTATGATGTCGTGCTCCTGATGTCGCTGGTTTTACACTGGTCTGGCAAGGTATTACCTTACTGAGACTTTAGAATAATATGTAAAAAAAAATATGTCTTGGTATTTTTAACAGTCCATATATATCCATGGAGTTTGGAAGGCGCAATGGAGGGAGAGTTTATGTATCATCTGCAATAACTCCGGAGAAGATGACAGGGAGCTCCCTTCTTGAACTTCTTCTATTCAAGATGAGCAAAGCTGTTTGCGAGCAGATTCCATGGTTTTTAACAAACTATGATGAAGGAAGAGCAAATTAGTCCCGAATTTTTGTGATGTGGATGACGATAAGGTGTGGCAGTGAAAAAATGTGCAGCATGTCAGGTACCATCCTAGGAGCAAGAGAGCCAACGTTTCGGGCATAACCTTTATCGTAAGGAAGCCAGTCTGATCTCAGTCCAAATGACATTGGGACATTATCCTAAATAATAAACATAAAGTGTTCGATTCGAAAGATTTGATTGAACATTGTGTTAACTGTCGTTACAATATTCAAAAGAAAATTGGAACATGGGCTTTGACTCTGTTCGGAGATGCTTAACCTGTTGTTATGAGGCTGATTGTTTAAGTACAATGTCAGAAGGACAAGAAAGAAGCTACACTCAGTATCACTGGACATCACCGTCCTGGTTGCAGGTGCATCAGACAATGGTAAATACGCATTACTGAACATTGGACATTGACCGTTCAGACCTCGTCATTCATTGATTACCAAGAGTAACATAGAAATTAGCAGTTTCATCATTCTCATTGCAGGGTAAAACAGGTAAAGGAGGGTCGGGTAAGTGGGAGTAATAGGTGTCATACAGTTGGTGTGACAGAAGAGAAGGGTGAAGGCAAATGGTCAGTGCAAGAATATGTAGCAGCAAAAGCGGGGGGCTAGGGAAGTAGGCGTGAAAGGAAAGAGTAGGAAGAAGGCAGAGGAGTAGCAGATGAAGTATTAGTAGCAGAGAAAAGCCTGTATTTGGAGAAGACAGATTGATTGGCTTTCAAACACCACTGTTTGGGAAAATCAGGATTGGGTGTCGATTGAAATTTGAGAACAGATTCCTTTTACCTTTTCCACCTAACATTTGATTCTTGTTCAGGTTGTGCATTCACTCTTCATTTTTGGATCTTCATCAAGTGTAGACGACTCTTCTTTCTCCCTAAATGCATTGTTCCAACCTTTTTAAACTTTTTTACAATAGGAAGAGCAGTGAATATTTGCTCTATTAATTTGCTTCCGGTTCAACGTGGTCATGAAAATATTATTTGGTCTCTTACAGTGTGTCTATAATGTAGAAGATCATTGCATCTTAATCCTCATCACTCCAGCTCTTTCAAACAAAATTAATGAATGACTCTTTGCCCAACCTACCGATAAAATAAAGTCCTTCAGCGTTGAATATCATGGGGAATGTTGCCAAAAAAAGAATACAACAATCCACGTAACTTCCAAATGTTGCAGGGCAAGTTGTTGAAACCTAGGAAGACATGAATGGAGGGCAGAGTTTAATTGGAGAATTCAGCTCTAAGCCCACTATTTGTGGCTACCTCTTGAAAATAATTAAATTGCATCACTGTGTGAATACATTGAAATAAGAAAATCAAGAGACTGGAAACTCAATGCTTCTTCTACAAATAACATCTGGGGAAAATGAAAGAAATCAAGGTGTGTTTCTGATATTTATAAATAATGAGAATGTGGGAATGAGGTGCGGGAGAACAATAAATAATTTTACATAATTTTAAAGATCACCCTTTGGTGCACAGTGCGGAGCAAATTATTAAGTCACAAGACTATATAACTGGATTGCTCTGATGACCAGATCAATTGCTGATTAAGACAAGACAATATTTAAACTATGAATAAAGGTTAGATATCCTTGGCTTTTCATTGGAGCACAGAATGTTGAGTGGATACCTGATTTATGCATAAGCGAGAATGAAATATATGGAGAGGGTGAACTGACAGCAGCTGTTCTCCTCAGTCAAGGTTTCAACAACAAGGCAATGCAAGTTTAAAGTAAGGGCAAGACGGTGAGAGAGGATTTGTGGAACCTGTTTTGAACTCAAAGGGTGTATGTGTCCTGAGTTCACTCAATAAGAGCGTGATTGAGAGAGGTAGTTTATGCATAAGCGAGAATGAGATATATGGAGAGGGTGAACTGACAGCAGCTGTTCTCCTCAGTCAAGGTTTCAACAACAAGGCAATGCAAGTTTAAAGTAAGGGCAAGACGGCGAGAGAGGATTTGTGGAACCTGTTTTGAACTCAAAGGGTGTATGTGTCCTGAGTGCACTCAATAAGAGCGTGATTGAGAGAGGTAGCCTCACAAACTTTGTAAAATACTTGAATAAACAGAATTGATGGGTGTCTTCTGCAATGTTTGATTTTATGCAATGGCACCCAATAAAGATCTGACATGTTCTGTAGCAACAGCCGATGTAACTTGCTGGTTTGGTACGTTGATTATGCTTAGAAAGCGGTTATATTACGGATTAACATCGTCTCATGAAGCATTACCACTTAGTCAACTTAGGACAGCACAGCCATCTGTGTAAACAGTTAAGATAACTCACACACTCAAAGCAAAAAAAAACATCTAGCAACATCACAAACGTTACTCCAGTGGTTTGACACTATTATTTTAGCTGCACGGGTAACATGGTTACTGCTTTGCCTTCATTACAATGTAGACCTCGTGCTGTGAAAGTGTCATTTCGCGAAAGAGAAACGAACAACTTCTTCCCAGGCACTCTGTTTCAGAATAGGTTATTTTTCCTGTCTGATCTGATTGCTATTGCCGTTTCAATGAGGTTGTGACCTTTCTGCAAAAACATGAAACTTTCCTGAGTATTTTCCAGGTGTAGTTGAAAAATCTTATCTGGAAGTTTCATTCCCACGCTGAAAGGGAACGCTGTATGGTTCGTGAAAATGTTCTCATTGTTTTTCATTATTCTAAAGAAAGGAAAAACGTTGAAACGAGATTAAGAGGTAAGTGATTGGACGAGTCTAACCAACTCCACCATGTGATATTATCGTGGACAATCCGATTGTGGTCACAAATACACATTCCTGTCTCCTGCTTATAACGTCAGTTCGTCATTCTTAGACAAGAATCCGTCTCCTTCCTTAACTGTATTCAATGACTTCCTCTCCATCATTCTCCGGGAAGAATTTTCCACCGACACACGACCTTTTGTGCTGTTCATAAATTCATATGGCATAGGAGCAGAATTAGGCCATTCGGCCAATCGAGTGTTCTCTGCCTTTCGATCATGGCTGATATGCTCTTTTTCCTTATTTTCCTGCTTTCTCCCCAAAACCCTTCAAACCAGTATAAATAAAACTTCTATTTGGCTCCTACTTAAATATAGCCAATGTGCCAACATTCTTTGCAATTTGGATTAGCAAAAAGCAGACATTCACAACCATTTGGGAGAAGCCGTGTTCCCTCAACTCAGTTTTAAGTATGCTCCCCATGATCCTAAGACTGTGACCGTTCTTCCGCGAATTCCCCATAAGAGGAAGCATTCATTCCAAGTGTATCTTTTCCATACCTTCCATCAACTTGAATAGCTCAAATTGATCTCCCCTCATCCTTCTAAGTTCCAGGTTATATATGTTTAAAATGTTCAATTTCTCTTCCTATGACATACCTTCAATATCTAGACTCAATTAATGAACCTCCACGAAATGGCCTCCAACGCCACTACATTCTTCTTCAAATATAGGGACCAAACTGTGCACATTAGGTCAGTTGATGTCTCACCAATGACTGGTATCATTGCAACAACACTTCCCTACATTTGTTTTCTCTTCTTTGAGCAAAAAAGCCAACATTCAATTTGTTTTCTGTATTATCTGTTGTACGTGATGCTTGTTTTCTGCGAATCATGATCAAGGATACATAGTCCCCTCCACACTGGAGCACCCGAAATATCTCCCCATTTCGATAATAGTTGGTGTTCCCATTTTTTAGACCAAAGTGCATGACCTCACACTTATTAACTTTGTACTCCATCTGCCAAATTTTGGCCATCTCTGCTAACCAACCTACGGGTAGTTCTCGGATAACGAGTTCTCTGGCAAAGCGATTTGCTTATCACTGAGGAATTTAGGAGTTGTATATTCAAGAACGCTTGTCTTTGCTTGCAATAGCACGATTCCAGCAGTGATTATTATACACCCTTCTTTCCGTGAATACATCGATGTCTGCACTAAAACCTCCGCGCCATGCTGTGCTTCGCCTGATGTCAGCACTGGTTCTCGTGCCGTTCTACACATGCGGTCATGAAAGAGAACAGCATTCAGAGATAGATACACTGAAGATCTCCACGTGAAAGGTGGACTATTCCAAGCTTATCACTTTTTATTTGAAAACAAAGGAGAAGTATAGTGTCATTGACTGGCCAGACCATCGCAAAATATGTTAAGAAGTCAGCCAAGAAACCAACCTTTTCTTATTTTGAAGGCAGGTATACGGTGGGCATTCTGGGTGGGATTCAGCTGTTCAAAACACTCAGCTTTAAACAAAACAGAATTTATTTGACACTGTAGTTGAATTATGAACAAACGAAAATCGAATTTTGAAGAACTATACTTTTGAAAAACCTAACCAACCCGATACAGCAACTAAACATCGAAACTATTCCAATCCAGTAACATCGCATAAGCATCCCGTAAACACAGTTCTTGTCAAATAGATAGATTGAAATACAGATACATACAGAGAAGAATGAAGAACATCCAAAGAGATTTTAGACAGAAAGTCAGCCAGGAATCAATCACTGAAGTTTACAACCTTTCCTATATTCCTGCATTTTGTGACTGGCACAGACAAACCAAAGTAAGAGTCTGGAACTTGGAGAACTGGCCACTCCCCGGTCATTATGAAACGAAACTCTTTCTGGACGCCTAAGCACCTCTGCTTTTATGACGTCTCTTGGGAAAAAGAATGCAAGGGCAACATAACCTTGATAAAATGACGACATTAATGCAATACTGATAAGAATGTGAGCAAGAGTCGCCCTGGGGATAAAATTGCGAGTAGTGAAAGCAAAATAAATTCTATAGACTGGAAGAGAAGCTCGATATTGTAAAGTAATTTGTATATATGTAGGGAATATGTGAGATAGCTCGCTTAACAGGAATGAGGCAGACCACATGATCTACCATGATGACTCCTTATCCTTGCATTAAGAATATTTTACCTTTAAAATGTACTGCGTTAACTTGACTTTGAATTCATTGGAAAATACGATTTATACCTTCATTCGGTCTGTGCTCCACTTTGCATTTGATTTTTTGTGCGTTTTGAGCAATTGTGAGTGATACATTTTTGCTTGTCTTCCCCAACTCCACTTTTCGTGTTGGCCTCATTATTGCAATTAAGCAACTTTCCGTTAGGGGAAGTTTCGCTGGAATGCAACAATTGCATGATAGAATATTAACCTGTACAGTGGATCGAAAAATTGATAATGTGATGCCCATCTTAAATGATGGAGAGAGACAGTAAGCAGGAAACTATCAGCCAGTTCGCCTTATATCAATATTTAGGAAATTGCAGATTCTATTAGTAAGGCAAAAAAAAACAACAGAACGTTAATAGAAACTGACTGAAATCAAACAGATTCAGTATCGTGTTCTGAAGAAGAAATTGTGTCCAACAAATTTGCTGAGTTGTTTGCTGATACCACAGGCAGTGTTATTAAATGTGAACCATTTCACCATGAATTTAGATCAAAAGACCACAAGGCACAGGAGCAGAAGTTCGGCCATTCTTGAAATAGAGCTGGCTTGCCATTCAATCAGGGCTTATACGTTTCTCAAACCCAATGTCCCGTTTTCTCCCTGCAACCTTGATCCCCTTGACATCCAAGAATATATCTATCTCTGTCGGAAATATACACTTAATCCTAGCCTCCACAGCCTTCTGCAGCAATGATTTCGACAGGTTCAACACTCTCTGGCTGAAGCATATTCTCCTTATTATTGTTCCAACCACCATCCGTTTACTCTCAGGCTATGCCGTCGGGTCCTTGACTCTCCGAACAATGGAACACCATGGCGCATAGTCCGAGAGTCCCCATATGTTCCTCATATGTTACATTTTTCATTCCTGGGACCATTCGCGTGCATGTGCTCTGAACCCTCTCCAGCCCAGTACATTCCTCCTGCGATTTGGAGTCCAATCCTCTAAATATGGTCTGGCCAGAGCCTCGTAGGGCCTCAGAATTACATCCCAGCTTTAATATTCAAGTCTATTTTCAAAACAAAACTGACAAAATTGCATTTCTAGATGATGAAAAAGATTTAGTAGGCAGGATAAAGGAAAACCCAAAGGCATTCTGTACTTACGTAAGGAAGAAGAGAAGAGCCAGAGTGAGCGTGGGTCCGATCAGGGACAGTGAAGGGAACTTGTGACTGGAGTCGGAGGAGGTAGGGACGACTTTGTTTTAGCATTCACTACTGAGAGGGATCTTGACGTTTGTAAGGACAGCAAGAAACATACTGATATGTTCGAACAGGTTGATGTTAAGAATGAGAATCTACTGCCAAAAAATGTTAAAACTATGAGGATAGATAAAAGGTTTGCAAGGTCGACAGGAAATAACTGAAGAATGGGCTTAGGAGAGCGAGCATGGATGATGAAAAAGATTTAGTAGGCAGGATTAAGGAAAACCCAAAGGTATTCTGTACTTATGTAAGGAAGAAGAGAAGAGCCAGAGTGAGCGTGGGTCCGATCAGGGATAGTGAAGGGAACTTGTGACTGGAGTCGGAGGAGGTAGGGACGACTTTGTTTTAGCATTCACTACTGAGAGGGATCTTGACGTTTGTAAGGACAGCAAGAAACATACTGATATGTTCGAACAGGTTGATGTTCAGAATGAGAATCTGCTGCAACATTTTAAAACTATGAGGATAGACACGTAACCTTGGCCAGACAGGAGAAAATCAAGACTTCTAGAGAAAGCGAAAAGAGAGATTGCTGCACCTTTGGCATTGACATTTTATTCTTACTGTCCACTGGCGGTGTGGCAGCTGATTGGAAATTGGCAAATGTTATTCCCTTGTTCAAAAAGTGGAATAAGGATAATCCTGGCAATTACAGATCAGTCAGTCGTACGCCTGAGGTGGGCAGATTACTGCAGAGGACTATAAGAGACAGGATATTTTATTTTTTTGGAAAGCCATAGCATGATTAGAGATCGTCAGCAAGGCTTTGTAAGGGTCAGGCAATGCCTCATAAGCCTTATTGAATTCTTGGATTCACATTGATGAAGGTAGAGCAGTGGATGTGGTGCACAGGGATGTTAGAAAGGCGTTTGATAAGGTTCACCATGGTCTGCATATTCAGGAAGTAAGGATGCATGGGAAGCGCGGAAATTTGGCTATTTAGATAAGGAATGGGCTGGCCCATGGAGGACAGACGATGGTAGCACTTGCAAAATATTCAACCTGGAGGAAGGTCACCAATGGTGCTCCACAGGAATCTGTTCTGGGACCTCTATGTGATGGATATGGATGGCTTGAATGGGGAGCAGAAGGCTGGGTAAATACGTTTGCCGATGATACAAAGGTTTGTGGAGTGGTACGGTCGCCAAAGATGCAGAAATCTCTGCCCTCGCTTCCTCTGGAAGTCTTGGTTAAATCTCGTCTGGAGTAGAGTGGTGCTGGAAAAGCACAGCAGCAGCAACTGTTCTCCTTTAAGATCCTCCGCTCCAAAACTGCAGTACTTTTCCAGCACCACTCTACTCCAGAATCTGGTTTACAGCATCTGCAGTCATTGTTCTTACCTAGTATATTTTAATCTCGTCTGGCCAAGGGAACTTATCTATCCTCATATTTTTCCATTTTTACAGCTGATCCTAATTCTTAACATGAACCTGTTAGAACGTATCAATCTATTTCTTCCGGTCCTCACAAACGTCAAATTCCCTCTCAGTAGTGAATGCTGAAAGAAAGTCTTCATTAAGGATTGGTAGGTAGTGGGGATTTATTCACCTTTATTTCAGAGGGAAAAAACATATATTCTGAACACAGGACACAGTAAATTGCAGTGCAGTACATGATCTTCAGGCCTCGATGCTGGGATGACCTGTGAAACCAATTAAAAGTCCATCTCAAATACACTATTCCATTAGCACCCATACGTTTATCCAATGATTAATTAATTATCCTTAATTTGGCGAGTCCATTACTGTTGCAGGCAGGACATTCCACGCTGTTACTACTCTCCCCATGTTGTTATGTTGTTTGGATGAAAGACGAACGTCTGCTGAAATAAAGAATTCTTCTACTCTGAGTTTAAAGAAAGCAAACGTTAAAGAGGTGGACAGCAGAAGATATTCAAAGACCTTTCAATAGCCAACGTGAGGAAAGTTAAATATCACACAAAACCCGATTACAATCCAACAGGTTTAATCGGAAGCACTAACTTTTGGAACGCTGCTCTTTCATCAGTGGGCACAGCCACCTGATGAAGGAGCAGCGCGCCAAAACATCGTACTTCCAATTAAACCTGTTGGATTGTGATCCAATGGACTATAGCCTGGTCTTCTGTGATTTTTAACTTTGTACATCCCAATCCAACACCGGCATGTCCAAAACGTCAAGAAATGCAGTTTCGAAATTAACAATTGTGAAAGCAATGCCAAGGACACGAAACTCTGGCAAACCATCATTCGAGAAGGAACAACACCTTTCGCAAACAACAGATGTGCAGAATCAGAAGAAAAAGAAGAAAACTGAAAGTGAGGCAAGAACAATAAAAACCCCATCTGCGAGCTGGAACTACGTGTCCTGAATGCCGAAGAACATTTTCAGCCAAAAGTAGACTCATAAGCCACTTCGGAGCCCATAAATAAATGAAAGGAACAAATACCGTCATCCTCAAACTCGACGGATCGCCACTTCACAGACTCTCCTCCTTATTGTTCTTAACGTGTTCGAGAAAATCAACAACCAAACTGAAATACCCGCCTGAAGTATCGTTCTCCCTTGGGGATATAAATGAGAAGTGCTTAGTTAAGACATCAGGTATTCATCTGGCTTCATGCACAGATTTTCCCTTTGGTTTCTAACACGCTCCACTCTATCCCTGTTATTTCTCTTACTTTAAACAGGCTTATATAATACCGATTGATTTTTCCTTAATACAATCTGACAAATTTCGAGGCCATTGATTGTCCTTCAATTTGAAACAGTCCCTTACACTCTATTTACTTCTGAAGGTCTTTGTCTGTTTTTATTGCACTGTATTTTCAATATCACTTGATCAATATTCACTGAACTTGCTGTCTTTGCCATTCACTCTTCGTGCGACACATTTGCATTGTATTCGCACTGTATCACTTTGAATTACTCTCATTCTCTGAATATGCATTCAACAATAAGTAGTTCCTCCAGTCTGTGTTTGCCACATCTTGTCTAAAATATTGATAAGGTCGAGTGATGGAGGTAATCTAATGATAATTGGCCTTCCCCAAACACAGACACTTAACTTCTACACTGTCCTTATCTCTTCCCATAATTACTTTGGTATTTAGAGTTATGGTCAATATCCCCGAAAAACTTTAAAAATCCTTATCTTGGAGATTTTGTCCAGTGCTTACAATCCAGCCCTTACTAACATCCGAATCTGTGCTCATTCCTCCAGCCTGTATAGCACATGATATAATTCTAACATTTTTAGACCCTACAACACTTCCTCATACAGTCTACAGTACTTCACTCCCAAAAACTTCGATCATCCACGCATACATCACTATCTGTATAAAATCATCTAGTCCCGACATCTTTTCCTGCTAACTTTCCTTCTGTGTAATATTGTGAAGCCTTTTGAACCTTCTCTACGTCTGAAACCTTGCCATTCTCTACAGTCTTATCTATCTTTGTGACTTCTTCCCATCATTACAACATTCCACAACTCTGACCTCCTCCAATCACTACCAGCCTTCGTCGCTCCCGAACTTCCTACAGTCACGAAAACCATCCATGCGTGCGGAACATTCATTTGTTTGCTGCAACCACTTATAGTCCCGACGGCTGTCTGAGTCGTCAACCTCTCACTTCCGACGAATTCTTGCTAATTCTTTAACCTCTCAATACTATGAACTTCTTTCTTCCTAACCATTATTCCAAATTTGTATTTGGTTGGAGTCTCCAGAGCCGTCGCGAGTTTTGTAACGTCCTCCATTCCCTCAAATCAACATCATCTACCTAACCTTCTCCTTTTCCTGTACCGTAACCTGACTGTATCCTCCTCCTATTACACTCATGAATATTGTGTCCTCGTCCAACCTCGACAGTGCCCGGTATCGTAAGATCGTCGCGCAGTCCTTTCAACTGTCCGAGGAGAAAGTGAGGACTGCAGATGCTGGAGATCAAAGTTGAAACTTTATTGCTGGAACAGCACAGCAGGTCAGGCAGCATCCAGGGAACAGGAGATTCGACGTTTCGGGCACAGGCCCTTCTTCAACTGTCCCCCTCTCTTGACAGATCCCTGGTCTCCACGCAACTCCCGAATGCTATAAACACCTACGATCTCCAAACCACTAATTACCTATGTAAGGTGCATTTGGACATTATTTAAATGGAAAAGGACACAATGAACGTACCCAGAACTCAAGAAGGCACAGCACGAGCAATTTTACAAAGGATGCAAACGAAATGCGTATGCCAAGAGCACTATCCTCTGGTACTGACGGGTCAGATCCAAAGAGATAATACGACTCGATCAGACACGATAGCAACCATACCATCCATCAAAGACATATAAAAGATAATGACCCAAATTCTAAGACCTCTGGGATTCAAGTGGCCAACAAACCAGTAAACACCTTCCACCAACTCCTCACAAAAGCTACAGACGGGACAATCATATGCCACAGGACGAACGTTAGCTACAAGATACCATTCCATGACTGTGAAAACCACTACATAGGACAAATAGGAAAAGAACTGACCATACGAGTGCGCAAACATCAGCTCTCCACTGCTTGACAACTCCAGCTCCCTCTCATTTCGTACCATGCAGTTAATAAAGGGCACAAGTTCAACTGGAGTGATGTAGTCATCCGAGCACAGGCAAAAAAAAAGGCAGAGAATTCCTTGAAGACTGTCTCTCCAATCGGAACTCAATCAATAGACACATTGAACGAGACACCATATGCAAACTACTCAGATACACGAAAGATAAACCAATGATATCGGCGAGCATGGTGACGAAATCTTTGCAGAATAATACATCAGCTTGGTGAACAAATCCACGTCTGCATGCATAACCCGAGCTACAAATCTTCTCAAGAACTCTATAAACCTCTCTAATCCTGAAAAAAGGCCCATGACTGACACCGTTTTCTGCCCTAATATACTCACCATGACTGTAGCCTTTGTCGTTGCTTACAGCATTCCCCATTATTGTTCTTTGCTACAAATCTAGAACCACTCATATCTCTGTCAACACAGCTCGAATGTATAAACCTGCTTTTTTGTAACCAGACGAGATTTAACCAAGACTTCCAGAGGAAGCGAGGGGAGAGATTGCTGCATCTTTGGCGACCGTACCACTCCACAAACCTTTGTATCATCGGCAAACGTATTTACCCAGCCTTCTGCTCCCCATTCAAGCCATCCATATACATCACATAGAGGTCCCAAAACAGATTCATGTGGAGCACCATTGGTGACCTTCCTCCAGGTTCAATATTTTCCAAGTGCTACCATCGTCTGTCCTCCATTGGCCAGCCCATTCCTTATCCAAATAGCCAAATTTCCGCGCTTCCCATGCATCCTTACTTCCTGAATATGCAGACCATGGGGAACCTTATCAAACGCCTTTCCAACATCCCTGTGCACCACATCCACTGCTCTACCTTCATCAATGTGAATCCAAGAATTCAATAAGGCTTATGTGACATTGCCTGCCCCTTACAAAGCCATGCTGACGATCTCTAATCATGCTATGGCTTTCCAAAAAATAAAATATCCTGTCTCTTATAGTCCTCTGCAGTAATCTGCCCACCTCAGGCGTACGACTGACTGATCTGTAATTGCCAGGATTATCCTTATTCCACTTTTTGAACAAGGGAATAACATTTGCCAATTTCCAATCAGCTGCCACACAGCCAGTGGACAGTAAGAACAAAATGTAAATGCCAAAGGTGCAGCAATCTCTCCTTTCGCTTTCTCTAGAAGTCTTGGTTTTCTCCTGTCTGGCCAAGGTTACGTGTCTATCCTCATAGTTTTAAAATTTTGCAGCAGATTCTCATTCTGAACATCAACCTGTTCGAACATATCAGTATGATTCTTGCTGTCCTTACAAACGTCAAGATCCCTCTCAGTAGTGAATACTAAAACAAAGTCGTTCCTACCTCCTCCGACTCCAGTCACAAGTTCCCTTCACTGTCCCTGATCGGACCCACGCTCACTTTGGCTCTTCTATTCTTCCTTACGTAAGTACAGAATGCCTTTGGGTTTTCCTTTATCCTGCCTACTAAATCTTTTTCATCATCCATGCTCGCTCTCCTAAACCCATTCTTCAGTTATCTCCTGTGCAAACCTTTAGAGACCTCTCTGATCCATGCCTCCTCAACCTTAATTAAGCTTCCTTCTTCCTCTTGACGAGATGCTCCACATCTCTTTTCACCCAAGGTTCTTTCAACATTCCATCCCTTCCTTGCCTCAAAGGAACAAGCCTGACCTGCACATTCAGCATTTGCTTCCGATTACAATCTCCACATTTCTGTCCTGCATTTCGCGGAGAACATCTGTTCCCAATTTACTCGCCCCAATTCTTGCTTAATACCATTGTACTTTCATCCTTCGCCAATTATATGCTTACCCATACTCTCTACTCCTTTCCTTATACCTGATTAAAGTAATGATCGGGAACTTGTGATCACTATCACTGAAATGCTCTCTCACAAGAGGTCTGACACCTAGCCTGTTTCGTGGTCAAAGACCAAATCCAATATGGCCACCCCAATATGGTCGGCTATCTGCATATTACTTCAGGAACCATTACTGGACACACCTGACAGAAACTTCTCCATTTAAAATAAATGAACTAAGGAGGTTGCAATCAGTATTAGGGAATTTAAAGTCATCCATGGCAAGAAACCTGTTAACTCTGCACCTTTCCAAAACCTGTATCCCAATCTGCCCATCCGTGTCCCTGTTGCGGTTGTGGGTCTGTAGAAAACACCCAATAAAGCGACTGCTTCTTTCTTGTTCTGACTTCCATTCATAATAATTCTGGTAATCATTAATGAGGCAGAACCAAAATTCGAATGAGGAAAAAAGAACGTTGAACAGGGAGGGTGAGGCAACCATGCCTGATTAAGGAAGACAGGAATAGCATTAAAGCAAAGGAGAGAAAATATAATGCGGAGAAGGTCAGTCAGAAACCAAAGGAATGGGAAGCTTACAAAAACCAGCAGTGGGTAAGCTATCTAAAAATGTAATAGAGGCCGGAAACAGTTCCTGTTGACATAAAAAATGGCAAAAGAGAAACAAACGTGGATATTGGATCGCTAGAAAATGACACTGGAAAGACAGTAGATGGGATCACGGAAATGGCTGACAAGCTGAACGATCACTTCGTGTCAGTCTTCACAGTGGAATACACGAGTAAAATACGAATAATTCAAGAGTGTAAGAGAGAAGAGCTGAGTATGGTGGCACAACCAAAGAGAATGTGCTAGAAAAACTGAAAGGTCTGCAAGTGGATAAAACACCTGGCCCAGATGAACTATACCCCAGAGTTCGAAAGGCGACAGCTGAAGAGAACGTGGAGGCATTAGTGATGATCTTTCGGGAATCACTAGAGTCAGGGAGGGTCCCCGAGGTCGGGAATGTCGTGAACATAACACCAGTATTTAGAAACGCACTTCAGCAGAAGATGGAAAATTACAGGCGAAAAAGCCTAACTTCAGTCGTGGCTAAGATTTTGGAGTCCGTTGTGATGGATGAGATTTCTGAAAACTTGGAATTATGCGGTAAAACAGGGCACAGTTTCGTCAAGAGAAGGTCTTGTCTGACAAATCTACTGGACAACTTTGAGGATGTAACAAGCAGATTAGACCAAGGAGAGCCAATAGTTGTTATCTACCTGGACTTCAAGAAGGCCTTTGACAAGGTGCCGCACAGGAGACTGCTGAGTAACATAAGGCCCATGATATTAAAGGTAAGTGGCTAGCATGGATATAAATTTGGTTGTTTGGCAGAAAGCAGAGAAGGGAAATTACATATATTTTCCTCATGATGGCAGCTGGTGACAAGTGATGCGCTGCTATGACCATTGTGAGGACCAAAACTTCTCACGTTATACATCAATGAACTAGAGTGAGGAACAGAGGATATTCTACCAATAGATAGAAGGGCAGATAGTATTGAGGAGGCGATGAGACTGCAGAAGGATTTCGACAGGTTATGAGAGAGGGCAAAGTGGTGGCAGTTGGATTACAACGTGGGAAAGTATGTTGTCATGCACTTCTGTAAAAAGTATAGAAGCATGGACTACTTTCTAAATAGGGAGAAAATTCAGATGCCTGAAGTGCAAAGAGACATCGGAATTCTAGTCCTGATTCGCTCAAGGTTAACTTGCAGGTTAAGTCTAGAAATGCAATTTTGTCAGTTTTGTTTTGAAAAAAGACTTGAATATTAAAGCTGGGATTTAATTCTGAGGTCCTACGAGGCTCTGGCCAGACCATATTTAGAGGATTGTTTGTAGTTCTGGACTCCAAATCTCAGGAGGAATGTACTGGACTGGAGAGGGTTCAGAGCACATGCACGCAAATGGTCCCAGCAATGAAAATTGTAACATATGAGGAACATATGGGGACTCTCGGACTATGCGCCATGGTGTTCCATTGTTCGGAGAGTCAAGGACCCGATGGCATAGCCTGAGAGTAAACGGATGGCGTTTGGAACAATAATAAGGAGAATATGCTTCAGCCAGAGAGTGTTGAATCTGTCGAAATCATTGCTGCAGAAGGCTGTGGAGGCCAGGATTTAGTGTATATTTACGACAGAGATAGATAGGTTCTTGGCTGTCAAGGGGATCAAGGGTTGCAGGGAGAAAACGGGACATTGGGTTTGAGAAATGTATAAGCCCTGATTGAATGGCAAGCCAGCTCGATTTGCTGAATGGCCGAATTTCTGTTCCTGTGTCTTGCGGTCTTTTGATCTAAATTCATGGTGAAATGGTTCACATTTATTAACACTGCTTGTGGTATCAGCAAACAAATCAGCAAATTTGTTGGACACAATTTCTTCTTCAGAACACGACACTGAATCTGTTTGATTTCATTGAGTTTCTATTAACGTTCTGTTGTTTTTTTTTTGCCTTACTAATAGAATCTGCAGTTTCCTAAATAAGGCGAACTGGCTGATAGGTTCCTGCTTGCTTTCTCTCTCCATCATTTAAGATGGGCATCACATTATCAATTTTTCAATCCACTGTACAGGTTAATATTCTATCATGCAATTGTTGCATTCCAGCGAAACTTCGCCTCATGGAAAGTTGCTTAATAGCAATAATGAGGCCAACACGAAAAGTGGAGTTGGGGAAGACAAGCAAAAACGAATCACTCACAATTGCTCAAAACACACAAAAAATCTAATGCAAAGTGGAGCACAGGCCGAATGAAGGTATAAATCGTATTTTCCAATGAATTTAAAGTCAAGTTAATGCAGTACATTTTAGAGGTAAAATATTCTTAATGCAAGGATAAGGAGTCATCATGGTAGATCATGTGGTCTCCCTTATTCCTGTTAAGCGAGCTATCTCACATATTCCCTCCATATATACAAATTACTTTACAATATCGAGCTTCTCTTCCAGTCTATAGAATTTATTTTGCTTTCACTACTCGCAATTTTATCCCCAGGGCGACTCTTGCTCACATTCTTATCAGTATTGCATTAATGTCGTCATTTTATCAAGGTTATGTTGTCCTTGCATTCATTTTCCCAAGAGACGTCATAAAAGCAGAGGTGCTGAGGCGTCCAGAAAGAGTTTTATTTCATAATGACCGGGGAGAGGCCAGTTCTCCAAGTTCCAGACTCTTACTTTGGTTTGTCTGTGCCAGTCACAAAATGCAGGAATATAGGAAAGGTTGTAAACTTCAGTGATTGATTCCTGGCTGACTTTCTGTCTAAAATCTCTTTGGATGTTCTTCATTCTTCTCTGTATGTATCTGTATTTCAATCTACCTTTTTGACAAGAACTGTGTTTACGGGATGCTTATGCGATGTTACTGGATTGGAATAGTTTCGATGTTTAGTTGCTGTATCGGGTTGGTTAGGTTTTTCAAACGTAAAGTTCTTCAAAATTCGATTTTCGTTTGTTCATAATTCAACTACGTGTCAAATAAATTCTGTTTTGTTTAAAGCTGAGTGTTTTGAACAGCTGAATCCCACCCAGAATGCCCACCGTATACCTGCCTTCAAAATAAGAAAAGGTTGGTTTCTTGGCTGACTTCTTAACATATTTTGCGATGGTTTGGCCATTCAATGACACTATACTTCTCCTTTGTTTTCAAACAAAAAGTGATAAGCTTGGAATAGTCCACCTTTCACGTGAAGATCTTCAGTGTATCTATCTCTGAATGCTGTTCTCTTTCATGACCCCATGTGTAGAACGGCACGAGAACCAGTGCTGACATCAGGCGAAGCACAGCATGGCGCGGAGGTTTTAGTGCAGACATCGATGTATTCACGGAAATAAGGGTGTATCATAATCACTGCTGGAATCGTGCTATTGCAAGCAAAGACAAGCGTTCTGGAATATACAACTCCTAAATTCCTCAGTGATAAGCAAATCGCTTTGCCAGAGAACTCGTTCTTCGAGAACTACCCGTAGGTTGGTTAGCAGAGATGTCCAAAATTTGGCAGATGGAGTACAAAGTTAATAAGTGTGAGGTCATGCACTTTGGTCTAAAAATTGGGAACAACAACTATTATCGAAATGGGGAGATATTTC
This sequence comes from Chiloscyllium plagiosum, assembly GCF_004010195.1. NCBI lineage: Eukaryota > Metazoa > Chordata > Chondrichthyes > Orectolobiformes > Hemiscylliidae > Chiloscyllium > Chiloscyllium plagiosum. Next base: position 23,662,183 of record NC_057717.1, on the reverse strand, counting down.
GGGTGCTCCAGTGTGGAGGGGACTATGTATCCTTGATCATGATTCGCAGAAAACAAGCATCACGTACAACAGATAATACAGAAAACAAATTGAATGTTGGCTTTTTTGCTCAAAGAAGAGAAAACAAAGGTAAGGAAGTGTTGTTGCAATGATGCCAGTCATTGGTGAGACATCAACTGACCTAATGTGCACAGTTTGGTCCCTATATTTGAAGAAGAATGTAGTGGCGTTGGAGGCCATTTCGTGGAGGTTCATTAATTGAGTCTAGATATTGAAGGTATGTCATAGGAAGAGAAATTGAACATTTTAAACATATATAACCTGGAACTTAGAAGGATGAGGGGAGATCAATTTGAGCTATTCAAGTTGATGGAAGGTATGGATAAGATAGACTTGGAATGAATGTTTCCTCTTATGGGGAATTCGCGGAAGAGCGGTCACAGTCTTAGGATCATGGGGAGCATACTTAAATCTGAGATGAGGGAACACGGCTTCTCCCAAATGGTTGTGAATGTCTGTTTTTTGCTAATCCAAATTGCAAAGAATGTCGGCACATTGGCTATATTTAAGTAGGATCTAAATAGAAATTTAATGTATACTGCTTTGAAGGGTTATGGGGAGAATGCAGGAAAATAAGGAAAAAGAGCATATCAGCCATGATCGAAAGGCAGAGAAGACTCGATTGACCGAATGGCCTAATTCTGCTCCAATGCCATATGAATTTATGAACAGCACAAAAGGTCGTGTGTCGGTGGAAAATTCTTCCCGGAGAGTGATGGAGAGGAAGTCATTGAATACAGTTAAGGAAGGAGACGGATTCTTGTCTAAGAATGACGAACTGACGTTATAAGCGGGAGACAGGAATGTGTATTTGTGACCACAATCGGATTGTCCACGATAATATCACATGGTGGAGTTGGTTAGACTCGTCCAATCACTTACCTCTTAATCTCGTTTCAACGTTTTTCCTTTCTTTAGAATAATGAAAAACAATGAGAACATTTTCACGAACCATACGGCGTTCCCTTTCAGCGTGGGAATGAAACTTCCAGATAAGATTTTTCAACTCCACCTGGAAAATACTCAGGAACGTTTCATGTTTTTGCAGAAAGGTCACAACCTCATTGAAACGGCTATAGCAATCAGATCAGACAGGAAAAATAACCTATTCTGAAACAGAGTGCCTGGGAAGAAGTTGTTCGTTTCTCGTTCGCGAAATGACACTTTCACAGCACGAGGTCTACATTGTAATGAAGGCAAAGCAGTAACCATGTTACCCGTGCAGCTAAAATAATAGTGTCAAACCGCTGGAGTAACGTTTGTGATGTTGCTAGATGTTTTTTTGCTTTGAGTGTGTGAATTATCTTAAATGTTTACACAAATGGCTGTGCTGTCCTAAGTTGACTAAATGCTAATGCTTCATGAGACGATGTTGATCCGTAATATAACCGCTTTCTAAGCATAATCAACGTACCCAACCAGCAAGTGACATCGGCTGTTGCTAAAGAACATGTCAGATCTTTATTGGGTGCCATTGCATAAAATCAAACATTGCAGAAGACACCCAGCAAATCTGCTTATTCAAGTATTTTACAAAGTTTGTGAGGCTACCTCTCTCAATCACCCTCTTATGGAGTGCACTCAGGACACATACCACCCTTTGAGTTCAAAACAGGTTCCACAAATCCTCTCTCATCGTCTTGCCCTTCACTTTAAACTTGCATTGCCTTGTTGTTGAAACCTTGACTAAGGTGAACAGCTGCTGTCAGTTCACACTCTCCATATATCTCATTCTCGCTTATGCATAAATCAGGTGCCCAATCAACATTCCGTGCTCCAAAGTAAAGCCAATGATACCTAACCTTTATTCATAGTTTGAATATTGTCTTGCCTTAATCAGCAATTGATCTGGTCATCAGAGCAATCCAGTTATATAGTCTTGTAACTTAAGAATTTGATCCGCACTGTGCACCAAAGGGTGATCTTTAAAAATATGCAAAATTATTTATTGTTCCCCCGTACCTCATTCCCACATTCTCATTATTTATAAATATCAGAAACACACCTTGGTTTTTTTCATTTTCCCCAGATATTATTCGTAGAAGAAGCATTGAGAATACCAGTCTCTTGATTTTCTTACTTCAATGTATTCACACAGTGATTGCAATTTAATTCTTTTCATGAGGTAGCCACAAATAGTGGGCTCAGAGCTCAATTCTCCAATTAAACTCTGCCCTTCATTCAAGTCTTACTAGGTTTCAACAACTTGCCCTGCAACATTTGGAAGTTACGTGGATTGTTGTATGCTTTTTTTTGGCAACATTCCCCATGATATTCAACGCTGAAGGACGTTATTTTATCGGTAGGTTGGGCAAAGATTCATTCATTAATTTTGTTTGAAAGAGCTGGAGTGATGAAGATTAAGATGCAATGAACTTCTACATTATAGACACACTGTAAGAGATCAAATGATATTTTCATGACCACGTTGAACCGGAAGCAAATTAATAGAGCAAATATTCACTGCTCTTCCTATTGTAAAAAAGTTTAAAAAGGTTGGAACAATCCATTTAGGGAGAAAGAAACGTCGTCTACACTTGATGAAGATCTAAAAAATGAGGAGTGAATGCACAACCTGAACAAGAATCAAGTGTTAGGTGGAAAAGGTAAAAGGAATCTGTTCTCAAATTTCAATCGACACCCAATCCTGATTTTTCCAAACAGTGGTCTTTGAAAGCCCATCAATCTGTCTTCTCCAAATACAGGCTTTTCTCTGCTACTAATACTTCATCTGCTACTCTTCTGCCTTCTTCCTACTCTTTCCTTTCACGCCTACTTCCCTAGCCCCCCGCTTTTGCTGCTACATATTCTTGCACTGACCATTTGCCTTCACCCTTCTCTTCTGTCACACCAACTGTATGACACCTATTACTCCCACTTCCCCGACCCTCCTTTACCCGTTTTACCCTGCAATAAGAATGATGAAACTGCTAATTTCTATGTTACTC